>NC_134453.1:26420462-26739926 GCF_030867145.1 Opisthocomus hoazin
TCAATCAGACCCATTATGCATCCTGGAATGGATTTTCGGTCCTAACCATTTCAAACGAACTGTGACCACAAGGATTGAGGCTATTGTGGCTATAATCCATAAAGGACGCCAACGAGCAAAAATTATTGCTGGAGCTGTACCACACCAGGTAATAATGCCACTCACATCCCAATTGGTCGCACAGTTTTGTCAAACTAATGATGAATTTGCGGCGGCCCCCTCCCCGCCCCCTTCCCTTGATCCCAGCGCGCCAGCCCCGTCCCGGCCAGCCCAGAAGCGGCACGGCGAAAACCATCTTTCTGACATTCAAGGACTTGGTTAGAAAAAATGTATACAATTCAATTACTGCAGTAGAATTCCTTGTGAACAAACAGCTGGACTTTATTATCTTTCCAGGGGTCAGATGGTCTATCTAGATGATGTTATTCACTCTGCTGAAAGGTGAAAATATTGACTTTACAGCTGAAGACTTGTCCCCTCTATTTACTTTGTTAAAAGGGACTCAGATTTATTATTTTCCTGAAGATCAATGACAAAAGCAAAAACTGTTTTACAAAAGATTTCAGATAAAATTGCAATTGCCTTTACCTTTAGAATTAATGTCGAATTGCCAACAAATTTGTATATAATTTGTGAGAGTTTTGTTTTCCAGCCTTATCCTCTTTTCGATCAGTAGTGTGTTAATGCGCAGGAGTTGAAGACTCTGGAATGGATCTTTTTGTCTCATACGCCCATTGAAAACATTGACCACAAAGGTAGACATAATAGTGTCCTTAATAACACAAGGTTGGAATCACTGTCAGCAAGTTGATACTGTTTGCCTGCTGCTGGCTAAAGATGACTTTGTGGTATTAAACAGAGAATCCTTATCGCTGCAAGCCGCTCTAGCTGATTATTTAAATGACATACGTTATACCCTTCCACAACATAGGCTGTTACATTCCCTCTCTCAATTTCATTGCAGCCAACAAACCGATGTGTTTCTGTTCCTATTAAAGGAGCACAAACAGTGTTTCTGGACAAATCAAGGAAAAACACATAAAGCTGTAGTTGTGTGGAAACAAACAAATTCATCAGATTGGCAATCATCTATTTTAGTCGTTGAAGGATCCACACAAATTGTTAAGCTATCAGCGGCCTTGCACGCCTTTGAATTGTTTTCGACTGAACCACTCAATGTTGTCGCAGATTCTGCATATGTTGTGAGTATTGTTCAACGCATTGCAGATGCAATGATAAAAGAAGTCAATAACAAACAATTTTTTTTTCCTTGCTATTGAAATTAGCTACACTACTTAAAAATCGTGTACCTGTATATTTTATAATGCATATATAGTCACATACTACTCTACCAGGACCAATAACTGAAGAAAAAGCTGTAGCAGATAAATTGGCAATGGCAGCAGTGCTGCCACGCAGTTTCAAGCAAGCCCGATTATCTCACGACTTCTTTCATCAAAATGCCTCTTCCTTGCGTAAACAATTTTCTTTTCCCCAGGGGCAAGCCACAACAAATGTTCATGCATGCCCTAACTGTCAATGTATTACACCCGTACCATCGTGTGCAGGAGTGAACCCTCGTGGTTTACGAGCTGATGAGTTGTGGCCAAAGTGATGTTACACATATATCAACATTTGGTCGACTGCGCTGTGTACATGTTAATGTGGATACTTTCTCAGGATTTCTGGTAGCCACGGCACATACGGGAGAAAGGAACGTTTCACGGACAATTTCTGTTTTCCTACAGCGTGCTGGCCATGCTTCTCTTGATGCAGCCCAGGATGCGGTTGGCTTTCTGGGTTGCACGTGCACATTGCCGGCTCATGTTGAGCTTCTCATCCACCAGTACCCCCAAGTCCTTCTCCTCAGGGCTGCTCTCGAGCCGCTCTCCGCCCAGCCTGTACTTGTGCTTGGGATTGCCCCGACCCAGGTGCAGGACCTTGCACTTGGCCTTGTTGAACTTCATGCGGCTCACGCAGGCCCACCTCTCCAGTCTGTCAAGGTCCCTCTGAATGGCATCCCTTCCCTCCAGCGTGTCAGCCACACCACACAGCTTGGTGTCGTCGGCAAACTTGCTGAGGGTGCACTCAGTCCCACTGTCCATGTCCTCGACAAAGATATTAAACAGCACCGGCCTCAGTACCGACCCCTGAGGCACACCACTCGTCACTGGTCTCCACCTGGACATCGAGCCATTAGTAATACAGAATAAGTTTGAGGCAAAGAAACAGTATTTTTGATCCCTATCCAATTTCAATTAAAAAAAAGATAAACTCTGAGATTAGTGAGAAAGAGAGTCTTGCATCCTATCTGCCATTATATGAGGTTAGGAGATGGGCAATTTATGTGCCACTGTCCAAGTATACGGACCTGTGATGCTTCTACTACCCGTGATTTCTGCCATAACTGAAAGCCCTTGCTGCTCCAAACAAGAATATTGTTTCTTTACAAAAAAACGCTGTAATATTTTTTTTTTCTAAAGCAGTTACGTATTTCATTTAAACTAAATTCTCTAGAAACCAAACTGTTCTAGTAAGATGTCGTAATCTGAAAAAGCTGTTCTGTGTGATATAATTTGATTACATTATTGCTCCACTCCCTGCTTACTCTCATATAATTCACAGAAGTTCATTTCAAATGACATAGGAGATGACTTGCTCCTCTCTCTCTGCTTCTTTAATACTAATGAAAGCTATGATCCCAAGACAGAAACAACACATGCATCAGATGATGTAGCCATAGCTATGCACTTCCCCTCCTCTCCCCCAGTCTGGGCCAGGGCTGTGTCTGACCTGGTGATAGGCTATGCTAGAGCCAAGGCCGCTGACTTGTGCAAGAGCTTGTGTGAAGAAAGGAGGCCAAATTCTACTCAAATCCAAATTCCCATACCACTCAATGTACTGCACTGGTTTAATGCGTGAGCAAGAAAAGCTAAATCTTTTAGTCTTAGCTTAGGAAGATAGTCTGCAAATTAAAACAATGGCTGAAGCATTGCTATTATTGCCAGCAAAACAGAGTTAGTTAGTGCTTAGAGATTAAAGAGTTCAAAATGGATTCTTGATTTGATGCTGTCTCTTCAGAATTGGACTTTACTATGAAAGTCACCAACAAATTAAAATCTGACTTTGTACTAGAAAAAATAAACCCAGTATCACAAAGTCTTATTTTGCTTACCCAGGACAGTCTCCCACAGACTCCACTGACTCCAGATTTTTGATGCTTCTGCTTTGCTCCTGATTCTCAGTGTGTAACATACACTCCAAAGGTAAGGCTGAATCTCATATCCAGGGAAGAGGCTTTCCTGATTTATTCAAGTGTGACGTTATGAAACTCCTACAAACAAAGGCCAGTAAGGCAAAGTATTGCAAACACAGCAATGTGTAGATACTTTGGAAGTACAATCAAAAGCAGAGAGAGAGAGAGAGCTCAAAGGAGGAAAATGCTTTTGAAAAACGAGTCTCTGAAATCCTACCTGCTACACGTGATCTCACACTAAGTAACTAGTAAACTAAGTAACTGCTTACAAATCTGCACTAGCAGTGGTAGAGTGACAGACTCTGGCAACATAGTTGTGAGTCAGGCCCTGCTTCTCAAGAAATGGATTCACTCTCAGAGACTTTCAGTGGGTTATTTGTGCCTGTTATTATATCAGTCTGCACACATGCTGCTGCCTGCAGGTGCACCTTGTCTGATACTCTGCATTAAATATCTCTGGCTTTGGATTACAGCAGGCATCTGCACTGGCCAGTAAGGAATTATGCAGATATTATCTCAATCTAGTCCTGAGGCACAGCATCTGAGGACAGCACTACCATCAGTGACAGGCAGAGTAGAAAAATAGCTGCTGATTTCCCCAAAATGCTGTAATGCGCATGTGCAAGAAACACGAAAAAAAAATATCCTTTAGAGCACCATGAAGGTAACAGAACGATGGCCTAAAATATAAAATGGAGTTTGAAAATCATGAGATCAAAATGCTCTGTAATTTTGGCAAACATTTTTACAAACACAGACAAACAGGAAAAATAGAAAATGCTCTGCTGCTGTTTAAGAGAAGATGTCCTACAAATTTCTCTCAACATGTACCTACTAAGGCCCACTTGGGCACTCAGTGGGCTGTACTAGTACATGGCGTTGCAGCTCAGACTAACCAGGGCACCATGTAGTCACACAGCCAGATGAAAAGGTACCCCAAGTGTGAATCATCCCTGGCATGAGAGCCCATAAGAAGCAGGAAAAAATGGCTCAAAAATTATACTAATGACCTGTAATTATGAATACATTTTACAACAGAACATATATTTCAGTACTTCTTAAAGCAACCGTACGCCTGTAGATCCATGCTGCTCCAATGAGCTGTACCAGAGCCTTGACTCACACTGACAACTAGAGAACTGATCTCCATTACTGCTTTCCATCAGCAGCACTTTCATAATACCACCACTCTGAGAAAAACTCTGCAATCAGTTTACAATTTAATTTCTCAATTATAGCACTGAGGAACGTAGTCACTGCTTTGGACGTTATATAGACTGCATATGCTTTGGTGTGAGCAGACTCACAGAGATCCTTTAGCAGTACACATTCTTCAAAAAAAACCCCACAGAAACAAATACATTCCTGTGTGGCAGTGGCATCCAAAATATCCTGTTTCTTTTCCTTGTTTTATTTATTATGAGTAACATTACAGACTACATCGTAGAATCACAGAATCATAGATTCATAGAATGGTTTGGGTTGGAAGGGACCTTAAACATCATCTGGTTCCAACCCCCCTGCCATGAGCAGGGACACCTTCCACTAGACCAGGTTTCTCAAAGCCCCATCCAAACTGGCCTTGAACGCTTCCAGGGAGGGGGCATCCACAGCTCCTCTGGGCAACCTGTTCCAGTGCCTCACCACCCTCGTAGTAAAGAATTTCTTTCTTATAGCTAATCTAAATCTACCCTCTTTCAGTACTGTTTAATATCTTCATCAAATGGATTCACTCTCAGAGACTTTCAGTGCGTTACTTGTGCCTGTTACTATATCAGTCATTTTATAGCGGGACTGAGTGCACCCTCAGCAAGTTTGCAGATGACACCAAGCTGAGTGGTGCAGTTGACACACCAGAAGGACGGGATGCCATCCAGAAGGACCTGGACAAGCTCGAGAAGTGGGCTCGTGTGAACCTCATGATGTTCAACAAGGCCAAGTGCAAGGTCCTGCATCTGGGTCGGGGCAACCCCCGGTATCAATACAGGCTGGGGGATGAAGGGATTGAGAGCAGCCCTGCCGAGAAGAACTTGGGGGTATTGGTGGATGAAAAGCTGGACATGAGCCACCAGTGTGCGCTCGCAGCCCAGAAAGCCAACCGTATCCTGGGCTGCATCAAAAGAAGCATGGCCAGCAGGTCGAGGGAGGTGATTCTGCCGCTCTGCTCTGGTGAGACCCCACCTGGAGTCCTGCATCCAGCTCTGGAGCCCTCAGAACATCAAGAAGGACATGGATGTGTTGGAACGGGTCCAGAGGAGGGCCACAAAATTGATCAGAAGGATGGAATACCTCTGCTATGAGGAAAGGCTTGAGAGAGCTGGGGTTGTTCAGCCTGGAGAAGGCTCTGGGGAGACCTTATAGCAGCCTTCCAGTACTTAAAGGGGCCTTATAAGAAAGATGGCGACAGGCTTTTTAGCAGGGCTTGTTGCGATAGGACAAGGGGTAGTGGCTTTAAACTGAAAGAGGGTAGATTTAGACTAGATATAAGGAAGAAATTCTTTACTACGAGGGTGGTGAAACACTGGAACAGGTTGCCCAGAGAGGTGGTAGATGCCCCATCCCTGGAAACGTTCAAGGTCAGGTTGGACAGGGCTCTGAGCAACCTGATCTAGTGGTAGATGCCCCTGCTCATTGCAGGGAGGTTGGACTAAATGACCTTTAAAGGTCCCTTCCAACCCAAACTATTCTATGGTTGTAATACATATTCATGAGTGAAAAAATCTATCAGTGATTCATGCTAGAGACTGACAAGACATCTGTCTGCTTTATTTCCCCCACAGATGTTGAATTTTTAGAATGGGGAAGAATATAGGGTAAAATGAAAAATTTCTTGCTCAGCTAACTTCTGTAGCTCCGGGAGATGATTTTGTGCCCAATCATCCTCACCTTACGGCTTAGTATTATCCCCCGTTTTATAGATCATTTCACAGTGTTTCCCAATAACCAGATTCATCACAGAAATTAGAACTGGAACTACTATTGTTAATGCTGGCAAAGAATTGGAGCTTAGGGGAGTGATTATTTCCTTCTGTTTGGCACTTATGAGGCCATATCTAAATTACTGTGTCTAGTTTTGGGCTCACAATACAAAGACGACTGACAGACTGGACTGAGTCCAGCAGAGAGACACCAGGAGGCTTTAGAGCATGCGCAAAATAAAATCCCCTCAGAGACTTGGTACATGGTGCTTCAGGTAATAGGGTGATGAAGGTACAGGTAAGGCTGACCAAAAAATGAGTAGCTAAGATTGCATGCTGGAGAGGAAGAACATTAACCCACAAACATAACGATAATAGATTAACTACCAGTAAAATTTTTTGAAGAGCTGGAGATATGATCACCAAAGTCATAGGCTTAGGCCTGCTCCTGATTTTTCCCCCTTGTCTTAGGGATATTATAGCTTATTATGAGTCATCTGCTGGTTGAACTATGGAAGAATATTAAATGCCCATGTTAAAACTTAGTAAAATTGGAAAACTGTTTTAACTCATTTTTACAGGGCCACGAAGATGATCAGAGGGATGGAACACCTCTCCTAATGAGGAAAGGCTTGAGAGAGTTTGGGTTGTTCAGCCTGGAGAATAGAAGGCTCCAGGAAGACCTCATAGCAGCCTTCCAGTACCTGAAGGGGGCCTACAAGAAAGCCAGAGAGGGCCTTTTTACAAGGGCATGTAGTGATAGGACAAGGGGTAATGGCTTTAAACTGAAAGAGGGTAGATTCAGATTAGATATAAGAAAGAAATTCTTCACTACGAGAGTGGTGAGGCACTTGAACAGGTTTCCCAGAGAGGCTGTGGATGCCCCCTCCCTGGAAGTGTTCAAGGCCAGGTTGGATGGAGCTCCGAGCAACCTGGTCTAGTGGAAGGTGTCCCTGACCATGGGTTGGAACCCCCCCCACACACACGGGGTGGGTGGGAGCTAGATGATGTTTCAGGTCTCTTCCAACCCAAAGCATTCTATAATTCTAAGTGATAAACAGCATTTAAATACCGGTAAACAGTTTATACAGCAAGTAAAGTACTACACAACACAGCTCTGAGAACAAATGAAGCAACATTGTGACCAGCAAATATTTAACTAATATTATGAATGCTTATAACAAATGTAACAAATTTGTTTTGGCACGTTCTGGCCAGATCTGTCATTATCTCAACCCTTCGAGCCCCACGTTGGGTGCCAAAAAGGACTGTCATGGTTTAGCCCCAGCTGGCAACTAAGTACCACGTGGCTGCTCACTCACTCCCCCCCCCGGTGGGATGGGGAGGAGAACCAAAAGAAAAAGTTAAAACTCATGGATTGGGATAAAGACAGTTTAATAGGGCAGCAAATTAAGAGAAAAACTAACAACAGTAACACTAACAAAGAATATGCAAAACGAGTGATGCGCAATGCAATTTCTCACCACACGGAAACCTGATGCCCATCCCATCCCCGAACAGTGATCCCTGCCCCCCCTGCCAACTTCCCCAGTTATATACTGAACATGACGTCACATAGTATCGAATATCACCTCAGCCAGTCTGGGTCAGCCTTCCTGGCTGTGTCCCCTCACAGCTTCCTGTGAAAATTAACTCTATCCCAGCCGAAACCAGGACAGGTAGTCAGTTAGGTCCAGTGGCGTAGCTCCTGACTTAATTACACCAGCATGAAGAAAACATGGCCCCACAGGACTCCTGATTCTGTAAACATCTTCGGGGGTGGATACAAAGCTGCTTGTCATATATCAATTAAATCCAACATTAAATCCAATGAGAAAGTATTGTGGATGTCATGACATATTAGACTATTTGTTTACACTACTTCCTATTTGGAAAACTAATCCAACCCCTTTTCTGCTCTTAAGAGGCATTCTCAACTATTTTATTGAAATAAATGTCTAATTTAACTACCTTTTCCAGTCATTTACACTGTGAGTTCACTAATGACACGTCCTAGATCATTTTTATTGCTGCACAGTACAAACGCCATACGCTACTAAATGACAGTGTAATATAGTAAATGACCGTCCAAATATAAACATATTTTTGGACAGCTACAATGCTTTTCACTATTCAGTATGTTAATAATCTAGTTTAATACTGTATAATGAATTGTGATAATATGTACAATTGTAGCTATCAAACCAGTTATCGTAGTAAAAGTCTCAGAATTCTCCAACAAAAGAGAATATGAAGTAAATTTAAATAAATGAAACAGTGTTTGACAAAAAAAGAAATACAGTCCTTAATATACGAGTAATATTTTGACCTAAATCATCTTTACGCAGAAACTTCTGCCTATGACTAACAAATTAATCGCAGACAGTAATTACTACCAACTAATGTCAAGCACTTAGTCTGTGTTATCAATAATTAAGTACTTTTATAAAGCCATCATTTTAAAAGTCTGTGTCTTGGTTAAAAACATTAAAAGAAAATCAAAACAGTTGTACAAAATACATTATCAGTTTAATGAAAAACCCACAAACATAACAATAATAGATTAACTACATCCTTGCCAAAAGTGAAAGCAATTGAACAATAAAGGAAATGAAGATAGGAAGTCAGGGAAGGTTTTTAGGTATCTAAATAATTCATTACCCTGAAACAGGCAAAGTACTACCTCTGAGAACTAGTGACCAACTATCAAATGCCACAAGAAAAGTGACAACCACAAGCACTCTTTTGGTGAATCGCTTGGTTCAGATTTGCCAATCTGAAAAGGTATGAAGTGATGTTCTTTGAGAGATACCACACTAGTAGACCACAGTTCTTCATCTGAGACTGAATCACTGCTGACTTTTTTTTTAAGCCTAAGAGAAATCATGTTTTGTTGCCATGCTCCAACCTGGAATGCCTGTGTACTTTCTTTCTATGAATTGCAGGCAAGAACAAGAAGCTCTTGTTCCAGTGATTTTGAATATGGAGCGCAGACATGCATTCTTTTATCATTAAAATAATTTTGCGATGGCATTTCTCTAGCTTGTCACAGAATCACAGAGCACTTTGTACAACTGAGTTTTGAAGAACTCCAAGGATGGAGATACCACAACTTCTCTGGGCAGCTTGTTGCAGTGCTTAAACAAACTCACTATGAAGGGTTTTTTCACCTTATATTCAAGCTGAATTTTCCTTGCTACAATTTGTGCCTGTTTCCTCTTGCCCTTCTGCTGCACCTCTCTGCAAAAAGCTTAGCTTTGTCTTCTCAGTAATTTCCTATTAGTTAGGCGAGGAATGCAGTTAGAGCTGCCCTTACCTTTCTCTTTTCAAGGCCAAGCAAACTCAGCTCCTTCAGTGACTCCTATACGTGCTCCAGCCTCTAAAGCCTCCTGGTGTCTCTCTGCTGGACTCAGTCCAGTCTGTCAGTCGTCTTTGTATTGTGAGCCCAAAACTAGACACAGTAATTTAGATATGGCCTCATAAGTGCCAAACAGAAGGAAATAATCACTCCCCTAAGCTCCAATTCTTTGCCAGCATTAACAATAGTAGTTCCAGTTCTAATTTCTGTGATGAATCTGGTTATTGGGAAACACTGTGAAATGATCTATAAAACGGGGGATAATACTAAGCCGTAAGGTGAGGATGATTGGGCACAAAATCATCTCCCGGAGCTACAGAAGTTAGCTGAGCAAGAAATTTTTCATTTTACCCTATATTCTTCCCCATTCTAAAAATTCAACATCTGTGGGGGAAATAAAGCAGACAGATGTCTTGTCAGTCTCTAGCATGAATCACTGATAGATTTTTTCACTCATGAATATGTATTACAACCATAGAATAGTTTGGGTTGGAAGGGACCTTTAAAGGTCATTTAGTCCAACCTCCCTGCAATGAGCAGGGGCATCTACCACTAGATCAGGTTGCTCAGAGCCCTGTCCAACCTGACCTTGAACGTTTCCAGGGATGGGGCATCTACCACCTCTCTGGGCAACCTGTTCCAGTGTTTCACCACCCTCGTAGTAAAGAATTTCTTCCTTATATCTAGTCTAAATCTACCCTCTTTCAGTTTAAAGCCACTACCCCTTGTCCTATCGCAACAAGCCCTGCTAAAAAGCCTGTCGCCATCTTTCTTATAAGGCCCCTTTAAGTACTGGAAGGCTGCTATAAGGTCTCCCCAGAGCCTTCTCCAGGCTGAACAACCCCAGCTCTCTCAAGCCTTTCCTCATAGCAGAGGTATTCCATCCTTCTGATCAATTTTGTGGCCCTCCTCTGGACCCGTTCCAACACATCCATGTCCTTCTTGTTCTGAGGGCTCCAGAGCTGGATGCAGGACTCCAGGTGGGGTCTCACCAGAGCAGAGCGGCAGAATCACCTCCCTCGACCTGCTGGCCATGCTTCTTTTGATGCAGCCCAGGATACGGTTGGCTTTCTGGGCTGCGAGCGCACACTGGTGGCTCATGTCCAGCTTTTCATCCACCAATACCCCCAAGTTCTTCTCGGCAGGGCTGCTCTCAATCCCTTCATCCCCCAGCCTGTATTGATACCGGGGGTTGCCCCGACCCAGATGCAGGACCTTGCACTTGGCCTTGTTGAACATCATGAGGTTCACACGAGCCCACTTCTCGAGCTTGTCCAGGTCCTTCTGGATGGCATCCCGTCCTTCTGGTGTGTCAACTGCACCACTCAGCTTGGTGTCATCTGCAAACTTGCTGAGGGTGCACTCAGTCCCGCTATAAAATGACTGATATAGTAACAGGCACAAGTAACGCACTGAAAGTCTCTGAGAGTGAATCCATTTGATGAAGATATTAAACAGTACTGAAAGAGGGTAGATTTAGATTAGCTATAAGAAAGAAATTCTTTACTACGAGGGTGGTGAGGCACTGGAACAGGTTGCCCAGAGGAGCTGTGGATGCCCCCTCCCTGGAAGCGTTCAAGGCCAGTTTGGATGGGGCTTTGAGAAACCTGGTCTAGTGGAAGGTGTCCCTGCTCATGGCAGGGGGGTTGGAACCAGATGATGTTTAAGGTCCCTTCCAACCCAAACCATTCTATGAATCTATGATTCTGTGATTCTACGATGTAGTCTGTAATGTTACTCATAATAAATAAAACAAGGAAAAGAAACAGGATATTTTGGATGCCACTGCCACACAGGAATGTATTTGTTTCTGTGGGGTTTTTTTTTGAAGAATGTGTACTGCTAAAGGATCTCTGTGAGTCTGCTCACACCAAAGCATATGCAGTCTATATAACGTCCAAAGCAGTGACTACGTTCCTCAGTGCTATAATTGAGAAATTAAATTGTAAACTGATTGCAGAGTTTTTCTCAGAGTGGTGGTATTATGAAAGTGCTGCTGATGGAAAGCAGTAATGGAGATCAGTTCTCTAGTTGTCAGTGTGAGTCAAGGCTCTGGTACAGCTCATTGGAGCAGCATGGATCTACAGGCGTACGGTTGCTTTAAGAAGTACTGAAATATATGTTCTGTTGTAAAATGTATTCATAATTACAGGTCATTAGTATAATTTTTGAGCCATTTTTTCCTGCTTCTTATGGGCTCTCATGCCAGGGATGATTCACACTTGGGGTACCTTTTCATCTGGCTGTGTGACTACATGGTGCCCTGGTTAGTCTGAGCTGCAACGCCATGTACTAGTACAGCCCACTGAGTGCCCAAGTGGGCCTTAGTAGGTACATGTTGAGAGAAATTTGTAGGACATCTTCTCTTAAACAGCAGCAGAGCATTTTCTATTTTTCCTGTTTGTCTGTGTTTGTAAAAATGTTTGCCAAAATTACAGAGCATTTTGATCTCATGATTTTCAAACTCCATTTTATATTTTAGGCCATCGTTCTGTTACCTTCATGGTGCTCTAAAGGATATTTTTTTTTCGTGTTTCTTGCACATGCGCATTACAGCATTTTGGGGAAATCAGCAGCTATTTTTCTACTCTGCCTGTCACTGATGGTAGTGCTGTCCTCAGATGCTGTGCCTCAGGACTAGATTGAGATAATATCTGCATAATTCCTTACTGGCCAGTGCAGATGCCTGCTGTAATCCAAAGCCAGAGATATTTAATGCAGAGTATCAGACAAGGTGCACCTGCAGGCAGCAGCATGTGTGCAGACTGATATAATAACAGGCACAAATAACCCACTGAAAGTCTCTGAGAGTGAATCCATTTCTTGAGAAGCAGGGCCTGACTCACAACTATGTTGCCAGAGTCTGTCACTCTACCACTGCTAGTGCAGATTTGTAAGCAGTTACTTAGTTTACTAGTTACTTAGTGTGAGATCACGTGTAGCAGGTAGGATTTCAGAGACTCGTTTTTCAAAAGCATTTTCCTCCTTTGAGCTCTCTCTCTCTCTCTGCTTTTGATTGTACTTCCAAAGTATCTACACATTGCTGTGTTTGCAATACTTTGCCTTACTGGCCTTTGTTTGTAGGAGTT
Source organism: Opisthocomus hoazin (assembly GCF_030867145.1). Classification (NCBI taxonomy): domain Eukaryota; kingdom Metazoa; phylum Chordata; class Aves; order Opisthocomiformes; family Opisthocomidae; genus Opisthocomus; species Opisthocomus hoazin. The sequence continues at coordinate 26,433,084 of NC_134453.1, forward strand.
TCATAACGTCACAACTTGAATAAATCAGGAAAGCCTCTTCCCTGGATATGAGATTCAGCCTTACCTTTGGAGTGTATGTTACACACTGAGAATCAGGAGCAAAGCAGAAGCATCAAAAATCTGGAGTCAGTGGAGTCTGTGGGAGACTGTCCTGGGTAAGCAAAATAAGACTTTGTGATACTGGGTTTATTTTTTCTAGTACAAAGTCAGATTTTAATTTGTTGGTGACTTTCATAGTAAAGTCCAATTCTGAAGAGACAGCATCAAATCAAGAATCCATTTTGAACTCTTTAATCTCTAAGCACTAACTAACTCTGTTTTGCTGGCAATAATAGCAATGCTTCAGCCATTGTTTTAATTTGCAGACTATCTTCCTAAGCTAAGACTAAAAGATTTAGCTTTTCTTGCTCACGCATTAAACCAGTGCAGTACATTGAGTGGTATGGGAATTTGGATTTGAGTAGAATTTGGCCTCCTTTCTTCACACAAGCTCTTGCACAAGTCAGCGGCCTTGGCTCTAGCATAGCCTATCACCAGGTCAGACACAGCCCTGGCCCAGACTGGGGGAGAGGAGGGGAAGTGCATAGCTATGGCTACATCATCTGATGCATGTGTTGTTTCTGTCTTGGGATCATAGCTTTCATTAGTATTAAAGAAGCAGAGAGAGAGGAGCAAGTCATCTCCTTATGTCATTTGAAATGAACTTCTGTGAATTATATGAGAGTAAGCAGGGAGTGGAGCAATAATGTAATCAAATTATATCACACAGAACAGCTTTTTCAGATTACGACATCTTACTAGAACAGTTTGGTTTCTAGAGAATTTAGTTTAAATGAAATACGTAACTGCTTTAGAAAAAAAAAATATTACAGCGTTTTTTTGTAAAGAAACAATATTCTTGTTTGGAGCAGCAAGGGCTTTCAGTTATGGCAGAAATCACGGGTAGTAGAAGCATCACAGGTCCGTATACTTGGACAGTGGCACATAAATTGCCCATCTCCTAACCTCATATAATGGCAGATAGGATGCAAGACTCTCTTTCTCACTAATCTCAGAGTTTATCTTTTTTTTAATTGAAATTGGATAGGGATCAAAAATACTGTTTCTTTGCCTCAAACTTATTCTGTATTACTAATGGCTCGATGTCCAGGTGGAGACCAGTGACGAGTGGTGTGCCTCAGGGGTCGGTACTGAGGCCGGTGCTGTTTAATATCTTTGTCGAGGACATGGACAGTGGGACTGAGTGCACCCTCAGCAAGTTTGCCGACGACACCAAGCTGTGTGGTGTGGCTGACACGCTGGAGGGAAGGGATGCCATTCAGAGGGACCTTGACAGACTGGAGAGGTGGGCCTGCGTGAGCCGCATGAAGTTCAACAAGGCCAAGTGCAAGGTCCTGCACCTGGGTCGGGGCAATCCCAAGCACAAGTACAGGCTGGGCGGAGAGCGGCTCGAGAGCAGCCCTGAGGAGAAGGACTTGGGGGTACTGGTGGATGAGAAGCTCAACATGAGCCAGCAATGTGCACGTGCAACCCAGAAAGCCAACCGCATCCTGGGCTGCATCAAGAGAAGCATGGCCAGCACGCTGTAGGAAAACAGAAATTGTCCGTGAAACGTTCCTTTTCTCCCGTATGTGCCGTGGCTACCAGAAATCCTGAGAAAGTATCCACATTAACATGTACACAGCGCAGTCGACCAAATGTTGATATATGTGTAACATCACTTTGCCACAACTCATCAGCTCGTAAACCACGAGGGTTCACTCCTGCACACGATGGTACGGGTGTAATACATTGACAGTTAGGGCATGCATGAACATTTGTTGTGGCTTGCCCCTGGGGAAAAGAAAATTGTTTACGCAAGGAAGAGGCATTTTGATGAAAGAAGTCGTGAGATAATCGGGCTTGCTTGAAACTGCGTGGCAGCACTGCTGCCATTGCCAATTTATCTGCTACAGCTTTTTCTTCAGTTATTGGTCCTGGTAGAGTAGTATGTGACTATATATGCATTATAAAATATACAGGTACACGATTTTTAAGTAGTGTAGCTAATTTCAATAGCAAGGAAAAAAAAATTGTTTGTTATTGACTTCTTTTATCATTGCATCTGCAATGCGTTGAACAATACTCACAACATATGCAGAATCTGCGACAACATTGAGTGGTTCAGTCGAAAACAATTCAAAGGCGTGCAAGGCCGCTGATAGCTTAACAATTTGTGTGGATCCTTCAACGACTAAAATAGATGATTGCCAATCTGATGAATTTGTTTGTTTCCACACAACTACAGCTTTATGTGTTTTTCCTTGATTTGTCCAGAAACACTGTTTGTGCTCCTTTAATAGGAACAGAAACACATCGGTTTGTTGGCTGCAATGAAATTTGAGAGAGGGAATGTAACAGCCTATGTTGTGGAAGGGTATAACGTATGTCATTTAAATAATCAGCTAGAGCGGCTTGCAGCGATAAGGATTCTCTGTTTAATACCACAAAGTCATCTTTAGCCAGCAGCAGGCAAACAGTATCAACTTGCTGACAGTGATTCCAACCTTGTGTTATTAAGGACACTATTATGTCTACCTTTGTGGTCAATGTTTTCATGGGCGTATGAGACAAAAAGATCCATTCCAGAGTCTTCAACTCCTGCGCATTAACACACTACTGATCGAAAAGAGGATAAGGCTGGAAAACAAAACTCTCACAAATTATATACAAATTTGTTGGCAATTCGACATTAATTCTAAAGGTAAAGGCAATTGCAATTTTATCTGAAATCTTTTGTAAAACAGTTTTTGCTTTTGTCATTGATCTTCAGGAAAATAATAAATCTGAGTCCCTTTTAACAAAGTAAATAGAGGGGACAAGTCTTCAGCTGTAAAGTCAATATTTTCACCTTTCAGCAGAGTGAATAACATCATCTAGATAGACCATCTGACCCCTGGAAAGATAATAAAGTCCAGCTGTTTGTTCACAAGGAATTCTACTGCAGTAATTGAATTGTATACATTTTTTCTAACCAAGTCCTTGAATGTCAGAAAGATGGTTTTCGCCGTGCCGCTTCTGGGCTGGCCGGGACGGGCTGGCGCGCTGGGATCAAGGGAAGGGGGCGGGGAGGGGGCCGCCGCAAATTCATCATTAGTTTGACAAAACTGTGCGACCAATTGGGATGTGAGTGGCATTATTACCTGGTGTGGTACAGCTCCAGCAATAATTTTTGCTCGTTGGCGTCCTTTATGGATTATAGCCACAATAGCCTCAATCCTTGTGGTCACAGTTCGTTTGAAATGGTTAGGACCGAAAATCCATTCCAGGATGCATAATGGGTCTGATTGTTGCTCCCGCCATTGAGCCAATATCCCAATGATCTCTTCCCCAGAGTCATAGATATATAACTGGATCGGGGAGCCTTCAAGTATCCGGGAGACAGAACCGTGTGAAATCTTCTGCGCGACAATTTGAAGTGCTGCCTCTGCTGGTTGTGTTAATTGGCGTGGTTCGTGAGGATCCTTTCCGTCCTGCAATAGTTCATACAGGGGCTGTAAATCCGTATTGGTTATTCCACAAATGTTCCGAATCCATTGAAGGTCTCCCACCAACTTTTGGAGATCATTAAGGGTTTTGATGTTGTCAGCACGTATAGTCAACTTTTGCGGCCTAATCACGGTTTCAGTTAAAGTCATGCCCAAATATTTCCATGGGGGTTGTATACATTTTTTCTAACCAAGTCCTTGAATGTCAGAAAGATGGTTTTCGCCGTGCCGCTTCTGGGCTGGCCGGACCGGGCCGGCGGTTGCCCGGGGGGGCTATGTGCCCCACCAGGGGTAAGGTTTGCTGACCCGTTCGATGCGGTGACTGCTGGCACGGCGGCTGTACGGCGTCTGAGGGACTGTGCAGTTTTATGTTGGAATTCACCCTGCTTTGATCTCAGGTCGGGTACGCCAATTGCTGTAGAGAGACCCTGTCGTATACTTTCGGGATGCCGGATTTTTGCACCCCACTTCCCATTTTTCTGGATTCAAAGGATCGTCAGGTTCTGGCAGATTTACTTCCCGCATTTCTCATGTTCGGTAGGAATTTCGTCGTATGTAGGGTTAAATTTCAACAGACTGCTGCTCTGTCCTTGCTTTTGAGATAACAGTGGAGGAGTAGCAGCTGCTTCTAAGATAGTCTCTGTAAGTTTTAGAGCATTTACAGCTGTATGTACTGATTTCCAAGTAACGATTTTCTCAGGGATTTTAAACTGCAAGACTTTGTTCTTTCAAACTTCACTGTAAAAAATTTTTTAATGGAGCCTTCGCTCCTTTTTTCGGTGACTGTCCCATTCTCCAGCGAGCCGGGGGGGGGAACAGACCCGATTCCTGTTCAGGGTCTGTTGGACCCAGCCCCTGCTCATGGCTTTCTTCAGGTGGTACATTTGCAACAAAAGGACTTTTCTGAATGACTCTGGCCACTTTTTTCTGTGCTCACACATCTTTTAACGCTTCATAAACCAAACGCCAAGTTGTTAATACTCGACTCGCATTCACATCACCCCTTGAAGTATGTTTAAAAGGTAACTCTCCTGACACCTTCCAAGTTAAAACATCAAAAACACGCGGTGATTCCGCGGGCACTCCATTACTTCTAACAACAGCTCGAAAAACAGGGGCTAATTATCGCTCCTCTTTGTTGCCGACCTGCGTGCACAGAGTCCATGATTCTCTGCCACACATCCAAGTCGAACAACTGATCTGTTTTCCAATTTTTTTACACTCGCTGGTATTGTGGTTATCTCGCTTACAGTTCACACACCACTTTAGCTACCCCTCTCCACCGTACCCCCGACCCTCCCCCGCTTCCCAACCCCCCATTCCACGGCACGGCGCAAGGTGGGGCTGGAAGAGAAAACGGGTTATATGGGTTAGGGACTGGTGGCTCCGGCAGCAAAGTGTCTGTAACCTTCTCATCTGTATAACGAGTCACTGGAGTCCTTGGAGACGGCGGTGTAGGCGGAGGAAGTGGAGGATACCGCGGTACAGGATTTGGGGACGTGGGACGATCGGAAGGGGCAGCGGCGGCGCCCGGCCGACCTGCGGGCGGCGGCGCCTCAGCGCACCCCTCTCCGTGGCGCGGTGGCGGTGGCGGTGACTCTGGCGGCGGGGGTAGAAACCCCTGTGCCAGTGGGTCTCGCCGCGCGTACTCCTTTTCCTGGACCGCAGGTTTCCCTGCCTCCACAGGCTGCCGACTCGGACCCCCTCCTGCTTTCACAGGTGGCATAGGGAGGCTAGGACCCTGAAACAGCAGAGTTGTTGCCAAGCAGGTCCCTCCCTCGGGTGTTAATGTAGCGAAAGCAGAAGTAACGGCTTAAGTCCTTTCTCCGTGCAGCAGCAACAGAAACTTCAAGGTAGCTGAGTCATATTGTAACCCTCTCACGGAGAGGATGGGTTGGAGGAGCTTAACCACTGCTGACTCTTCCTATATCAGTGTGGACCCCATCTCCTCCCCGGCCGATTCAACTTCACGAGTTGTTTTGCCGTTGCGTCTATTCCTCTCTTAGAGAGCATACCGATGAGCAACGTTGCCGCAGCCTCCATCTCCATGGTTGCGACCACGGCCTCCACATTCAATTTTAGCTGCGCCAGGCAGCCCCAGTGTAGCTCGATTAATTCCTGGGAGGTGGCCGTCCGTGTCTGCCCTGCGCCTCTGCGCACAGGCAGGACCCTCCCAGCCGTTGTTCCCACGCCCCCCCGTCTAGCTGCTCACCGCAGTCTCAGGGATTCCTGCAGGGGAAACCGTCCATCCTCTGCTATCAAATGTTGGCGTGGGTTATGGATCCGTTGTAACGATGTCACCCCAATATGAGTATGATCGTTCACCTTTATTAGTCAGCAAAACAAGGTTTATAGAGCAAAGCAATTACAGCGTCTGATTGGTTAGACCCCCCCATCCATATATAGGCAAAACTACTGCAACTCGTTGTGATTGGTGCAGAGCTGCATCTCGATGTGGAAGCAGTGCTGTGGCAGGAAACGACAGCGTGGCAGGAAGGAAGTGACAGTGCGGCAGGAAACGGCGACGTGACGGTCCCCCTGCTCCAGTGTCCCGAGCTCGTCGCTCTACCTTCCCAACAGGATTCCGTGTCCGCCGCTCCCAAGGCTCACCTCCGGATCGGAACCTGGGTTGCTCAAAGGCACCAAGCTATGTCCCCTCTCATCCAGCCAGGACTCCACACCTTTCTACCCTTTTTAAAAACGGACGCAATGTTTCCCTTCTTCCAGTCTCCGGGGACTTCACCTGACTGCCATGACTCTTCAAATACCATGGAGAGTGGCTTGGCAACAACATCAGCTAATTCTTGCCCTTTAATTTGACCAGCAAGTCTGGACTCAGCCATGCCGGTCTCTTGCCTTCCTTTCCTGATTTCTTACACCTGGGGATGGAGGGGTAGTCTCCTTGTAATTCTTCCCATTGGAAAAACGTAACCTCAGGTGTGGTAAAATAGATAGAAATGGATTCAAGACTCCCTCAAATTACTTGAAATTAATCAGTACTGATAGATGTATCAATAGAGCAGAACCATTTTGGAGACTTGGCAGCAATTGCAATAGGACTTGGGGGTACTGGTGGATGAGAAGCTCAACATGAGCTGGCAATGTGCACGTGCAGCCCAGAAAGCCAACCGTATCCTGGGCTGCATCAAGAGAAGCGTGGCCAGCAGGTCGAGGGAGGTGACTCTGCCCCTTTTCTCCGCTCTCGTGAGACCCCACCTGGAGTACTGCGTTCACCTCTGGAGCCCCCAACAGAAGAAGGACATGGATGTGTTGGAGCGGGTCCAGAGGAGGGCCACAAAGATGATCAGAGGGCTGGAGTACCTCTCCTATGAGGACAGGCTGAGGGAGTTGGGGCTGTTCAGCCTGGAGAAGAGAAGGCTCCGGGGTGACCTTATAGCAGCCTTCCGGTGCCTGAAGGGGGCCTACAGGAAGGATGGAGAGGGGCTTTTCACAAGGGTGTGTAGTGATAGGACAAGGGGGAATGGCTGTAAACTAAAAGAGGACAGATTTAGATTAGATATTAGGAAGAAATTCTTCACCATGAGGGTGGTGAGGCACTTGAACAGGTTGCCCAGAGAGGCTGTGGATGCCCCCTTCCTGGAAATGTTCAAGGCCTGGTTGGATGGAGCTCCGAGCAGCCTGGTCTAGTGGAAGATGTCCCTGCTCATGGCAGGGGGCTTGGAACCAGATGATGTTTAAGGTCCCTTCCAACCCTTACCATTCTATGATTCTATGATTACGGACCTGATTTAGAGCGCTCTGAATGGTAGTGACTCTAGACTTCATCAGATATTGGATCAGATTCTTGAGAGTAGATTTTTATCTCCAACCTGTGCAAAAGTCTGTGAGTCACTTAAATCTCACTAATTTTTGCTTTCCACAAGGAGTCCAACACTGAAATCCAAAGGACTCTCATTCCAAGCTGAGTATCCCTTTACTGATCGGAGTCATTCAGTGTTGACTCCATTCAGCTGAGCTCTGCACGAGCTTCAGAACATGATGATTTTCTAGCTCCCTACTCAAAATCATCAAGAACAGGCATTTTGGCTGTAAGCATCAGCCTATTCATAGGTGTAGGAGGCAGTGTTCATCTGTAAAGGTGGTTCTTGAATGCACACTCTTTGTTTCCCCTAAGTGAGAGGCAGTGAGACGGATTTAGTCTCTGTTGTGGTTTAACCCCAGCCAGCTACCAAGCACCACACAGCCACTCGCTCGCTCCTCCTCGGTTGGATGGGGGAGAGAATCAGAAGGGTAAAAGTGAAAAAACTCATGGTTTGAGATAAAAACAGTTTGATAGGTAAAGCAAAAACTGCACCCACAAGCAAAGGAGTTAATTCATTACTTCCCATCACCAGGCAGGTGTTCAGCCATTTCCAGGAAAGCAGGGCTCCATCACACGTAACGGTTACTTGGGAAGACAAAATGCCATCACTCCAAACATCCCCCCCTTCCTTCTTCTTCCCCCAGCTTTTTGTTGCTGAGCATGACATCATATGGTATGGAATATCCCTTTGGCCAGTTTGGGTCAGCTGTCCCGGCTGTGTCCCCTCCCAACTTCTTGTGCACCCTCAGCCTACTCGCTGGTGGGGCGATGTGAGAAGCAGAAAAGGCCTTGACACTGTGTGAGAACTGCTCAGCAATAACGAAAACATCCCTGTATTATCAACACTATTTTCAGCACATATTCAAAACATAGTCCCATACCAGCTACTATGAAGAAATTCAACTCTATCCCAGCTAAAACCAGCACAGTCTCTTAGGTAGTCTGTTGGACTACATCATATGTGGATGGATTTAACAGAAATACAGGTATGATTACACATCAAATTGTTCTCTGTATGGGGAAGAATACTAAATAAAAGCACATGAATGGATAATATAACATTAGCAGATTCTCATGTAAATGCTCGGTCATTTATTCTCATTGAAGGCTGTTGCTATGAGCAGGTAGTTCCCAGGGTCCTCCTTTCTACCCTTTTTAAAAATGGATGCAATGTTTCCCTTCTTCCAGTCTCCGGGGACTTCACCTGACTGCCATGACTCTTCAAATACCATGGAGAGTGGCTTGGCAACGACATCAGCCAATTCCCTCAGGACTCTGGGATGCATCTCGTCAGGCCCCATAGACTTATGGGTGTTCAGGTTCCTCAGGTGGTCACGAACCTGATCTTCTCTTACAGTGGGAAGGGCTTTGCTTCCCCAGTTTCCATTTTGCAGTCCATCCACTCGAGATGTGTGGGAAGAAAGGTTGCCAGTGAAGAATGAGGCAGAAAAGTTGTTGAGTACCTTGGCCTTCTCCTTGTCTGTTGTTACCAGTTTGCCAGTCATGTTCATCAGCGGCGGGTATGCTTTCTTTAACCTTCCTTTTCTGGTTGGCATACCTGTAGAAGCCCTTCTTATTATTCTTTGCATCCCTTGCCAAGTTCAGCTCCAGCTGTGCCTTGGCCCTCCTGACTCCATCCCTGCATAACTGGGCAGCGTCCCTATACTCTTCCCAGGATACCTGTCCCTGCTTGCACTGTCTGTGCATTTCCTTCTTGCCCTTTAATTTGACCAGCAGGTCTGGACTCAGCCATGCTGGTCTCTTGCCTTCCTCTAACGTTCAACCACTTCAGGACAAAAAGGGTTTTGTGTAGACAGTCTATCGGGGATTGCTCTCCCCCCTTTTTTAAAATATTTAAATGATCTTTTAGTAAGCGATGGGAACGCTCAACAATAGCTTGACCGGTGGAGTTGTATGGGATGCCCCGTACATGCTTAACACCCCACCGCTGAAGGAAACGGGCCACCACCTGAGACCTGTAGGCTGGGCCATTATCAGTTTTCATTTGTTCAGGTACTCCCAACACAGCAAAGGCTTGCGCCCAATGTCGTTGCGTTGCTTTGGCATTGGTAGAAGTAGCTGCTGTTGCCCAGATGGCAGCTGAACACGTATCGACAGAGACATGGATGTGGTTCAAACGCCCAAACTGGGGGAACTCGGTCACATCGGTTTGCCAAAGTTGTCTGGGCTGTAGACCTCGAGGATTTACACCACCATCCTGTATAGGAGTGAGTCTCGCACAGTCAGGGCAGGCTGCAACAATAGCACGCGCATCTGCTTTAGATAATGAAAACTGTCGTTGCAGCGTCGCCGCAGACTGATGGAAAAAATCATGCGCTGCTCGTGCAGCATCAAAGCTTGTGGACAGTTGTACGGGAGTGGCTGTCACTAGTTGGTCCGCGCGGTGGTTACCTTCCGTTAGGCCCCCAGGAATGGAAGTATGACTTCTAATATGAGCTACAAATAGTGGTTCTTGCCGCTGTTGAAGCATGTGCCATAACTGAGTTATGGCACTGAACAGCAATGGGTTTTGTATCTTACCGATAAATGCAAAATGTAACCTTTGTACGATACCAACGACATATAGTGAGTCAATCACAATATCAAGAGGTTGTTGAGGCCACCATTTCAATACTTCCACTACTGCTAAAAGTTCTAAAATTTGAGCAGATCCTTCCGCCACAAGGCTGTGCGAGTACCAGTAGCCATGTAGTTGCCACACAAACCCAGCACGCTTCGATTTGCTGCTCGCATCCGTAAACACTGTCAATGCATCTAGCGGGCAATCAGTCACAATATTCCGTGGCAACAACCGTCAACATGTCTTAAACAATGGGTGACGCGGGTAGTGATTATCTATTACAAACGGTTGGTTCAATACAGCCGACGCAAATTCATCATTAGTTTGACAAAACTGTGCGACCAATTGGCATGTGAGTGGCATTATTACCTGGTGTGGTACAGCTCCAGCAATAATTTTTGCTCGTTGGCGTCCTTTATGGATTATAGCCACAATAGCCTCAATCCTTGTGGTCACAGTTCGTTTGAAATGGCTAGGACCGAAAATCCATTCCAGGATGCATAATGGGTCTGATTGTTGCTCCCGCCATTGAGCCAATATCCCAATGATCTCTTCCCCAGAGTCATAGATATATAACTGGATCGGGGAGCCTTCAAGTATCCGGGAGACAGAACCGTGTGAAATCTTCTGCGCGACAATTTGAAGTGCTGCCTCTGCTGGTTGTGTTAATTGGCGTGGTTCGTGAGGATCCTTTCCGTCCTGCAATAGTTCATACAGGGGCTGTAAATCCGTATTGGTTATTCCACAAACGTTCCGAATCCATTGAAGGTCTCCCACCAACTTTTGGAGATCATTAAGGGTTTTGACGTTGTCAGCACGTATAGTCAACTTTTGCGGCCTAATCACGGTTTCAGTTAAAGTCATGCCCAAATATTTCCATGGGGGTTGTCGTTGAATCTTTTCAGGAGCCACCACTCACCTCCAATCTTCCAACATCCCCTTTAATTCAAGAACAATGTCATCTTGGATTGGACATCGTGAGGCCAATAATAAGTCATCCATGTAATGATACAAAATTAGTTCCTGATGAGATCGTCGGAAAGGTTGCAGTGCCAAATCCACATACCATTGGCACATTTTTGGTGAGTTTTTCAGTAGACAGCGGCCATTGGTCCACCCAGATCGGCTTTTTTGTCAACCATGTGAGCTTCAGTGTAGGCCTGGATGCACTTGCTTCAATGGCCGCTGTCAAAAAGGCGTCTGAATGACACAACCCCATTGTGATAGTACGTCTCTGTCTAATAGCCAAATAGCAGTATTCAAGACATAAGGGCGTGCTTGTGCCAGCAACTTACCATCTTGGTCTACAAAGGTAATGAACTCAGTACTCATTTGTGTCACTGCTGCACCACCGATTCCTGTCACCATGCCCGACACTACCGTCAATGGCCATGACTCTGGCCATTGGGCCCTCGGGATTATAGTAACATCCGCTCCGGAGTCTAACAACATTTTCTGGTCTTTTAGTACAATGTTGTTCTGTCCTTTAATAGCGATCTTTCTTATGGGCTGTTCTGTGGAAAGAGGTTGTACGAATGCCACCAAGGGGGGTCCACTTGAGCCAAAGGCGTCACTTCCCCAATAGTTAGGGTCAGTTAGGGGGACCTGAGCAATAAAAGGAACCAGATGGGCAACCTTGCTGCCTTGTTTGATGGTTAATGGTGGTGTGAGTACTTTTAACATAATCCCTATTGGGCCTGTGGAATCTGCATTAATTACCCTTGGTAGGACAAAAATTCCCTGACTAGATGCAGAGGATCGCCCCAACAACGATGCACTCAGCCCATGACCTAAAGGTCCTGTGGCTACCGAGGGGACGACATGCACCTTATCATCTTCTATAGTGATGTCTTGTCCCACGGCCAGATCGATTCCTGCGGAGCCACTTGTGGCGGCTCGGAGCTCGTCGAGACAGCCATAGCTGTGGGGAACTTTCTTGTCCTCGCGCCCCCCCATCCTGGCGCTGCTCTGCCCGTTTCCCGACAGGGGGATACCATCCTTTTTAAACTGCGACCTGCATTGAGCTGCTTTATGCCCGAACTTGTCACATCTTTGGCATGTCCCTACAAATTCGTCAGCCACCACCTTCTGCTTCTTGATCTCAGGACAGTTTCTTTTGTAATGGTCTTCCTCTCCGCAAATAAGACAACCAGTTTTTGCTTTAGCACCTCGATCCCCTTTCCCCATTTGCATGGCAGGTCGTAAAGCAGTGGCCATAGCAGCCGCATGTATTCTGGCCTTCTCTCTTTCCTCCGCTAAGCGAGGTAATCGGGAACAAGCCTCCACGTACTGAGTAAGGGTAGACCCACTAGGTAGGGACGCAGTTATCTGTTGACATTGAGTGTTGGCATTTTGAAAAGCTAAATCCTTTCCTACTGCACCTTTTGCTTCACTTGGCAGATTTGGTGCCGCATCTAATGCTTCCTTTAATCGGTCTATAGAGTGCATGTACAGCTCATCAGGACCCTGACGAATCTGCGTATAAGGTAATACAGGCTTCCCAATCTGTGGGGACTCAGTTAAAGCGGCCAGGGCTAAGCTCTGCGACTGTTGCAATATTCAAGGGTCCCTGAAGACCACACCCACCGCGCGCGCAATCAGGCTTTTGAACACCGGATGCCCCCCTCCTTGCTCTCTCCACTTCACGCCCCTCTTCCACGCCTCACGTTCGTCATCCCCCACCCCCTTACCGTATTTACTGCGTAAATAGTGATCAGCATCAGCTAAGCTCATTTCCCCGTCTTCCAGCATCAGCCTAACCCAGCGCCGTTGCGAATGCCCTGGTGGTGAGCTTTTGTTAATGCTTCCATTATTTGACCCCCCTGAAATCACCTCCCCCATCCCGTCCAACTCCCCACCTATCTGCTGCTCGTCCGCTCGCAAACCATCCGCTATGGCCTGGTGAGACTTTCAATATGCCTGTTTAATCGTGGCGTTACGGGATCCTTTATCCAGTTGTTGCATCTCATCCAACAGCTTTGTCATTTGATCCTGTTGCTTTCTCAATGTGTCCATAAGTTCACTTTTATGAATCTTTGGGTATAATAGCGATGTTGCTCCTTCGGGCGAGTCAGTATCCATTTCTTGAAAATCAGAGTCCGGGAGTGGCACATTCTCCGGCAGTGGTGGGGCTGTAGGTGGCGCTGGTGCCACACTCGGTTCTCCGCAGGGCTCCGTTTCACTAAAATGAACGTTATACGCGTAAGGCGCCGTACAGGGATCTTGATACTCTCCCGCGGGTTGGCTGATTTCATAAACAGCTCTCGCGACGGCTGCAGCCACAGTAGCATCGTCCTTCATATCGGCAATCATATTTTTAACAGTTCGGAAAACAGGGGCTAATTGCTGTGCCTCTTTGTTTCCGACCTGCACAGAGTCCCACAAGTCCATCCCAACTCTGTGCCACGCATCCGGATCGAATAGCTGATCCATTGTTATCAGCTTTCGGCGGCGGCACCATAATAATAGTCCCGATATGTCTCCTTTAGTTAACTTAGCTTCGGCTCGATCCGCCAATTCCAACAGGCTTTTCAGCGCCGTGTTTTCCAACGCTGATACAGTGGAACCCATACTGCAGATGTTCATGCCCCCCCCCGGCGTGCCGCGGATCCACTCCTGCCTTTCTTGGGCAGCCCGGCTTACCTCGCCAGCTGGCAGTGGCCTGCTTTTTTTTTGGCTGCGGTAAATCTTCAGGGTCACCACAATGCCGAGTTTCAGCATCCGTGAAAGGACGGGAACGACTCTCACACGCATTGGTACGATGCACAGTCGGATTCTTTATTCTCCCACTTGTGCGGTTATATACATTTACCATATCTGTACACATGATTACGCTTATATCGGATAGGCTACAGACATAAATCACACACTGTTCACACGCCCCACATTCCCTTATGATTGGTAACTATGCACTAACGCCAATAGCAACAGACTGCCTCCATGTCCTTGAACACATCTTGTTTTTGCTAACCCACATCACTTTATTGCTCCACTTGCGTGGTTATATACATCCTTCATGTCTGTACATGCAATCACGCTTATTCGGATAGGCTACAGACATAAATCACGCGCTTTTCACGTGCCCCATATAACGCCAGTAGCAACAGACCGCCTCCACGTCCTTGAACACATCTTGTTTTTGCTAACCCACATCATGTGCACTATCAGAACTTTCTAAATGGCTATTCTTAGCTGTCTTTACCAGCAGCCTGTTCAATTATGCTGTTTTGCTTAAGTGGCCTAGTCATGCTAATTCTCAAGCTACATCAACCCCAACACTCCTTCAGTAGATTGTTTGTGAATAATCTAAATAAATATCTTCAGGTAAACTGTTTCTCCTTCAGAGCAAATTCTGGCTTAGATGATCCCCGAAGTCCCATCCAGGCCAATGCTTTTATGATGCCATGGACGAGAGGAAAAAGAAATTCCCATTATTCATCCGGTAAATATGCCTAAGATAAACATTTTGTCAAACCTCTCTTCAAAGGAATTAAAGCACCAAAATTCAACTGAAAGCTCTCTCAAGATCAGGCTCATAGTATTCATGAGTCATTGGCTGGGAGTTGGAGCTATACGGTGCACATACTGTTGCAGTACCCGGAATATCCATGCATGTAAGAAAAGGAAGCCCCTGCTATGAACATCTAGTACTAGTTGACCACAGATTCAATCTGTCTCATATCAATATTCCTAAAGCCACATATTCCAAATCATACTTCATACAACTTTCCTTTCTCAGCACCCTTTGCTTTTCATGTTTAAAACAGTTGCCAGCTGCAACTCACATCCTCAAATGAAACAAAGCCTGTACACAGGTGTGGGAAACCGTATAACTTGAGACAGAACAGCACTGTCTCATGACCCTGAAGGATCAGCGCGTCCTGTGCCTCCCTTCTCTGTTCTCATGAGATAAGCTGTTTTCACACATGCAGCTGCAAAAGATCCCGGAAAACAGCAACCGTGAACTGGCATTCGCAAAGCCACTAATCCAAAGCTGATTGGCTCTAGTAACTATTGTATTCGTATATAAGGTATTCACTTGAGCAATAAAATGATTCTGATCGAGCACAAGATTAGGGTGCGTTAAGTCATTCACCACAGCAGAGTTTTCCCATGATCATGTTGTGCCTTGACACATAGACAACTTGGTAATTGTGAAGGAAAGTGATATTAGAGCTTTTCAACTTTCTTCAAGAGTTGAAAATCCAATCCAATCCCATGCAGCAGGTATACAGAGAGCATCTTGTTTGTGCTTCTAAAATAAGATATTAATTTAAACTTTAACAACCACAGCTCTGTCTTCACAAATCATCACTGCAAGCATTTAATAATCCCAGGCTAAAACGGTAAGTATTGCATCAGTTTATTTGCTGGAGTAGGGTTAAAGGAAGTTTAACAGTTCACCTGCAGTTTTTCTGAGGAGTTAGGAATGGTGAGGCCTGCCAGAAATGATTGAATTTTTCATCTGCAGTGCAACTCCCCTGCACAAATGTCAAGTCTCATCTTTATTTGTTTGTGCATGTGTGAGTAGGAGAGATAAAAATGAACCTAAATATGCTACAGGATATGACTGTGGCTGTTTCTATGTCGAAAACATTAGAGAAGAGCAGCGTTGCCGTAAGTCATGGATCTTGCATGACGTTTGTTTACTCAGCAGCCTTGTCACACGTTGTCCAGTCTCAGCAGGATTCCTGTGCATCTGACCAAGCTTCTGGAGACTTCTGACAATTGTGTCCAGGTTTTTATCTCAGTCCAGTAGGGACAGTGTAGCCTTTCTGTCCTTTTAGCTAAGAAAAACGCAACTCGGTGCAGTTATGCAAGAATCAAGAACAGGCAGGAGTGGATCCCTTGCCCTCTGCAATAAGATTTCCTCAGTAACTCTCATAATTTGCACCTTCAAAGCAGCTCTTTGACTATCTAGCTCAGCATCCACCCAAATTTACAATTTCAGCTTCATGAGAAAATGCATTTGTACTCATGAAATTATTTTCATATGTAGAGCAGCACAAAACTCACCAGTAATAGGCAGAAGCCTCCACAATTTTTCTTTACAAGGTTCAGTCACAGGCAGACAGGAGACCCAGAGGTAGAAGGCCAACATGCTGACATGAAAGGCATATCTGCTGTCATCTATCTTCAGCACAAGAAGAAATTGTTGCAATCTACTCAGATCTTGCCAGCTCAGGGGATGGATAGGTTAGAACAGGGAGAAACTGCCCAAGTTCTCAAAGTTGCATGTACCGTAACACAGTCATGCTTGGAAAATGGCTTTGAAAATTATGACTTTTCTAAAGACTGTTTTTCTTCACTATAGTACCTGGAACTTTCTTTTAGGAGCACACGGAAGAGAAGTGCATGTCATGGTTGGGACTTGTGTGTCAGATCTGAGGTTGCAATGGGGCAAAGTCTTCTCACAGCCCTGTTTTGATGACAGCATTACAGTTACTGAGCTTGGTTTTCCTTCTGAGCATGCTGTGCACGAAGATTCAGGATTTCTCCCCTTAAACAGTTATTTCACACCATTGCTGCCTCTTCTGGGACTGAGCTCAAAACGCAGATTTTTTTTCAGCATCAGTCAATGCCACTGTTTGAGAAATGCAGCCTGCCTTTTGAAGTGCCCTTTGTTGTAACCACAGGCTGTCTTTAAAATAGCAGATCTCAAGACCATAAACCTAGCTGACATGCTCATGATCTGCTTTTGTTTAGTCACAAGATCCTTCTGCTAGACACTCTCTCCACTTGCCATGCAATAGAAGAGATTTATGAGGCTATGAACATCTTAAAAACTGCTAAAAGAGTAGGTATGAGATTTTTAAAGAAAAAGGGAAAGTCTTTGGGGCCTAAGACCCTACTAAAGTAAGTGAATTTGCTGTTTTCACAGTAGTACTTGTAAGCCAGTCATAAGTAGGCACTCCTGAAGGGCAGCATGCGGGTACTCAGCTAGGAGACTCAGGACTAGTGTACGGGACTTGAATGAGAAACTTGAATTGAGGACTCAGTGCTCCAAAGAAGGAGCCATTCAAGTTTGAAGATGTGGGAATCGGCTGGGCCATGGGTGGCCTTGACGGTCTTGATGGAATACAGTCATATCTTTGAGCTAACAATTTTGTGCACCTGTGGTTGAAAAACAGGAGGAAAGGAACGAAGAAACAGGATGCGAAAATCCAATGCTTTGATAAGCATGAAGATCTTGTGAACAGACACATGATGACCAATCAGAAGAACAAAGGAGCTACATGCCAAAAGACCCTCACCAATGAGACTCTGGGGGTTGGGGACAAGGCGATATAAAAATGTTATGATTAACCATTAAAGTGCTTCTGCTGCTGCTTCTGCTTCTGCTTGCTTTTGCTTGCTTTGTGACTGCTGTAACTTATTGTGTCATGCTGCCACATGAAGAGATTAAAAATGCTTGTGATTCCAAAAGAAAAAAAAAATAGAAGTCGCCTAACCCAAAACTCAAGCCTTGTTCCTTGCATCTGAAGGCAGCAGGAAAGGTGCCTGGGTGGGAACAACTAAGTGTCTATAAATAAATGCTGAAAAAGGAGATTTTAATCAAAATCTCATCTTCCTTTACAACATTCCTTTATAACTACATCTTCTTTATAACACAGATTCTTGTGTTTACATCCTCTCTAAGCATACCTCCTTTCCCCTACATTCTTTCCTTCTGATACAGCTTTATTTTTTCTAATATGTTTTTTCTTTTGCTGCCGAAGTGAAGCACAGACAATAGTCTCATAAAGGAGAAATAACTACCTAACAGTCCTTTTTATGATGCTGAATCTGAATTTAATAGCATTTGTTCCTCAGATCATCATCTGAGCAGATATAGGTGCTTGCTAAGCATTGCTGCTGTAAACATTCAGAAACAAGGACAATGGCTTGGTTAAAATCCAGCTGTCATTAGAAAAATTTTTTGAAAAAGAGCTCTGTGGTATTTTGTTTTCATTCCACCCACTCATCTTCATTACTTCAAAAATACCAGTATTTGTAAAAGCCAAACTAAGTTCCTTCGAGGCCAGTCATGATCTCCAGGGACAAAAGTCAAAAAGGGAAGCCTTAGATGACAACTTTATCGATGATATATGAGGCAGAACAGAATTTAGTGCCAGAAGGCAAAGATTTTGGAGTATTGCCAGAGGAGGAGGTGAAGCGTGTTGAAGAGGCCCCACAATATACTAAACTGACAGTATGCCCTGTTAATGTATGGATCCTGTCCCACTGAAGGAAAGCATCAAAGGAGGAAGGCTCCCGTATGGAGTCCTACAAAACGAGTTGCAGAAGCCACTGAAGGAGAAGGTAAATGGAGTCATTTTGCAGAGGTGAAAGCCATCCAGCTGGCTTTAGACATTGCTGATCGAGAGAAGTGGCCAGTGCTCTATCTTTACACCGACTCCTGGATGGTGGCCAATGCCTTGTGGGGGTGGCTGCAGCAAGGGAAGAAGAACAACTGGCAGCGCAGAGGCAAACCCATCTGGGCTGCCTCATTGTGGCAAGATATTGCTGCCCGTCTGGAGCAGTTGGTTGTAAAAGGTCCGTCATATGCACGCCCATGTCCCTAAGAGTTGGGCCACTGAGGAACATCAAAACAACCACCAGGTGGATCAGGCTGCCAAGATTGAAGTGGCTCAGGTGGATCTGGACTGGCAACATAAGGGTGAACTCTTTATAGCTCGGTGGGCCCATGACACCTCACACCAAGGAAGACATGCAACTTACAGATGTGCTCGTGACCGAGGGGTGGACTTGACCATGGATACCATTGCACAGGTTATCCATGAATGTGAAACATGCGCTGCAATCAAGCAAGCCAAGGGGGTAAAGCCTCAGTAGTATGGAGGACGATGGCTAAAATATAAATATGGGGAGGCCTGGCAGATTGGCTACATCACACTGCCACAAACCCGCCAAGGCAAGCGCTATGTGCTCACAATGCTGGAGGCCACCACCGGATGGCTGGAAACCTACCCTGTGCCCCATGCCACTGCCCGGAATACCATCCTGGGCCTGGAAAAACAAGTCCTGTGGTGACATGGCACTCCCGAAAGAACTGAGTCGGACAACGGGACTCACTTTCACAACAGCCTCATAGACACCTGGGCCAAAGAACATGGTATTGAGTGGGTGTATCACATCCCCTACCATGCACCAGACTCTGGAAAGACTGAAAGCTCCAATGGGCTGCTAAAAACCACTTTGAGAACAATGGGCAGTGGGACTTTCAAAAATTGGGATACTCATTTAGAAAGGCCACCTGGTTGGTTAACACCAGAGGATCCACCTCTGGCTGGTCCTGCCCAGTCAAAACCTCAGCGCCCCGTAGAAGGGGATAAGTCCCCGTAGTGCACATGCGGAGCATGTTAGGGAAGACAGTCTGGGTTAGTCCTGCCTCAGGCAAAGGCAAGCCCATCCGCGGGATTGCTTTTGCTCAAGGACCTGGGTGTACCTGGAGGGTAATGTGGAAGGATGGGGAAGTCTGATGTGTACCTCATGGGGATTTGATTTTGGGCGAGAATAGTCCATAAATAAATTGTATGAAGTTAATTGTTAAATAACCCTGTCACTCTCTATCACTGTTATAATTGTTATGTGTTGTACCAGTAGTATCATAGTAAGAATCATCCAGATTAAAGAAGGATGGACTTTTTGATGAAACCTAGCATAGCACAGCGATGATGGGACTGGACCTGGTTTTCAACAACTGGCACCCAGCAACTTCATCAAGATCAACATCTCCTGCAGACTCCGGGCATGGGCCGCACCAGATAACCTCAGCCGTGAGCTCCAGATGCAGCAAGCGACCGCCCATCACCACACATCACCACTCCTGCCACAGAAGACCATTACGACAGATGGAGCCCGAAGTCATGGATTAAATGAACTCAATGGACACTTTAGAGTGATGATCCATAGACTAAGGGAATGATATCTGGAGACAGGAGAAGTGGTGGTGATCAGCTGGACAATGGGGGACCTGGGCATGACGTAGATGGTATGGAATAAGGGGTGGATAATGTCCTGGGTTCGGCCAGGACAGGGTTAATTTTCACCGGAATCCAGGAAGGGGCACAGCCAGGCTGGCTGACCCCACCTGGCCAAACAGAGCAGGGTATTCCACACCATGTGCTGTCATGCTGGGTTCCGGTGGGGGGGAGCTGAGCGGCGGGAGCTCACTCACGGCTCGGGAGCGCACGGCGGTGGTGCGGTCCAGGAGAACGGCTCTCTGGGTTGTGCAGTTTGTGTTGTGTATTCTCCTCATCTATATCGTTGTTGTTTCTGTTCCTTTTGTTTGCTGTTCTGTTAAACTGCCCTTATCCCGACCCACCAGTTTTCTGCCTGTTTCTTTCCATTCTCCACCGCACCCCGGCTGGGGGAGAAGCAGCTGCATGGTGCTTTTGTTGCCGGCTGCAGCCAATCCGTAACACTGGGACAGCCCTCATTTCTGATTGCTTTCCCTTGCAACTCACATACTCGTGCCATTAGCGCCGGGGTAGTTTTTCCATCCCACCTCATCATGTCCTCTCCATGGCCACGCAAATAAAAAGACAGGGTGCCTCGTGGTGTGTACTGTCTCTTTTGAGCAGGGGCATGCTTCCTCCTAATATGTGGGACACTGGTCCATACAGGTGGGGAATGGGACCTACCCAATTTTTCAAACAGTTTTTTGAACAGGTTTTCGGATTTTTCAGACAGCCTTTCCACAACTAAGATGCAAGCCCGTAGGGAAGAAGAGACATTGTCTTTGTATTGCCAGAATTGGCCAGCCACTTCTTTCACCATTGGTGCCTCTTCTTCTTTCCAAGTCATTGTTGCCAAAGAGTTGGCGTACGACGAGGACTTCTGCCATATGGGTCATACGCATTAGACCTCACCTGGATGTGACAAACTGCGGGTTGTCCAGGTTATAATAAATCGGCTCCCACATAGCTAATTCCCTCATGTACTGGATCCCTCTCTGCATGGTGGTCCACTTGACTCAGTGGCATGTAATATCTTCCTTGAAGGGATACCTGTCCTTCATGGCTGACAGAAGTCTCCTCCAAAGGCTGAGGACTTGTGTTCCTCTTTGTCCTGGGTTCAGCTGGGATAGGGTTAATTTTTTCACAAGAAGCCAGGAGGGGGCACAGACAGGATGTCTGACCCAAAGTGGCCAAGCTAACAGGGTATTTGATATCATGTGACATCATACTCAGTTTTGGGTGGGGGAGCTGGCTGGGGGGAGGTTAATCATTGCTCGGAGCCTGCTGAGCATCAGGCAGTGAGAGAGAGTTGCTCTGTGTATTCCCTTGGGGTTTTTTAATGTTCTTCTTTTCAGTATTGTTGTTGTTACTGTTCACTTTCTTTGCTGTTCTGTTAAACTCTCCTTATCCCGACCCACAGGTTTTGCCTTTTTTTTCTTCCCATTCTCCTCCCCACCCCAGTTGGGGGAGGGGCGATAGAGTGGCTGCGTGGCCCATTGTTGCCAGCCAGGGCTAAAGCACGACACTCTTCCAAGCAACTTGTCAATGCCCCCTTCCCTAGACAGGGATCCCAGCTGCTTGGCTTCCCTGTCCTCTAATTCCAAGCGACTGGCCCTGTTATCCCAGCACTGGAGCAGCCAGGTGGCAATATTCTCATCTGGATGACAGCTGAAATAATATTTTCATATATCTTGCAGCTCAGCCAGAGATCAGGTGTTTACTTCTTATTCTTCCTCCTGCTCTTGTGACCACCCTGGTTCATCTTCACCCTTGAGTTCTAAATTTTTGGTTGGAGCAGCTACAATGCCTGTAGCCAGGATTGGAGTAGAGGTATCACAGAATCACAGGATGGTAGATGTTGGAAGGGACCTCTGGAGATTGTCTAGTCTAATCCCCCTGCTAAAGCAGGTTCACCTAGAGCAGGCTGCACATGACCTCGTCCAGGTGGGTTTTGAATATCTCCAGAGAAGAAGACTACACAAGACCTCTGGGCAGCCCGTTCCAGTGCTCTGTCACCCTCAAAGTAAAGAAATTCTTACAAAAGCACTCTATCCAACAATGCAAGCGAAAAACTAGCCATTCATTAGCAATGGAAATTGTTTAATCCAGTACAAAGTTGATTTATACACAAAATCAAATGGTTACTTAGAGTAGTTTGGGTCTGGGAGATAGTCTGTTGTTGCAAAGCTTAAAACAACGCAACTATTTAGTTTAATGAGGTTACTTGATCACAGTTCTCAATTACCTACACAGAGAAAGGTTTTAAACATAGCCCGCAATATATGAAATATGAAAGTCAATGACATGTGGTAGACCTGCACTGAAAAGTGCATATTGTGAAAGTAAAGCTAATTAAGCATTGGCAATTCTTGCTCTTCAAGGATGGAGTGAACTAATCAAAATCAAAAATGAGATTGGATGTATTCCTAAAAAAATTCTAAATACGGGCTCAACACAAGTGTTCCCAGATTAAAGCCCTGGGTTCATATTACACTAAAGTTTGACTAGATTAGCATAAATCTTGCATAGATCTTATATTAAAAACTTTTTTAATAATGAAGGAAGACAGTATAGAGGGGACAAACTATCAGTTTTGAGGTAAGATTTAAAATAAGGGTCACGTGACAGATTGCTGGATTTACTTCTAGACTAATCCCGTCACACTAGGCAACATTTGGTCAAAAAAAAATTTCCTTTGAAAATTACCTAGCATTTTGGAAAAGAAACAGGCCAATCACATTTAATTTGGAGGAGAAGGCTGTTCTCTATTTGGAATCATGACAATGCTGTTCTAGCAGATGTATTATGAGTTACATGCCTGGAAACCTGTATACTAAAGACTTCTCATAGCCATGACCTTTTGGAAGAGTATGGAGTGGGGGGAAGGAGGGGAAATGGAAGAGGAACAGGTAGACTCTAGGGAACAGATATTATTACTCTCAGAACCAGCAGAATTTGTTTTAAAAAAAAAATAATTTATGAATTGAGGACCAGTGGCCATACTTTTCATGCCTATTTTTGTGTTCCACATGCCTAGATGGCTAAAAAGAAAAGGTTAAAAAGTCATCTTAGACAAAACATTTAGGGAAACTGTAAGGAGAGGATACTAGATGAAACCATGAAACCATTAAAAACATAGGTATTAAACATAATAGAAGAAAGCTGTCAATAAATTTTCTCAAGTTAAAATTTTTTTTCCTCCGCAGTTAAAGGTATCATCATAATAATTTAACACCAAATGGAACATTAAAAGTTCTCAGGGAAAATTATTATATAGCAAAACACCAAAAAATTGTAGAGACTGATGGCAATACTGAACAGCCATCATCCCAAATACAGCCAGGCAGAAATGCAGGTCCTGTAATAGAACAAGTTCTTCCCTTGGAAAGAAGGGGTATTGTTTGTGTGTAAGTAGCATCCCTTTGATCAAGTATTGCATGACCAGAATCATGTTAACATTTAACCTAGGCATAGAGACAGAATATCTTGGCCATCTAGATGATCCAATTAATCAAAGACAAGTTCTCCTTCTTGAAGGAACAAAGGAAAGTTGGCAAGAGAAAGTAGCCTTAAGTTGTCCTTATGTGACATGTGACCATATATGGATAAAAGGAGTTAGGGTACTTCATGCGGAAAGACCACCAAAGACCCCCGAAAAGGAGGGAGATGTGCGCAGAGGGGTCTGAAAAGGAGCCAAGAAGAATGACACCACGTAGTTGCACAGTGCATGTAGTTCAGAATGAATATGTATTAGATAGGTAGAATATGCATGAATTTAATGTATAAATGTAACGAAGGGGTCGGCATTGTGTGTGCTTGATTTGTGGAAAGTCCACCAAGCACCCAGGCCTGAATAAAACACTGTCTCTCCTGAGTGTGTGAGAATTGGCTTACTGCACACCGGGTAAAAGAATCTGCTTTTTGACCAACACAGATATGTTATTCCCTAAGTAATACTAAGCACTGAGATAAACTAAGATAAACTCAAACTAGCCTACTATCAGGAGAGACTTAAACGACTGTCCAAAAAATTAATGTTGAAAGATATGGCCCTGCTGCTGTTAAAATCAATGACGAAATCCTGCACTGAGTCTACAAAGGCACAGCATGTGTTCCAGCATCTGAGCTTCAATTTTCTGGAAACCAGAGATAAGGCAGGAAACAAAATAAATGGCCTGCATATATGTACTACATGCAGATAAGGTTCATTGTAAAATATAGCAGCTATGAAATTTTACAGGGAAGATCTCATGAGACAGGATGCATAGATAGCATATTTTCTGCAGATTAGAAGTAGCAGGGTAATTAGACCAGACATTCGTTTAAGGGATATTTATATTTGTTTTGTTTTGGCCTGGATAAATGCCAGGTGCCCACCAAAACAACTCTATCACTCCCCTCCTCAGCTGGACAGGGGAGAGGAAATATGATGAAAGGCTCGAAGGTCGAGATAAGGACAGGGAGAGATCACTCACCAACTACTGTCACGGGCAAAACGGACTGAACTTGGGAAAAAAGGGAGTTTAATTCATCACCAGTCAAATCAGAGGAGGATAGTGAGAAATAAAACCAGATCTTAAAACACCTTCCCCCCACAACTCCCTTCTTCCCGGGCTCAGCTTCAATCCTGTTTCTCTACCTCCTCCCCCTGAGCGGCGCAGGCGGACAGGGAATGGGGGTTATGGTCAGTTCATCACAGTTGTCTCTGCAGCTCCTTCCTCCTCAGGGGGAAGACCCCTCACACTTTTCCCCTGTTCCAGTGTGAAGGTTCCTCTCACGGGAGACAGTTCTCCACAAACTTCTCCAACGTGAGTCCTTCCCAGGGGCTGCAGCTCTTCACAAACTGCCCCAGCGTGGGTCCCTCCCATGGGGTGCAACTCTTCATGACATGGCCCAGAGTGCGTCCCTTCCACAGGGTGCAGTCCTTCAGGAACAGGCTGCTCCAGCATGGGTTCCCAGAGGGGTCACAAGCCCTGCCAGGAAACTGCTCAGGCGTGGGCTCCTCTCTCCACAGGTCTGCAGGTCCTGGCAGGAGCCTGCTGGAGCAGTCTGTTCCTGAAGGACTGCACCCTGTGAAATGGACCAATTCCCCAATGTGAATCAAGATCAAAGCAAAAATTATGTTTGATGAGGGGAAGGCTTACAATGTGGAAGAGACAGAAGCAAATTCAAGGAGTGGATCCACAGAATGAGTAGTGCCATATCTGCAGTTGGTTGGTATTGCTCAGCAGGGTTTGCCTGTCATTAGCTGGATAGGGATCTGCAGGTTACTTCTGTCACATTAATTTGGCAGAAAATAAACCCCCTTACATTCTAACTCTCTTCACCAGAGTGAGAGGCTAGGTGCAGCTAGGTTTAAATTCTGAGTGATGTCCAATTTGCCACTACCAGTCCAGTCACGTTTAATATGTATATTAAAATGCCACGATTATGGGTACACTAATAGCAGTCTGCACCTTCAGTCCAGTCGTGCTCATGAACTAGCACGGCCGTGTTTGGTCGCGTTCAGTGAGAAACTGTGACAACTGGCTACTTAAACAGTGCAGTTTTATATGTGCAACAGGTATACAGGTTTTTTGAATTGCTGGTGATAGTGACTGTCTGCAAGAAAGCACATGCAAATATAAAATGTGTGAAAAGGTTATAAATAATGCAGCCTGGCTATAAACAACAGAGAGTAACTATTCCCAAGAAAAGCACTTAGTTTAAGTCTCAACCAAGGTATACCAAGGTGGGGAGAAGCAAGGCTCAGCTCGTCGGCCAATCCCGGTTGTCGGAGGCAGTCTGAGGTGGAGTTTCCCTTGACTTGCTCACGGTGTTATCTTCTTTTCCTCCGAAGATCTTCTTCTCTGAAAATCCCCCATTTCCCTGGCTATTTTTATGTCCTTTCTATCTTTAAGGTGGAGTTTGAGTGACTGTAGTCATACATACCTTTTATCATGATTGGTGTAAAATTCTCTCGCTTTACATTTAAAGGTATAGTTTACGAAAAATCGAGAGCGCAGACTCGAAGAGGGGTGGTCGCACCTCGGAGGCAGGTAGCCTTCGGGATGGAGGTGTGTTTTGGTATTAAAATGATATTAAAATGAGCAAAGTTCACGAGAGGGTAGCACTTTGGCAAGGTTTCAAAAACCTGTTGGCTCAGGGGGCCAGATGAGCTGCTTATCAGTTCTAGAGGACCATTTCTTCCCGCTTTCTCATCACGGAGCATGGCCACGGAGTCTTCACTCCGCTCCGTTCTCTGTGGTACATTGCAGGGAGTTGCTGTGTTGGTGGATTCCTCGCATGCCTGCTGCAGCTGTGTCCCATCCTCAGAGCTCCTTTTGATTTCATGCATTTCCTTAATGGGTAAACACTGCTAAATTTTTCATATAAACCTTAATTTTCACATGTAAAACCTTAATTTTACTAATAATTCCACAAACGGGATTCTTCTAGGAAAAATGCCACTCCGGTTTCCAGTGGGCAGCTCTCCAGACCAGATAAACAGTTTGACCTTGATTATGATCTTCTTGAAGGGATCTCCAAGTCATTATTACAGTGAGTAGAAAATTCTCTGACCAGGATTAGAGGGGCCCTGCCTCCAGCCGGGTGGAGGAAAGGGACAACCGTGTTTATTGGACGGTGTGGATTCAATAGCCTGGCTCGTCAGATCCACAAGAGTATAAAGCTCTAGTGGATACTGGTGCACAGTGTACTTTTATGCCATCAGATTTCAAAGGGTCAGAGTCCATTTGCATTTCTGGAGTGACGGGGGGGTCGCAAGAGCTGAGTGTATTGGAGGCTGAAGTGAGCCTCACTGGGAAGGAGAGGCAGAAGCACCCCATTGTAACTGGCCCCGAGGCTCTGTGCATCCTTGGGATAGACTATCTTAGGAGAGGGTATTTCAAGGACCCAAAGGGGTATCGGTGGGCTTTTGGCATAGCTGCTGTGGAGACGGAAGAAATTAAACAGCTGTCTATTTTGACTGGTCTTTCTGAGGATCCTTCCACTGTGAGGCTGCTGAGGATTGAAGAACAACAGGTGCCAATCACGACCACAACAGTACACCAATGGCAATATCGCACCAACCAAGACTCCCTGATCCCCATTCATCAGCTGATCTGTCAACTGGAGAGTCAAGGAGTGATCAGCAAAACTCGCTCACCCTTTAATTATCCCATATGGCCAGTGAGAAAATCTACTGGAGAGTGGAGACTGATAGGAGACTACCGTGGTCTGAATGAAGTCACACCACCGCTGAGTGCTGCCGTGCCGGACATGCTAGAACTTCAATATCAGCTGGAGTCAAAGGCAGCCAAGTAGTATGCTACAACTGACATCGCTAATGCATTCTTCTCCATCCCTTTGGCAGCAGAGTGCAGACCACAGTTTACTTTCACCTGGAGGGGCATCCAGTGCACCAGGAATCGACTGCCCCAGGGGTGGAAACACAGTCCCACCATTTGCCATGGACTAATCCAGACTGCACAGGAAAAAGGTGAAGCTCCAGAACATCTGCAGTACATCGATGACATCATTATATGGGATGACACAGCAGAGGAAGTTTTTGAGAAAGGGCATTAAATAGTTCAGATCCTTCTGAAAGCCGGTTTCGCCATTAAGCGAAGAAGTAAAGTCAAGGGACC
This sequence comes from Opisthocomus hoazin, assembly GCF_030867145.1. Taxonomy (NCBI): domain Eukaryota; kingdom Metazoa; phylum Chordata; class Aves; order Opisthocomiformes; family Opisthocomidae; genus Opisthocomus; species Opisthocomus hoazin. Next base: position 26,460,605 of record NC_134453.1, read on the forward strand.
TGCGCAAGAGATCCAGTTTTTGGGAATAAAATGGCAGGATGGGCGCCGTGAAGTCCCAATGGATGTCATCAACAAAATAGCAGCTATGTCTCCACCAACCAGCAAAAAGGAAGCACAGGCCTTCCTGGGTGTTGTGGGTTTTTGGAGGATGCACATCCCAAATTACAGCCAGATTGTGAGTCCTCTGTACCACGTGACCCAGAAGAAGAATGAGATTTAATGGGGCCCTGAACAACAAGAAGCATTTGAACAAATTAAATGGGAGATATTTCATGCCGTAGCCTTTGGTCCAGTCCGGTCAGGGCAAGATGTTAAAAACGTGCTCTACACCGCAGCCGGGGAGAATGGCCCAACCTGGAGTCTCTGGCAGAAAGCACCAGGGGAGACTCGAGGTCGACCCCTGGGGTTTTGGAGTCGGGGATACGAAGGATGGGAGGCCCACTATACTCCCACGGAAAAAGAGATTCTGGCAGCATATGAAGGCGTTCAAGCTGCTTCAGAAGTGGTCGGCACTGAAGCATAGCTCCTCTTAGCACCCGGACTGCTAGTCCCGGGCTGGATGTTCAAAGAGAGGGTCCCCTCTACGCATCATGCCACCGATGCTACGTGGAGTAAGTGGGTCGCGCTGATCACACAGCGCGCCCGAATGGGAAACCCCAGTGACCGAGGAATTCTGGAGGTAATCATGGACTGGCCAGAAGGCAAAGATTTTGGAGTGTCGCCAGAGGAGGAGGTGACACGTGCTGAAGAGGCCCCACTGTATAACAAGCTGAAAGAAAATGAGAAGCAGTATGCCCTGTTCACGGATGGGTCCTGTCGCATTGTGGGGAAGCAGCGGAGGTGGAAGGCTGCTGTATGGAACCCTACACGACAAGTCGTGGAAACTGCCGAGGGAGAAGGTGAGTCCAGCCAGTTTGCAGAGGTGAAAGCCATCCAGCTGGCTTTAGACATTGCTGATCGAGAGAAGTGGCCAGTGCTCTATCTTTACACCGACTCCTGGATGGTGTCCAATGCCTTGTGGGGGTGGCTGCAGCAAGGGAAGAAGAACAACTGGCAGCGCAGAGGCAAACCGATCTGGGCTGCCCCATTGTGGCAAGATATTGCTGCCCGTCTGGAGCAGTTGGTTGTAAAGTCCTTCACGTGGACACCCACGTCCCTAACAGTCGGACCACTGAAGAACATCAAAACAACCACCAGGTGGATCAGGCTGCCAAGATTGAAGTAGCTCAGGTGGATCTGGACTGGCAACATAAGGGTGAACTGTTTATAGCTCGGTGGGCCCATGACACCTCGGGCCATCAAGGAAGACATGCAACATATAGATGGGCTCGTGACCGAGGGGTGGACTTGACCATGGACACTATTGCACAGGTTATCCATGAATGTTAAACATGCGCTGCAATCAAGCAAGCCAAGCGGGTAAAGCCTCAGTGGTATGGAGGACGATGGCTAAAATATAAATACGGGGAGGCCTGGCAGATTGACTACATCACACTGCCACAAACCCGCCAAGGCAAGCGCTATGTGCTCACAATGGTGGAGGCCACCACCGGATGGCTGGAAACCTACCCTGTGCCCTGTGCCACCGCCCAGAATCTCATCCTGGGCCTGGAAAAGCAAGTCCTATGGTGATATGGCACCCCAGAAAGACTTGAGTGGGCAACAGAAGTCCTTTTCGCAACAGCCTCATAGACACCTGAGCCAAAGAACACGGTATTGAGTGGGTGTATCACATCCCCTACCATGCACCAGACTCTGGAAAGATCGAGAGGTACACTGGGCTGCTAAAAACCACTTTGAGAGCAATGTGGGGTGGGACTTTCAAAAACTGGGATACTCATTTAGCAAAGGCCACCTGGTTGGTTAACACCAGAGGATCCACCAACCGGGCTGGTCCTGCCCAATCAAAACCTCAGCGCCCCGTAGAAGGGGATAAGTCCCCGTAGTGCACATGCGGAGCATGTTAGGGAAGACAGTCTGGGTTAGTCCTGCCTCAGGCAAAGGCAAGCTCATCTGCAGGATTGCTTTTGCTCAAGGACCTGGATGTACCTGGAGGGTAATGCGGAAGGATGGGGAAGTCCGATGTGTACCTCATGGGGATTTGATATTGGGTGAGAATAGTCCTTAAATGAAATTGTATGAAGTTAAATGTTAAATAACCCTGTCACTGTTATCACTACTGTAATTGTTTTATGTTATATCAGTAGTATCATCACAGTAAGAATCACCCAGACTAATGCAGGATGGACTTGGATGAAACCTAGCAGAGCACAGCGGTGATGGGACTGAACCTGGCTTCAACAACTGTCACCCAGCAACTTCATCAAGATCAACATCTTCAACCCGCAGACCGTGGACACGGGCCGCACCAGATACATCAGCCGTGAGCTCTGAATGCACCAAGCGACTGCCTGTCACCACACATCACCTCTCCTGCCATGGAAGACTGTTATGACAGATGGAGCCCAAAGTCATGGATTAAATGAACTCAATGGACACTTTAGTGATGATCCATAAACTAATGGAATGATATCTGTTTGTATGTATTAAAGACAGGAGAAGCGGTGGTGATGAACTGGAAAATGGGGGACCTGAGCATGACATCGATAGTATAGAATAAGGGATGGATAATGGCCTGGTTTCGGCCAGGAAAGGGTTAATTTTCACCAGAAGCCAGGAGGGGACACATCTGGGCGGGCTGATTCCACCTGGCCAAACGGAGCAGGGTATTCCATACCATGTGCCTTCATGCTGAGTTCCGGTGGGGGGAGCTGACCGGGGGGAAGTGAATCGCGGCTAGGGAGCCCGCAGGGCACCTGGTGGTAAGAGTTGCTCTGTCTGTTTCGCTGTTTTGTTTTGTATATTCTCCTTATCTGTATTGTTGCTGTTACTGTTCGCTTCCTTTGCTGTTCTGTTAAACTTCCCTTTTCCCGACCCACAGGTTTTTGCTTTTTTCTTTCCATTCTCTTCACCCCCGTCCCTCCCTGTGAGGGGAGCGGCGGTAGAGCGACTGCGTGACCCTTTATTGCCTGCCCCCTTTGTTGCCTGCCACGGCCAAACTGCAACAGGAGGGTATTGGTCTCTTCTCCTAAGTAACTAGTGATAGGACAAGAGGCAATGGCCTCAAGTTGCATCAGGGGAGGATCAGATTGGATATTAGGAAAAATTTCTTTACTGAGCGAGTGGTCAGGCATTGGAACAAGCTGCCCCAGGAAGTGGTGGAGTCACCACCGCTGGAGGTGTTCAAAAAACCTGTAGATACGGCACTTCAGGGCATGGATTAGCAGTCCTGGTGGTGTTGGGTTGACAGTTGGACTTCATGATCTTAGAGGTCTTTTCCAAACTTAATGATTCAATGATTCTATGATTGTGTGATTTGAAATGCTTGGCGAACTTCCTGTTTTCACTCAAATGTCTGCCCTCTAGTATTTCTGGCTGGCAGTCTACCTGACTGCTGGGCTGTTTAGCATCTTAGGCTTTTGTCTAAGTAAATTTACAACGCAACTGAAAGTTAAATCAGATACTCCAACCGTCTATCAATCAGGATTTTATGATTTACTTCACTTAGTTTGCCTTTCTCTTGACACCTGGGAGATTATATGTCATTGCTAACAGGTGTTCCTAAAGTCTCTTGTTTTTTGGGGGGGGGGAAATTTGTAGGTAACTTACTACTCAAAACTGTCTCATGAAGACATCATTCTTTCTTGGAAATGGACATCAGATATGCCTTTGGAGTGCACATTACACTATGTGAAGATTTGCTGTTACATTAACGTAGCACAGTTTGTTGGCCACAAGTATTGGAGTGACTGGAGCCCAGTAGAAGAGGTTCCTGGTATGTTTGTTCCCTTGCCACCTTTTATGGGTTTGCGTGGCAAGGGGGCTATAGGGGTGGCTTCTGTGAAAAGTTGTGAGACGCTTCCCCCATGTCTGATAAAGCCAGTGCCAGCCGGCTCTAAGATGGACCCGCTGCTGCCCAAGCCTGAGCCAGTCAGCAATGATGGTAGCGCCTCTGTGATAACATATTTAAGAAAGGGAAGAAAAAACTCAGCGGTGAAATGGCACTGAGGAGAGAGGAGTGAGACTATGCGAGAGAAACAATTCTGCAGACACCAAGGTCAGTGAAGAAGGAGGGGGGTGGAGGTGCTCGAGATGCCAGAGCAGAGACTCTTCCCTTGCAACTCGTGATGAAGATCATGGTGAGACAGGTTGTTCCCCTGCAGCCCATGAAGGTCCACGGTGGAGCAGATATCCACCTGTAGACCATGGAAGGGACCCCACGCCTGAGCAGGTGGATGCCTGAAGGAGGCTGTGACCCCATGGGGAGCCCCGCGCTGGAGCAGGCTCCTGCCAGGACCTGCGGACCCGTGGAGAGAGGAGACCACTCTGCAGCAGGTTTGCTGGCAGGGCTTGTGACCCCGTGGGGGACCCATACTGGAGCAGCCTGTTCCTGAAGGACTGCATCCCGTGGAAGGGACCCATGCTGGGGCAGTTTGTGAAGAGCTGCAGCCCGTGGGAAGGACTCACATTGGAGAAGTTTGTGGAGAAGTTTGTGTTGTTTGTTCCTCTTCCGTGAGAGGAACCTTCACTTTTGAGCAGGGAAAGAGTGTGAGGAGTCTTCCCCCTGAGGAGGAAGGAGCCGCAGAGACAACATGTGATGAACTGACCATAACCCCCGTTCCACGTTCCCCTGCGCCACTTGGGGTGTCTTGGTTTCAGCTGCTGCCGGCAACAAAAGCGCCACGCGGCCGCCCCTCCCCCCGCCGGCGTGCGGAGGAGAATGAAAAAGAAACAGGCAGAAACTGGTGGGTCGGGATAAGGGCAGTTTAACAGAACAGCAAACAGAGGGAACAGCAACAACAACGGTACAGATAAGGAGAAAACACAACAACGAACCGCATGACCCAGACAGCCGCTCTCCCGAACAGGACCAGCGCCGCACCCCCCCAAGCCGCGAGTCCCTTTTCCCCGCGCCGCCTCCCCACCGGAACCCAGCATGACAGCACATGGTATGGAATACCGGGCTCTGTTTGGCCAGGTGGGGTCAGCCCCCACCCCCAGGCTGTGCCCCTTCCTGGAGTCCGGTGAAAATTAACCCTGTCCTGGCCGAACCCAGGACATTATCCACCCCTTATTCCATACCATCTACGTCATGCACAGGTCCCCCATTGTCCAGTTGATCACCACCACTTCTCCTGTCTCCAGATATCATTCCCTTAGTCTATGGATCATCACTCTAAAGTGTCCATTGAGTTCATTTAATCCATGACTTCAGGCTCCATCTGTCGTAATGGTCTTCCGTGGCAGGAGTGGTGATGTGTGGTGATGGGCGGTCACTTGCTGCATCCGGAGCTCAAGGCTGATGCATCTGGTGCGGCCCGTGCCCACAGTCTGCAGGAGATGTTGATCTTGATGAAGTTGCTGGGTGCCAGTTGTTGAAAAACCAGGTCCAGTCCCATCATTGCTGTGCTCTGCTAGGTTTTCATCGAAAAAGTCCATCCTTCTTTAATCTGGACGATTCTTACTATGCTACTACTGGTACAAAATATAACAATTGTAACAGTGATAACAGACAGTGACAGGGTTATTTAACAATTAACTTTATACAAATTATTTATGGACTATTCTCCCCCAAAATTAAATCCCCATGAGGTACACATCGGACTTCCCCATCCTTCCGCATTATCCACCAGGTGCACCCAGGTCCTTGAGCAAAAGCAATCCCCCGGACGGGCTTGCCTTTGCCCGAGGCAGGACTAACCCAAACCGTCTTCCCTAACATGTTCTGCATGTGCACTACGGGGACTTTATCCCCTTCTACAGGGTGCTGAGGTTTTGACTGGGCAGGACCAGCCCGGTTGGTGGACCCTCTGTTGTTAACCAACCAGGTGGCCTTTGCTAAATGGGTATCCCAGTTTTTGAAAGTCCCACCCCACATTGCCCTCAAAGTGGTTTTTAGCAGACCATTATACCGTTCGATCTTTCCAGAGTCTGGTGCATGGTAGGGGATGTGATACACCCACTCAATACCATGTTCTTTGGCCCAGGTGTCTATGAGGCTGTTGCGAAAGTGAGTCCCGTTGTCCGACTCGATTCTTTCGGGAGTGCCATGTCACCACAGGACTTGTTTTTCAAGGCCCAGGATGGTATTCCGGGCGGTGGCATGGGGCACAGGGTAGGTGGTAGCCTGCACCATTGTGAGCACATAGCACTTGCCTTGGCGGGTTTGTGGCAGTGTGATGTAGTCAATCTGCCAAGCCTCCCCGTATTTATATTTTAGCCATCGTCCTCCATACCACTGAGGCTTTACCCGCTTGGCTTGCTTGATTGCAGCGCATGTCTCACATTCATGGATAACCTGTGCGATAGTGTCCATGGTCAAGTCCACCCCTCGGTCACGAGCCCATCTGTATGTCACATCTCTTCCTTGGTGGCCCGAGGTGTCATGGGCCCACCAAGCTATAAACAGTTCACCCTTATGTTGCCAGTCCAGATCCACCTGAGCTACTTCAATCTTGGCAGCCTGATCCACCTGGTGGTTGTTTTGATGTTCTTCAGTGGCCCGACTCTTAGGGACGTGGGCGTCCACGTGACGGACTTTTACAACCAACTGCTCCAGACGGGCAGCAATATCTTGCCACAATGGGGCAGCCCAGATAGGTTTGCCTCTGCGCTGCCAGTTGTTCTTCTTCCATTGCTGCAGCCACCCCCACAAGGCATCAGCCACCATCCAGGAGTCGGTGTAAAGATAGAGCACTGGCCACTTCTCTCGACTGGCAATGTCTAAAGCCAGCTGGATGGCTTTCACCTCTGCAAACTGGCTGGACTCACCTTCTCCCTCGGCAGTTTCCGCGACTTGTTGTGTAGGGCTCCATACAGCAGCCTTCCACCTCCGCTGCTTCCCCACAATGCGACAGGACCCATCCGTGAACAGGGCATACTGCTTCTTCTCTTCTGGCAGCTGGTTATACAGTGGGGCCTCTTCAGCACGTGTCACCTCCTCCTCTGGCGATGCTCCAAAATATTTGCCTTCTGGCCAGTCCATGATTACCTCCAGAATTCCTGGGCGACTGGGGTTTCCCATTCGGGTGCGCTGTGTGATCAGCGCGACCCACTTACTCCACCTAGCATCGGTGGCATGATGCATAGAGGGGACCCTCTCTTTGAACATCCAGCCCAGGACCGGCAATCGTGGTGCTGGGAGGAGCTGTGCTTCAGTGCCGACCACTTCTGAAGCAGCTCGAACACCTTCATATGCTGCCACAATCTCTTTTTCCGTGGGAGTATAGTGGGCCTTGGATCCTTTGTATCCCCGGCTCCAGAACCCCAGGGGTCGACCTCGAGTCTCCCCTGGTGCTTTCTGCCAGAGACTCCAGGTTGGGCCATTCTCCCCGGCTGCGGTGTAGAGCACGTTTTTAACATCTTGCCCTGACCGGACTGGACCAAGGGCTACGGCATGAACGATCTCCTGTTTAATTTGTTCAAATGCTTCTTGTTGTTCAGGGCCCCATTAAATCTCATTCTTCTTCTGCGTCACGTGGAACAGAGGACTCACAATCTGGCTGTAATTTGGGATGTGCATCCTCCAAAAACCCACAACACCCAGGAAGGCCTGTGCTTCCTTTTTGCTGGTTGGTGGAGACATAGCTGCTATTTTGTTGATGACATCCATTGGGATTTGACGGCGCCCATCCTGCCATTTTATCCCCAAAAACTGGACCCTTGCGCAGGTCCCTTGACTTGACTTTGCTTAATGGCGAAACCGGCTTTCAGAAGGATCTGAACTATTTAATGCCCTTTCTCAAAAACTTCCTCTGCTGTGTCATCCCATATAATGATGTCATCGATGTACTGCAGATGTTCTGGAGCTTCACCTTTTTCCTGTGCAGTCTGGATTAGTCCATGGCAAATGGTGGGACTGTGTTTCCACCCCTGGGGCAGTCGATTCCAGGTGCACTGGATGCCCCTCCAGGTGAAAGCAAACTGTGGCCTGCACTCTGCTGCCAAAGGGATGGAGAAGAATGCATTAGCGATGTCAGTTGTAGCGTACCACTTGGCTGCCTTTGACTCCAGCTGATATTGAAGTTCTAGCATGTCCGGCACGGCAGCACTCAGCGGTGGTGTGACTTCATTCAGGCCACGGTAGTCTATTGTCAGTCTCCACTCTCCAGTAGATTTTCTCACTGGCCATATGGGACTATTAAAGGGTGAGCGAGTTTTGCTGATCACTCCTTGACTCTCCAGCTGGCGGATCAGCTGATGAATGGGGAGAAGGGAGTCTTGGTTGGTACGATACTGTCACCGGTGCACCGTTGTGGTCGCGATGGGTACCTGTTGTTCTTCAACCCTCAGCAACCCCACAACGGAAGGATCCTCTGAGAGACCAGGCAAAATGGACAGCTGTTTAATTTCTTCTGCCTCCAAAGCAGCTATGGCAAAAGCCCACCGATACCCCTTTGGGTCCTTGAAATACCCTCTCCTAAGATAGTCTATCCCAAGGATGCATGGAGCCTTGGGGACAGTTACAATGGGGTGCTTCTGCCACTCCTGCCCAGTGAGGCTCACTTCAGCCACCAATACACTCAGCTCTTGGGACCCCCCTGTCACTCCCGAAATGCAAATGGACTCTGACCCTTTGAACTCTGATGGCATTAAAGTACACTGTGCACCAGTGTCCACTAGAGCTTTATACTCTTGTGGATCTGACGTGCCAGGCCACCGAATCCACACCGTCCAATAAACACGGTTGTCCCTTTCCTCCACCTGGCTGGAGGCAGGGCCCCTCTAATCCTGGTCAGAGAAATTGCTGCTCACTTGCTCTAAAAACGACTTGGAGGTCCCCTCCAGAGGATCGGAATCAAGACCAAACTGTCTACCTGGTCTGGAGAGCTGGCTGCTGGAAACTGGAGTGGCATTTTTCCTAACAGAATCCCCTTTGGTGATTGTTTTACCTCGCAACTCACGCACTCGTGCCTCTAGACTTGAGGTGGGTTTTCCATCCCACTTCCTCATGTCCTCTCCGTGGTCACGCAGGGTAGAACCACAGGGTGCCCCGTGGTGTATAGCCTCTGTATTCCCTCTCCTGAGCAGGGAAACGCTTGCCCCTAATAGCTGAGGCGCTGGCCTGTACAGGTGGGGAGTAGGACATGTTCTCTTTGATTTGCTGCACCTCCCGGGCCAGTTTCTCCACAGCTGAGACAAGGGAAGAAGAGAGACTTTCCTTATATTGCCGGAGTCTGACAGCCACCTCATCCACTGTTGGTGCCTCCTTACCTTTCCAGTCTATTATTGCCAGTGAGTTAGCATGTGAGGATGGTGTGCTCCACACAAACTTCCTCCACATGGATTGTGAGCACTGGAGTTCATCTGGGTCTGTGGGTACCTGCTCATCGTCTGTGTCACAGTAAACCAGCTCTCGCACAGCTAATTCCCTCAGGTACTGAATACCCCTTTCCATATTGGTCCACTTGCCAGGATAGCATACAAAATCCTCACTGAAGGGGTACCTCTCCCTCACGCCTGACAGAAGTCTCCTCCAGAGGCTGAGGGCTTGGTCCTTTTTCCCAACGGCCTTGTCAATGCCCCCGTCCCTGGCCAGGGATCCCAGCTGCTTGGCTTCCTTGCCCTCTAATTGCAAGCTGCTGGCCCCGTTATCCCAGCACTGCAGCAGCCAGGTAGCAATGTGCTTGCATGGGTGGCGGCTGAAATCTTTGCACATGTCTCGCAGCTTGCCCAGGGACAGGGACCGGGTGATGATCTCTGTCTCCCGTGATGACCCTGGCTCATTGTCATCCCTCCCGGAGCGATCTGCTCTCTTTGCATCTTTCTTTAGTTTTACGGGGGCGACTGCTACCAGCACAGGTTGGTTATTGGGCTCAGCCGTGATGCCTGCTGCTGGAGCTGGAGCAGCTGCTGTGCCCGCTGGGGAAACCGAGGCAGACCCTGCAGCTGTGGCTGCAGCAGCCGTGGTGCCGGTCGGGGGGGCTGGGACTGCCTGCTGGGCTGGAGGGGCTGCAGGGCCGGCTGGGGGGGCAGCGCCAGCCGCAGTGCATGCCGCTTCATTTCCCCCCCTTTCCCCTTTAGGGCACTGAATCAGGTTGAACAGGGCTCGGTAGGCTTGGGCCAGACCCCAGCACATTGCAGTGATCTGTGTCTCTCTGGAGTTCCCAGGGTGGCAGCACACTTTTTGCAGATATTTTACTAGTTTGTCCGGATTCTTTACTTGTTCAGGGGTGAGTTTAAAAAACACCGGTGGTGTCCACTGCCCTAGGTACTTTCCCATGCTGTCCCACACACCCAGTCACTCAGAGCTATCCTGATGCGGGGCAGGTCTCTGCTCGATGTTCTTAACGACTTGTTTAACCCTAAACAAAACCTGCAACACATTCAGGAGGCAGAACAAAAGGAGAGTGCTGGCCTGAGCATCCCACGGGTACTCAAAATTCTCAAAAGCCTTTAGGACCAGCCTGAGGGAGAGAGGGGGGGCGAAAGAGTGGGGGAAAGTATCCCCTTCGGTTTTCCCCACAGATTGGGTTTGATTACTAACAAATTCTAAGACATAGGGTCCGAGGTACGGAAATGACTGCAGTGCCGCATGCAAATACAAGCCTAATTTCATGCACATTGACGTTATCATGTCATAAGTCGATATCGTACAGTACAGTAAAATCATAATCCTGATCTTTTTCCCCGTGATGATGAATAGCACCACAGGGAACAAGTACAGCAAGTACGGATTCAAAAACCACAACCATCTGATAAAAGACAGAAACATTTTTACCGGCGACTATTTTAACACAGAAAAATGCGCATAACAAAATTTAACAAAATGTAAGAAAGCAGTTTTAACACCTGCTGCTCAGCCCTGCTGTTATCCCCGCCCCACGCTTGGGCGCCAAATTAATGTCTTGGTTTCGGCTGCTGCTGGGAACAAAAGTGCCACGCGGCTGCCCCTCCCCCCGCCGGGGTGAGGAGGAGAATGAAAAAGAAACAGGCAGAAACTGGTGGGTCGGGATAAGGGCAGTTTAACAGAACAGCAAACAGAGGGAACAGCAACAACAATGGTACAGATAAGGAGAAAACACAACAACGAACCGCACGACCCAGACAGCCACTCTCCCGAACAGGACCAGCGCCGCACCCCCCCAAGCCGCGAGTCCCTTTTCCCCGCGCCGCCCCCCCACCGGAACCCAGCATGACGTCACATGATATGGAATACCGGGCTCTGTTTGGCCAGGTGGGGTCAGCCCCCACCCCCAGGCTGTGCCCCTTCCTGGAGTCCGGTGAAAATTAAGCCTGTCCTGGCCAAACCCAAAACACGGGGTTAGGAGGTAGAGAAACGGGACTGAAGCTGAGCCCAGGAAGAAGGGAGGGGTGGGGGGAAGGTGTTTTAAGATTTGGTTTTATTTCTCACTATCCTCCTCTTATTTGATTGGTGATGAATTAAACTTTCATTTTCTCCCCAAGTTCAGTCTGTTTTTTCCGTGACAGTAATTGGTGAGTGATCCCTTCCTGTCCTTATCTCGACCCTCGAGCCTTTAATCATATTTCCTCTCCTCTTTCCAGCTGAGGAGGGGGAGTGATAAAGCGGTTTTGTTGGGTACCTGGCATTTATCCAGGCCAAACCATAACACCACCACATGGACTTTGATTGCTTTCTGAAAAGTAAGCCAAAGTCGGAGGAAAAGTGTTAGGCAGTAATGGCCTGCTGCTTTTGGGGGTGTTTCGTTTGGAGAAGTAATGTAATCATCAGTTAATGGAACCTAGTAAGCATTGGTTTGTGTGCACTGGAGTGCTCCTGAGTCACATTTTAGGTTATCAGTGCCGTGTTTATAGCATATTGTTCATGTGGTTTTGTTTGGTTTTGTTTTCTGTTCTTCCTTCTCTGCTAGGAAAAGATACCAAGCCCAGTGGGAGTAGGGTGTTTCCTCAGGACACCAGGGTGGCAGTAGGTTCAAATGTGGCAATTTGTCTTATCCATGAAGAAGGACAGAAGATACAATGGATTACTTATGGATCAGAAAAATACCCAATACCCAATATACCCTTCTGAGCAGTCAGAGCAGTGCAATCAGAGTGCTAAATGCCAATGCTTCAGATACCAGCGGGACAAATGTAGTGTGCATACTGTCCGAAGAGGAGATGGATGGAACTGTCTTGTTTGTAGGATGTATGTATAATTATGTTTCCTAACCTTAGGAAAATCAAAATGATTTGGACTCTTAGTGTTCTGCTAGGAAGCAGATACTATTGGGGCTTTTTTTTCCTGGCCTTTGGTTTCTGAGGATGAACTGGGATTTTATTTGTTTGACTGATTTCACCATGGAAACTCCAGCACATGGAGAAGACACTGGGGTTGGGAAGATGAGGAGGTACCCATGTAAGCACCTCTTCTCTTACAATCTGGCCCAGTGCTTCTCTCCTTGATCTCTTTTCTTAAGGCATTTCTTCATGATCTAGAATACTTAGTAGTTTATTGCCATATGAAGATTCATCCTCAGTCTCTGTCACTTTAGGTTTATGTCTTTTCCAGTTTGGTCCTTGAGAAGACAAGAATAAGAGCAAGAATTGTAAGTGAAAACGTTCATTTACCAACCAGTCAAATGACGACAATAAACCAGTTAGACTTGCAGCAACAACAGATGCTCATCCAGGGCAGTAGCTCCCTGGGAGCTAATTACAGCAAAGGAACCCAGCTGACAATTCAACTTTCCTGGAAAATCTTCTAAATATGCTTTTAATATTTTCTTTAAAGATACTGAGTCATTGTGTATCTTTTCTGTGTAACCGTGCCAGCCTCAGAAATCTCTTTCAGATACAGATACCTCTTAAAACAAACTATTGAAAATACCTGGTTCTTCTTTCCTGCAATTGGTCACTTCAGAGTTTTGTGTGTTTTCCCCGCAGGGGTTTTGAGATTTATCATATTCCAATATCTGCCATTAGAATTCTGTTTCCCATTACAAATGCCTGCCTTTGAATTTAGGGTCCTTGGGGTTGAGGGAAAGGAGAGGAGAGACTGGACTCATTTTGAAAGTGTGTTCCCAACTCCAGCCTGTGCCTCCTGTCATAGATTTTGTGTATTAAGTATGTGATAGCAAATGCAAAACAGAATCTGACCCTTTATGACTTGTCAGTGAGATGTCCTTTTATTTGTGCAGTATTTGCTGTTATGGGAGAATCTTCCAGGTAAATAAGTCAGTGGTTCATGGATGAAGGCTGTGATAATCCCATAGGTTTTTCCCATACGGTAGTTTTTGAAGAGCTGGGATGTGGTGAAGTCTGTTTCCTGCCAGTGTTTCTTCTTGTGGTACCTATGTAGTGGGAAGGGGACTTGTCAGGATGTTCTTAGTGATGGAGAGACATTTGGGGAAGAAAAGGTAGAGGAAGTATGTGCACCACCTTGGTTAAGCCTAGGTCTGGCAAAAGAAGTGTTCTTTTTGGCCCGCTGCTCGTAATCCGAACTAAACCTGCCACTGTGGCCTCTTGTGCTAGTGCCCCTATTCTAGGGCAGCTACATGGATATTATTGTGCTACCTTTTGGGGAAAAGTGTATGAGACCTGAAATAAGCGCTCTGCTTAGTTTCATGTTAGAATGGTTATCCTCTCTGTTGGGAGCACTGTCCATCTTCTCCAGGAAGGCATTCAACACTGCTCTAATATGGGAGCAAAGAACAAGATTTAAAAGAAAAAGATGGGCACTTCTAAAGCAACAGTGAAGAAGACAAGCCATTCGGGGCTTGCTTTAACTTTCAAATTCAGGGTGGAATTCATGCTAAAGGGAACATCTCATTGACATGACTTGCTTGGAGAAAGCAGTGGTAGGGCTGGCATGTAAGAAAATGTAATGCACAGCTGACAGCTTTCCTACGTTGCTCAGCAGCTAAACTGACACTCAAAATTTTGGAAAAGTCTTGGCAGAGTTTCAGTGAAACACTTCCAGGTCAGATCCTGGAGCTTGTGAACATATTTGCATGTGATTTACCAGATTACCCACCCACTTTTTGGAAGCCTATTATTTGTATGGTTGGAGCATAATTATTACCATGTGTTTAGAATCATAGAATCATAGAATGCTTTGGGTTGGAAGGGACCTTTAGAGGTCATCTAGCCCAACACCCCTGCAGTGAGCAGGGATATCTTCAACTAGACCAGGTTGCTCAGAGTCCTGTCCAACCTGGCCTTGAATGTTTCCAGGGATGGGGCCTCCACTACTTCTCTGGGCAACCTGTTCCAGTGTTTCACCACCCTCATGGTAAAAAATTTCTTCCTTATATCTACTCTAAATCTACCCTCCCTTAGTTTAAAGCCATTACTCCTCGTCCTATTGCAACAAGCCCTGCTGAAAATATTTTCCCCATCTTTCCTATAGGCCCCCTTCAGGTACTGAAAGGCTGCAATTAGGTCTCCCTGCAGCCTTCTCTTCTCCAGGTTGAACAGCCCCAACTGTCTCAGGCTTTCCTCATAGGAGAGGTGCTCCAGCCCTGGGATCATCTTTGTAAGGCACACAGTCTAGACCCAACAGAAATGAATGGTGATGCTTTCAGGAAGCTAGCAGCCCAACTGTCACGCTAGGATGGCAAAACATCAGCTAACTGTTTTGGTTTCCTTTCACGCTACAGATGCCCCTGATATTCCCCAAAACCTCGTCTGTGAAACGTCCAACTTCCTGATAATAAAATGCACCTGGAAACCAGGCAAACCCAGTGGACTATATGGAAAACGAAGAACAAAGTACAGTTTATTTGAAAGGTAAAACAATTCAGCACTAAAAGGAGTAAAAAGGTAGAACTGGAGTATATCCATTGCTGCCTGTGACTTACTGCATCATGCCTGCTTAAATGAGACAGTCTTCATTGTTTAGAGCCTAAAATACTTTTCAAGAGTTTGTCCAAAAACAAAATTGGAGAACCCTAGTCTAGTTCTGCAAAATTGCAATGGGAATTAAGAGTAGCTTTTCCCAAAGACTTATGCCATATAGACTTATGACAAAATAAAGGGCTAATTGTGTCAGACTGCTGCCAACATGTGGATAGGAATAAATACGGGGAGATGGTGGGAGTCATTCACCTTTTTTGTTTTTTTATATGCGACTTGTGCCAGCTCATCTATCAGACATTTACTGCTATGCAGGATGACAGAAACTGACTGAGGAACAATTGTAAGACAGGCCATGGGGCATCACCCAAATTCTACTAGGGAAAATAGTAATAAGCCTATACCTGTTCTTCTCCCAGCATCAAGAACTAGATAGTGTAGATCCGGCAAAGTGCATGTTATCTGGAAAACATTGAAAGGGACAAATAACACCAGCATCATCCACAGAAAGAAGTGAAGGCTGATATTCCACTAGTTTGTCTTACATTCTAGGCCATACAAAGCTTCAAAAGCAAAGAATCATTATTTTGGAATAGCACTTGCAAATGGGATTCCTTGGTTGTTGTGATCAGAAGTTGACGAGGAATCAACATAATTCCTGTGGTGAGGAGGCTTCTCTGTCATGCCAAAGGAGCAGTCAGGGAAGGGAGCCAGGAGAGGCCCGAATTAACACAAACTGATGGGAAATAGAGTCTCATGGTGGCTTTGAAGCAAGTTGGAAGGGATGAGGATGGAGTTATGGTCACACATGTCATCCAGGATGCTAGTGCTAAACAAGTCAGTGGATAGGGTGCAAAGAGGTGGACAAAACAGAGCAGGTATTCAAAGGAAAGGAGCTCCAGTCACTGCCTGCCCATATCAGCTCATAAACGAGGATGTGTTTCAGACTTGTTTCACTCAGCCCAAAGCTGCGAGATGAATGTGATGCATTTCAGGGTAAATATTCTCATCCTTGTTCTCAGCCCACACTGAGCTATTGAAATGTAGAGTATGGTGTGGAGAGAGCTCAGAGCTCAGGTAGAACACAATAAAAATGCCCGAAGGAAGAAAATAAACTTGTGCTACTGAATGAGACGTTAATGCAGATTGTAATTAAAGCAACTTCTACATATGTACATACATACAGATATACACTTTGGATTTTATCCCTAAAGATGTAACTCTGGTCTTGGCTGTTACCAGACTGCCTCTCCTGCTTTTGATTTAAAAACGGCTAGGACTAGTGGATGTATCCCAGGTAACAAACCTTAGTTTAGATTTGGCAGGGTTGATTAATAGAAAGACTTAATGCATGTCACATCTCCCTAGTTCAGAAAGCAATTAAAAACATTATTTAAATGCAAATGTATGCTGATCTGAACAAAGATACTTTAAATAAGAATCTTAGTTGTGACTTGTGAGGTGGTTCTACAGGACCTACCTCTTTTCCAGGCTTTTGAGAAGTGAGAGGATGGAAATGTTATGCCAGTGGAAGAGGAGAGTTTCACGTGAGAACAGGGCAAGTCATGACTGATGCCACTTTAACCTGCATTGTGGTGTTAGATATGCCTCTGCAATCAAATAATTCTGTAAGCCATGTGTCAGTGAACCCATCGTTCTTTACTGTGTTTTCAGTCTAGACTTCTGACTGTTGCTAGAAATTATCTTATTAAAAAATGAAGTTGTGTCATCCCCACTTTTTACTTTGTAGAATATTTGGTAAAAATGTTTCATGTGAAGTAAATGAAATGAACATAGAGCATGTCTGTGGCTTTCCAGTACTGGCTGATCAGAAAACCTATGATTTCATATTAGGCATCTCCAATTCTATTGGGTAAACAGAGTCATCACTTTTGGTTGACTTAGAGAGGTAAGCACTTAAGAATTACAAAGGCAAAAAGATATGTTTACTGCATGCTAACCATTTGTTTGTTTTGGGTTTGGAAGAACTCTGACATGGTATACTTGTCATTATTTTTTTTTATTGGCATCAGTGTTTTGCAGTGTTGGATAATTTTGACTTAAAAAAAAAGAAAGGAAAGCTTAGGACATGTCCTGAGGCAAAGATTAGGTGTACAGGGAGATGCCAATTTTCCACAGCAATACTACCAGATTGGATACACTGCTGTGTGGATAAATGGTACTTGCGATCTAATAATTAGCCAGCTGCTGTTTATGTATTACGTCATATTCTATTATGCATCAATAATTAAAATTTAGGTGTATCTTTATGAACTTTGAATGACCCTGTATTTCAGTGCTTGCTTATAGGGCAAAATATTATGCAGGTTTACAACAGCAGGATTTGGAGCATTAAAAAAGTAGCACTAAAAGGTAATAGCAGGAGTATTACCTGCTATTGGTAAGAACCATGATCATCTGCTGTCACGGTTTGTAGAAAGAAATAACTTCTTTCATTAGACCTTCAGCATAAACAAGAAAAGGGAGATGACCACCCTTCTGGTGCTGTCTTCCCCATCCTTTTCCATCTACCTTCAAACCAAAGCTGAGGATTCAGGAGTTCCTAATGGTTACAGCATTCTGCTGTTCTCTCTGAAAAACTGAATTTGAAATTGGAGATGGTGTGGGTTTTTTTGTCCATGTCCCAGTTCAACTAGCTTGAGATTAGAATTGTCAGAGTAAATTGACAGGTCCTAGAAAAGCATAATTTGTTTCTACTAATTATAAACTGGGCTATTTTGCACCCAGTCGATACGACAGCTATTTCCTATTTGTTTCTTTTCCTTTCCCTCACTGTGCACTTAAATCCCAACATAGTGTACATATTTCCTTAAGGGTGACTGGACCAATTCCAACAGTAGAGAGTTTTTTTCTCCGATAGCTACAAATAGTAGTACTGAATATATAATAATATATAATAATAAGTTCTGTGAAGGGAGTTTTAGGGAGGGAGAGGTCATTTAGGAGTCCTACCCTGTCTCGTCTGCAGATTTTAAACTCTAGCTTACAAAGTTTCCAGTAGGTGAACAAAGTTGGGTGAATTTCATCCATTGCTGTGGTCCTCTGAAATAGCCCATGTTCCACTTTTTTGATAAAGTCAGTAGGAGGGGAAATGATTTTCTCTGTTTTCAAGTCTTTATCACACACACCAGTACACTCAGCCTTAAGTAAATCTGTTCCTGTGTTTGACAGCTGAGAAGAGCATCAGGAATGAGACTGCTTGCAGGTGCCTTTCCAGCACCAGCTGTCCTAGTTGCTGATTGGATCATTTATTTATCCTTCTTATTCTCTTTGATCTTTTAAAACCAGATTTTTCTGAACTAAAATGAGTGGTTTTTTTCTTAGAACTGAGGGATTTTTCTTCATTTTTTAAGTTCATCCAAAAGCTCCAGAAAAGTTAACTGTTTCTGGGAACAGCCCTACAAGCATCCATATGCGTTGATTTATAAATGGCAGCTTTGCTGAGATCAGGCTTCTGTGTCAAATTGAAATTAGCAGTGGTCACTCTGAGCAAAAACTGGTAAGTGTTACTTTTAATGGGATTTTTGGGGGCTCAAATGTTGATATTTTTCACTGAACTAATCACATTTCAAATTCTTTTTAAGAGCTTCATTCTGATCATCTTATTAAATGATTAATGTGGTAACGACTAGAAGTTCATCTACTAAAATCAGAAAAAGTTCTGCTCATCTCTGTTGTTGCCTGCTTTATTTTTTCTTTTAGTTAGTTTTAAACAATTTAGTTGAAAGTCAAATCACCCACCATATTATTTGGTACTTGGAGAAGGTGCATAGTGCTTTATGCTGACCCTTTAGGTAACAGTCCTTGTGCTTTGTTTTTCCTAGTGCAAACTGTATTAACACATGCTTGTTCCAGGATGTGCTGCTGCCCTGCAGACTTCCACAGTGGTTGTTTTGGATTGCCTCTTGCATTCTGTAGTTGAGACACCACCCCTTCCCCCAAAAGAACAGTTCATTTCTTTGCTGTCAGCAATTGACATGCATGCGGCTGTAATAGGGAGCTGCTAAACCTGCTTGTATGTCAGTGATGTAGAGGCAGGATAGGGAAGGATTCTCCCACTGGGCATTATCGGTAGGTAATCTCCAGTGAAGACCTCTGCAGGTGGTATTTCTGGGTGGAGTTCAGATTTTCCAGCATTCAGGCTTCCAGCTGCTGCCTGGCTTTGGTGCTCTGTGTCACGCACTGGAACTGCATATTTACTCTGCTGATTGTCAGAGGAATTTAGGGTATTAATTTAGACACCAGCATCAGATACTGAGTGTAGGTGGTGTGAATATATTCTTCTTCCGTATTGCCTAACTGAGTGTGGGGGTGATCTGTGTCACTGGGGAAGCCTAATGGCAGAAATGCATGTTCAGTTGGCCTGAGGTTTACCCCCAAATTCTGTTAGCGCATTCACATGGAGTATCTCCAACCAGCTCAGGTAAGCACACACTGAATTACCAGGTCTTGGTGCACGGAGCCTGAATTTGTAATTTGAGCACATTAACCTCAGAGGCTGCTTTTCACAATGCTTGTTCCTGAGTTTGATTTTTAGCAGGAGTATTCTATTACCCAGTTGCATTTAGTTGCGTGTTGGGCACTTGAGTAAAGTCCCTCAAGCCAGAGAAGTAATGCAGCTAAGATTGAATGTAAAGATTATATACATTGTCTCTAAAATAATAGTAGTTAATGCATGCCCTATAAGAGTATTTTTAAAATACTTTCAAACCACTTACAGAGTGTGGAAGCTTTAAGCTTTTATATTTTATCTGTAATGACATGTGTTAAGTAATATCCAGAGATTAGGCACTGCAAAGAAAACCATAGACATCTTGGGAATTAACAGGAGAAGGAACTGGCTTTTACATGTAAATAACAGCTCTGACAGATAAACTGTGTTGGATTTTGGTATAGTAGTCTGAGATACCCTCAACTACAGTTGTCTGCATTTCTCTGCTCCCAACAGTTACTGCTTCTGGAGTAGTCAGCAGGGGAAAAAACACCTGCCCCCAGCTCAGTTAGCTTAAACTGCTAAAAATGTAGATTTGCACAGTTCTGTCTATCCAGAGTTACGCTGCTCAAAACCTGGGGCACATACTTGTTTGTGAACTCTTCTACCAGATCAGTAATCTGGGGCAGTGGGAGATGGCAAGGTCTTATGCTGCCACAGCAGTTTGATCCACTGCACTTATATCAGAGCCCTCAGTTACACATACTTTGAAACACAGCAAAGAGCTTGGTAGAAGCTTTTACAGCACTGTTATGTTGTCTCTGGTTGCTTAATAAAAAACCTCCAAGAGTTCTCTGTAATAAACAAAAGTAGCTGTGAAATTGATATAGGGTTTAACATGGCATTTTGAGGATGTTTTCAGAAGCTTTTCCATTCGTATGAGATTATTGACTTTTCTGATATTTTTCAAGTTGTCATTTGGCTTTAGAAATGCACAACTAGTTGCAGCTTAAAGTCACTTGGAGTCCAGGTTTTGGCAGCTGTGATGCACATGTGTTATAATTAGATTCATTAAAAAATATTCCCAGGCTTAGATTTTCTTTAAGTAGTCATGAAACTGAAACACTCTCTAGACTCGTGCTGTTTTAAGAATAACAGGACACACTAGTCCTGTAATAAGAGCTGTGAACAGAGATCACCTGGGTAAAACTTGGATACTATCTTTTGAAGGAAAAAGGACTGCCTAGGAAGAAGACTTAGAATCATAGAATCATAGAATGGTAAGGGTTGGAAGGGACCTTAAAGATCATCCGGTTCCAAGCCCTCTGCCATGAGCAGGGACATCTTCCACTAGACCAGGTTGCTTGGAGCTCCATCCAACCTGGTCTTGAACATTTCCAGGAAGGGGGCATCCACAGCCTCTCTGGGCAACCTGTTCAAGTGCCTCACCACCCTCATGGTGAAGAATTTCTTCCTTATATCTAATCTAAATCTGTCCTCTTTTAGTTTACAGCCATTCCCCCTTGTCCTATCACTACACACCCTTGTGAAAAGCCCCTCTCCATCCTTCCTGTAGGCCCCCTTCAGGTACCGGAAGGCTGCTATAAGGTCACCCCGGAGCCTTCTCTTCTCCAGGCTGAACAGCCCCAACTCCCTCAGTCTGTCCTCATAGGAGAGGTACTCCAGCCCTCGGATCATCTTTGTGGCCCTCCTCTGGACCCGCCACAACACATCCATGTCCTTCTTCTGTTGGGGGCTCCAGAGCTGGACGCAGTACTCCAGGTGGGGTCTCACGAGAGCGGAGTAAAAGGGCAGAATCACCTCCCTCGACCTGCTGGCCACACTTCTCTTGATGCAGCCCAGGATACGGTTGGCTTTCTAGGCTGCAAGCGCACATTGCCAGCTCATGTTGAGCTTCTCACCCACCAGTACCCCCAAGTCCTCCTCCTCAGGGCTGCTCTCGAGCCACTCTCCGCCCAGCCTGTACTTGTGCTTGGGATTGCCCCGACCCACGTGCAGGACCTTGTACATGGCCTTGTTGAACTTCATGCAGTTCATGCAGGCCCACCTCTCCAGCCTGTCAAGGTCCCTCTGAATGGCATCCCTTCCCTCCAGCGTGTCAACCACACCACACAGCTTGGTGTCGTCGGCAAACTTGCTGAGGGTGCACTCAGTCCCACTGTCCATGTCGCCGACAAAGATATTAAACAGCACTGGCCCCAGTACCGACCCCTGAGGCACACCACTCGTCACTGGTCTCCACCTGGACATTGAGCCATTGACTGCAACTCTTTGAGTGCGTCCATCGAGCCAGTTCCTTATGCAACGAGTGGTCCATCTGTCAAATCCATGTCCTTCCAATTTAGAGACAAGGACATCAAGCGGGACCGTGTCAAATGCCTTGCACAAGTCCAGGGAGACAATGTAAGTTGCCCGCCATTTGTCCATCAGTGCTGTAACCCCATTGTCCTGGGTTCCACCAGGTCAGGGTTAATTTTTCACCGGACTCCAGGAAGGGACACAGCCGGGCGGGCTGACCCCACCTGGCCAAACAGAGCAGGGTATTCCATACCATGTGCCGTCATGCTGGGTTCCGGTGGGGGGGAGCTGGGCGGGGGGGGGAACTTGCTCTCGCGGCTCGGGAGCACACGGCACCGGTCCGGTCCTGGAGAATGGCTCTCTGGGTTGTGCGGTTTGTGTTGTGTTTTCTCCTTTTCTGTATCGTTGTTGCTGTTCCCTTTGTTTGCTGTTCTGTTAAACTGCCCTTATCCCGACCCACCAGTTTCTGCCTGTTTCTTTCCATTCTCCTCCGCACCCCGGCGGGGGGAGGGGCGGCCGCGTGGCACTTTTGTTACCGGCCACAGCCAAACCATAACACCTTGAAAAGTGTTACATGTTAAAGAGAACCAGAATAAAGTTCTGGGAGTGTTGTGTGGCTTTTTAAGAGGAGAATTGTCAGTTCAATGTCTCTGAGCTCTGCAGGAGAATATTAATTGGGCTGATTGGTAAAGCATTGGCATTCTTGTACTAGGAGCTGGGGTCTGAAACGGAGGTAGGACTTTAGCTTCTCAGTTAAAACGCTGTCACTCTTACTGTGGGCTTTTGTAAAGGCCAAATAGCTGAGCCAGATAATGATTTTCTGCTCCTAACACTGAGCTTGGGGAGACGATAATATTGCATGTGTCTATTGAGAGTCCATGCTTCCCTGCATGCCAGGAAGAGTGTAATCTCACAGAATCACAGAATGGTAGGGGTTGGAAGGGACCTCTGTGGGTCATCTAGTCCAACCCTCCTGCCGAAGCAGGGTCACCTACAGCAGGCTGCACAGGACTTTGTCCAGGCGTTCAAACCAAAGTTCAAACCTTTAGCTCCAGATCTGGCCAATACTCTGCAGGGAGGACAGATTTACACACTAAGGCCCCTCTTTGCTTGTTTGCCAGGAGCATGTATGGTGCTGTTTCTCCTTCCCCACCCAGAGAACAGGTATCACAGTTGCCTGTCATGCAACTCAGGTAAGACAGTGCCATCTCTCGCAGGAAGAAACACGCTTTGACTGAGATTCACTTTGAGAGAAAACCTGAGTTTGTTTCTATGCATATGAAAACTGCTTCTCTTAATGTTTCTTGTGCTTCTCCAAAACAACAATACCTAAAATATATTCTACTCCTTGGAGGGAAAAGTAATTGTACGGGACAGTTGAATGAATGAAAATGCTTTTATAGCTCTCCTTCAGCAGTAAGAGAACTAGACTCTGGGAGTCAGGGAGGTCTCCGTAATAGGTTTGTGGTATGGGACAGCTGACAACAGCTGGAGCTTTGTGTTCATTTATAGTTTTCTCTCAGATGTCTGAGGTTCCCTTTGGTGTTACCCAACTTCTACTTGTTGAAGATTTCTCCCAAGTTGGTACAGGAATTATCTGAGTCACTGACTGAAGTCATGAAAGATGATTCATTCACTGAACTGGATTACATTTCTGCCCAAACATCTTTTCTGGCTGCTTCCTGTGTACAGTCTGTAAGTGCTTTTAATGTCCGTAAGAGAGCAGTGGCTCTGAAGCTTGAGATCTGCTGTGAAAACACAAACAAAGGGTACTCTGCCTTAATTAATTTGTCACTGTCTCTGAAAACTGCTCTGCAGAGAGTTGGGGCATATAATCTGGCTGTTACAGGCTCCCCTACCACAGTAATAGTGTAATGCTAGTAGTTATTTCTACTAGTCTAGGTTGCAGCTATAAATACACCAAAACGAGCAGTACTGCCCTGGGTGAATTTCTAGTCATCTAGCTCAGGGAATAAAACTGAGTTTAGTGTATTTAGGCATTTTTAGGAGAGTATGTGCTCACTGTCAGTAAAAAGTCTTTCCTGTGAATAGGGAAATTAAAGCAGTCTAATGAGAAATATGCTCTCTTACAGCATCGTAGAAGTGTGGTTTCACTGGATGCATAACAGGTTTTAGGGAAAAGTATTGAAAGACTTCTGGAGTTGACTTGTCTTTCTGATCATGTGTGTCTGTCTTGCCATGAGCAAGATACAAAAGGATTGTACACTTAGCTATATGTTAAGATTATTTAGAAGTAGACAGTCCTCCAACATTCACAGCATGTCTGTGAAAGTAAAGTTTTGACAACATTGCTTCTTAAAAACGGCCCTTGCCCTTCAGCCTTCCATAGTTTATGGCTTTAATAACATGAAATAATAGACTCAATAGAGAGCATAAATGAGAACACTGAAAAAGGAAAAACTGAAACCCTGAGATTTGTTTTTGTAGATCTGTCGTGGGGCCACAACTGTAATGGCGGCCTTTGGAAAACATCCCTTAGCTCTGCAGGGTCCCATCTGACAGACAACCATGGAGAGAAGCTGCAGGAATCAGAAGTCATTCCCAAATCTGATCAGTTCAAGGGCAGCTAAACCTTTGACAATCAGAAACAAAAAAATAGACCAAAGGAAAAGCAGGGTTTTTTTTTATTTACACTTAGTAGACTAGAGCCTCTGTAAAGTTCACCAGGGACTTGACTTTTGCTGTTGATTTTCAGTGAAAAATGGTTGTCTGTGGTTGGGCAAGTGACAGCAAGGCACTGAAAGAAATGCAAAGCAAACTGTTTGATGAAATGACAGCAGGAATTTATAGTTGGAGACGCCTGCCAAATTGGTGTCAAGTCATATCTGAACTTGACATCTTCTGTAAATCCTTACCTTGAAAAAGTGCTTTTTAGCCAGTCTTGAATTGCAGCACTTATCATCATACTTAAGGCTGGCTGAGGGATTTGCTGCAGGCTATGTCTGTTTTCTAGCACTTCAGAAAGAACAGTTGAGTGCACCACTTCAAATTCACAGTATCAGGAGTGTGTCTCATTCTCAGAAATGACTGCAGTTTATAAAACCTTTGTGCTGTGGCTGGAAGGCTTTCTTCCAGCTTGGACTACAGATAAGTGTCTGCTCTCTGATGGATTTTTATGTCATCTTTGTTGCAGACAATGTCAAAACAGATCAGGCTGTGGCAATGGGGAATGGAATTTATATTTCTTGGAATTCTTACCCCAACATGACCTGTAGCTACATAGTAAAATGATGTCATTCATCTGGGTCTGAACCTTGTAGTGTGGACTGGCAGAAATTTCCTTTAAATACAACAGATGCAGTGATAAAATCTGGTAAGTCAGAAATTGTTTTTTGTGAGTCTTTCTTGTTGAGAGCCTGAGCAGTGAGTGGAATGAGAGCAGCACCAATGCTATAGATCAAGGATTGTTGCATTTCAGCTGTGGTGGGACTAGTAGAAGCAGAAGAGGAAAGGGAGGACCCAAGAAAGATGCAGGATTTTTCTCTGCTCTCTGAAAGGGTATATATTTGCTTTTTAGAAGAGTTTAGTATATGAAGTCCCCATTAGAGAAAACAAATTGGAGCTGTGTACAAAGGAAAGTTGGGGGGGACCCAAAAGGGGGCAATAGACTTTCCTGCTATAATTACAACACTGTGTTCATGTTGTTTTCATTTGTGCTGGCTAGAGCTTGCTTTTTCTAAGCAGACAATGCTGTGTCTGTCCTAGGATGCACTGCTCTACTCCTGAGCTCTTTCCTGGGATGCATCTTGCAGCATGTTGTGGGAGTTGCCAGACTGCTAGGGCTGGACTCAAGCTGGCAAATTCACCTCTGCACTTAGTCTTGCCAGGACAATCTCTCAGGCTGGACCTGAATTCTTGCAAAACCTGAGGAAATTGATGACACGGACTCCAATATCCAAATGGAAGACCCTTTATTTATCAGAAAGCTGCGTTTTATACCCTTACAAAGCTGTCCATGCACTCCAGCCCAAATGCTTATTCCTTAACATACATCGTGCTGAAGACCATGGTAAAGCAGGCTGTCCCCCTGCAGCCCGTGGAGATCCACGGTGGAGCAGATATCCACCTGTGGCCCGTGGAAAGGACCCTGTGCCCGAGCAGGTGGATGCCTGAAGGAGGCTGTGACCCCGTGGGGAGCCCCGCGCTGGAGCAGGCTCCTGCCAGGACCTGCGGACCCGTGGAGAGAGGAGCCCACTCTGCAGCAGGTTTGCTGGCAGGGCTTGTGACCCCGTGGGGGACCCATACTGGAGCAGCCTGTTCCTGAAGGACTGCATCCTGTGGAAGGGACCCACGCTGGGGCAGTTTGTGAAGAGCTGCAGCCCGTGGGAAGGACTCACATTGGAGAAGTTTGTGGAGAACTGTCTCCCGTGAGAGGAACCTTCACTTTTGAGCAGGGGAAGAGTGTGAGGAGTCTTCCCCCTGAGGAGGAAGGAGCCTCAGAGACAACATGTGATGAACTGGCCATAACCCCCGTTCCCCGTTCCCCTGCGCCGCTCGGGGTTAGGAGGTAGAGAAACGGGACTGAAGCTGAGCCCAGGAAGAAAGGAGTGGTGGGGGGACTGTGTTGTAAGATCTGGTTTTATTTCTCATTATCCTACTCTGATTTGATTGGTGATGAATTAAACTTTCATTTTCTCTCCAAGTTCAGTCTGTTTTTTCCGTGACAGTAATTGGTGAGTGATCTCTCCCTGTCCTTATCTCGACCCTCGAGCCTTTCATCATATTTCCTCTCCCCTGTCCAGCTGAGGAGGGGGAGTGATAAAGCAGATTTGTTGGGTACCTGGAATTTATCCAGGCCAAACCAAAACATGAGGAAATCCCAAGAAGTGGTAAAGTATTTACACATAGTAGTATCAAACACCTATGCATCCATCAAAGACATATGAAATGGAAATTTGATGACTATCTGTGTTTTGTGGAATCATTTCAGGCCCGGAGTTTCTCGCTGAAGTGCTTCAGTATTCACTTGTGAGAGTTCTTTGAATTTCTTTTTTACTTTTGCTGTAATAAGCCTGGGTATTTCAAAATGCATTTGTGTTTCTGAGGAGGAGGCAGGATCTACATGGCTGCCATGGGAGGAAAGGAAGAGGATTGTTTCTGGTAACTTCAGTTTGTGTTTTGTCATGGAAAGAGCAATTATGCAATTTGAGTAGCCTGTTTTGAATCCTAATTGTTCAGAACCAAAATTTCTCCAGGAGCTAGATTTGCTTACAGCTTCTAAACCGCATCTGATGGCATAGCTTTTATCGGAATTACAGGTAGGAATAGTATTTATACCTGACACTGTGGTGTAAGACTTTGTAATTTTTTAATATGTATTTGTATAAGTCCGTGTCATGTGAAAGATTAAAGCATCACTCTTCATAAGTGAAATATTCTTACAGCAATTTTCTCTTGCAGCTCTGTTTATACCTGGTGTGAGACACAACTTTTCACTATATGGCTGCAAATCCAGTGTATATAAGTTATTGAAAAACATAACTGGGTGTATGAAAAAGCTGCGTAAGTGCGCTTCATCGTTCAGGATCTTTACAAAGTGAATTTAGACTGTGTCTATTTTAAGCTCAGTGTTGGCAGAAGAAGACTGAGACCAGAATCCCCATGCAGTACTACTGACTTCTGCTCTGTATATATGATAGAGGGGATTGTAAGAAATGTGAAACTATAACAAAGAAGCCTTAATATTTTCTAGTTTTTAGTAGTCTTTAGTACTTTAACTTGTATTCCTGCATGCATAGTGATCTAATGATGTAACTGTTACACTAATCCCTGTTTTCTCATTAAGGAATGTAGTGGAAGGACATGGGCACAAGCTATCACTTAGTCGTTAGACAAAATAATTAAGTGAAACAAAAGTGGTCTTGGTTCCCAGCAAATAATTGAGATAATTGTGGGATAAAAGAGACTCCTAAATAATTCTACTCCAGACAGCTCGGCCTTGGGAGGGCAGATGCACCAAGCTACAGAGATAAGGAGGCAGCAAGAGAGCAACAAGATCAGAGCCAAACAACCTGAAGGACACGATGTACGTGATCCTGGAACTGAGTTTGCGCAGAAACAAAGGTCAATCAGCGAACACCATGATGAAGAGGATGGGCCTTCATCTTGGGACCCCCAAAGACCACCCAAAGATGCTAACAGACATGTGTGAAAGATATTTACATATGCTAATTAGTTATCGGAAAAGTAATTAATATGCTAATTAGTTCCTAGAAATATAATGAATATTTACACGTGTGATTGTATTTAACCTGAAGTGACAGGGTGTCTGGTGCGTACGTTTGGAGGAGAAATCCCCTGTGTGCCCAGCGCCGCAATAAAGAATACCTGTTTAACAGTATACATTGTACTGTTAGGTTTTTCCTACCGGATCTTCGAATCATATAATTGTAATACATTTCTCCAGCCACTTCCAGTTCCCAACATGCAATAACCCTGCATCCTCCAGCTTGTGTGGAGGCACAGGGTGCCACAGAAGTTTGCTCTGAAGACAGTGGTCTTCAGAGTTGAAGGCACAGGTGTAATTTGAACCACAGGGATGGGTTCACTTCCACAGGAGAGAAGGCAACTTTTTTTGATTTGTCAAGTCAAAGTAAACTTCTGAGCATATTTGGTACAGCTCAGCAAATATAAAAGATGTCCACAACATTCCTGTTTAAAAGCAATTCTTAGACTAAAACTACATCCTAGAGTACAAACCACTTTGAGAAGTGCACTTGCGTTTCCTCGTGTACCAAGTTCACCCCATCCAGCTAACTGTGGTTTGACCCAGGGCTGAGTTTTGCTTGCCTGGAGGTGCATTAGTGGCTGAATGTTTTCTGTTTCTGGGAATCTGAACATGGCTTTACCCTTTAACATCACAATTATTGTGTGAAGAGTATTGTAACTACACTACACTTTGATGTTTCATGTGTTTTCTGATAGAAAAGGCAATACAGTTTGTGCAATGAGTTTTTGGTCTATAAGAGCCATTACCAGAGATTTGGCCAGCTCAAGTAACCTGAAAGTGCAATTCCAGTGCTTGCTGAGAACAGAAATTATAGTGGCAATCAGTCTTGTGTTGCACATGAAGCTTTTCGCAATTAAACAATCTGAGAGAAGTATCTGCTGCTTCCAGTAGTTATCACTGAATCAGCTCTGTGTTAGAGATTGATTATAAAGATTGATTATAGAATAGAATAAAATCATAGAACTAGAACGTAGATTCCGTTGCGTAAACACAGCTGTGTTAAGAAACCATACAATCAGTATGTTGCAATTGGGATAGAAATCAATTGTATCAAACAGAATTCACAAAAGAAGATGAAGGACAGACGACGACTCCATGATGACCCTGAAACCAAGCAAGGCCTGAAACCAGCGAGGGAGAATTCTACGAAGACAGAAGAATAGAAAGAACTTAATAAATGATGTACTTAAAGGAACGGAATGGTTGCTTAGAAACTTATGAAGATTCTAGACTTGATCTAATCGGTTTAATAAATGTATATAAACTGGTCTAGCAAGTTAAGCTTTGCCACTCACTGAGGTGATGGCCCAACTCTGAGTTGTGAATAAAGCAATACCTAGTGTAACCCACTCGTGTGAGAATAAAATCTTTAACACTCTGTTTATGGATGGACTTTTGCCCTTTGTGTAAAGGTGGGTGGTGAAAACACATTGTAGAATGTGAGGAAGAAATTGAGTTGGAGAGAGGTCAGAGTGAGGAATGCAAAAAGGTTTTGCAGGAGCCTGTCTCCCAGTGAGAACCATTTATAAATAGTTCCCAAATGGAAATAAGCTGGTGACATTATAATTTGTGAGCCATCTACAAACACTCAAGTAGACATCCCATCTTCAACCTTTCGTAAATGAGGCATACCAAGTTCCCCAGTTTAAAGATAAAAATTGGGGTTTCTGTTCTTTCCATTAAATACTCAGTGAAAGTGTAACACACTAAATCTTTGTGCCAGATGTCTTCAATATTCTGAATTAAAGGGAAATGTCCTGACTCCTTTAGTGTATTAGCAATTTGTTTCAGGGCTTGGTAACTTTTAAAAGTTCATTCTTTCCTCTTTAAAGGATTAAAGAAACATTTTATTCAGAGATCCCGAATCCTGAGAACAGTAAGGCACTGCAGTTTCAGAAGAACATTTGTGAGGTAACCCTCATTTTAGATCTAGTATTTTAAACTTCTAAAAGGTATTGTGAGTAAAGAAGTCTTTTGTAAACTTTGAGTCTTCTTCTCCAGTTGTAAAAAAAACCCCAAACAAACAAACAAAAAATAACCAGCAAAAACCCAAACCTCTGTGGCAGGGGGGAACAGGACCATTGTTACCGTAGTTACTTGCAAAGTTTGAACTAGGAAAGGACTGCCACATTTCTCTCCTCCCACACTAATAGGAAGTCTTAGTACATCATAACAATGTGGGAGTAACATACTCATCTTTGTTAGGAGCATCTTTGTGTTAGGAGCAGTAGAAAGTGTGGAGAAGCGTACATGCCACATCCCCAACCTTCTGATAGACATAGTAGCTGGAACTGAGCATAATATTTAAATAATCTTCTGGAATGGGTTATACAAAGCTGAGATTCGGGGAAAGAGTTCCCAAACACTTACTGCAAGATCTGAAGGCTCTTTTAGTTGTCTGGAATACTTTTAATGCTAACAGGAACATGTGATGAGCCAGAAAATGAGAATCAAGATGCTTTTTTAATATTGTACTAATGGCAGTAGGATGAATGCAAGCCGCAAGCCACAAGCCAACACGCTGATTTGATTTGGGCAAGTTGTTGCTTTCAGGATTTTCATGTCTTTTGGCTTAGTCTCTCCTCCTTCTCCTTTTTCTCACTTCAGGGGAATAAGACACTTAAAACACTGGAAATGAACCCCTGTACCCCCAATAGTGTTGAAGTAGTGGAAGCACGATCTGCAGCTCCCAGAATTAAAGACACAGAAATTATGTCCCCAGCAGCAACCACCACTGTGCCGGAAGATAGATCTGACTCAGAGAACCACGTCGTTGTGTCCTTCTGCCTCCCTATCATTGAAGAGGAGATCTCAAATCCCCCTATGGATGAACCTGTGAGGTCATCTCAGGTGGTTTACATTGACACCCAGTCAATGCATCAACCTCAAATTAAACCAGAGAAGGAACCAGAAACAGACTTAGTGACTACAGCAGGCTATAAGCCACAAATGCAGCTGCCTATCAATGCTCTGAAAAGAGTCGCTCACCTGCAGAGAAAGAATTGGATAAAACTGCAGGTTACAGATCTCAAGTAAACACGAATGCCTGGAACATGGACACTCCAGACTCTCCTGAATCAGTTGAAAGCAACAATGAAAATGCATCTTTTGGGAGCCCATGGTCCATTAATTCCCAACAGTTTCTGCTTCCCCCAAAAAATGATGAAGACTCTCCCAAACCCAGTAACAAAGGGTAGTCTTTTACACAATTTTTTCAGAACAAACCAAAAGATTAACAGTAAGTCCTTGTTGCACCTGAACCCGACTTCTTAAATAAGCTCTTATTCCTGATGTTGTAGAGAAAGGAGAAAGAAAAGTGCAAAAGGCATGAATTATTCTTGGAGACAGTCAGCAGAGGTTCTAGTGAGCTGAACGTTACCATGTTTAAGTTAGTGAAAGTGTTACTGTTCCATTTTAAGAGGCCAAGAGGCCAAATTTATAGCAATTTAGTTATTACACTAGTAAAATATATTGGTTATAAGGGGTATTGAGTTTAGAGCTCATGATAATCATAGTCAAAGAACTCTGCCTAGCTTCACATAGTGCTCCAAGATTAACATAGAATCATAGAATCATTATGGTTGGAAAAGACCTCTAAGATCATGAAGTCCAACTGTCAACCCAACACCACCATGACTGCTAATCCATGCCCTGAAGTGCCATATCTACAGGTTTTTTGAACACCTCCAGGGATGGTGACTCCACCACTTCCCTGGGCAGCCTGTTAAATATGGTCTCACACAACTTATAACTTGGAAAGATTGCTTTGCTTTGTAGTAGTTTTTCTCAACCGTGCATACTCAAATGATGCAGCCCCAACAGGTTTACTCACTGAAGGTTTCATTTATCATAAACCTCAGCCTAACTCATTTATCTAGTCATAAATTAAGAATAAATCAGAGTGCTGCTTTTTTTTTCCTTCTTATTTTGTCAATGTTTAGCACTTCTGAAACAATGGGCATTCAAATCTGTTGCTTTTTAACTAAACACTGGTTTCTGTACCTACTGCACAATGTTTATTCAATGTTTGACTCAGGGATACAAACTTGGGGAAAAAAGTGTAACACTGATTTAAACCTCAATGAGAACTGCATAAATTTTAATGAGGAGATTGACGACACGGACTCCAATATCCAAATCAAAGACCCTTTATTTATCAGAAAGCTGCGCTTTATACCCTTACAAAGCTGTCCACGCGCTCCAACCCAAATGCTTATTGGTTAACATACATTGTTCACGCGCCTATTCTAAACATTCAATTGACTAGCATAACTGTGCATTTCTCCTTCGTTTGCTCCAGGCGTTCTGCCAAAGTCCTCTGTTGCACCTGATAACGTCCTTATTTTTCTCTTGTTCAGAAACTCTCAAGGACATCACGACCTTCGTTGATATAGAATGTTCCCACAATTCCCCCTTCTTTTTGTTTTCAATGACCAAGGCATGTAGTTGTTGATATTGTCGTTGAATCATTCCCTGAATACACTGCAAGAAACAAGGTAATATCATAACAACAATCAAAATCATCAATAATACCATTCCTCCCCTGAGGATTAATTCTTGTAAGCATCCTGTGATCCCCCATCCTGACAACAATCCTCTCAACCAGTCTGGGACCTTTTCGTATTTCAAATCCTTAGCCAAATCCTTTAATTGCTTTACTTGCTTGTGAATGGACTCCAAATGATCTGACAAATTCATACAACACATTCCTTCAAAATCCTCACATCCATGACCCCGAGCTAACAACAAGAAATCTATGGCTGCTCTATTCTGAAGTGTTGCGTGCCTCACTAAATTTACATCTATTGCTAATTCTGATATTAAAGCTGACATTAAATTCATTTCCTTTGCCTCCCAACATGACAACCTATCTATACTAACTAGAGTTTTACCTACACCTACATGTGGAGAAAACATAACTACCAATATGACATGTGGAAAACAGACTCCACAATCTACAAGATTGTAAAGTAGGTATGTTTATTCGGCGCCGGGTGGCACAGGGGGTAATCCCACTGTCAACGAAAATCCGTGAATAAAACCTCGTAACACCAATGTAGTGTTAACAGGCAGGCATTCTTTATTGCAGCGCTGGATGCACGGGGGATAATTCCACCAAACGTGCATACCTCATACCTTTTTCACGCAGTTTATATAGATCAGAAACGTATATATTTGTTTTATTCATGCATATTCGGTATTGTTCTCTTTGGCGATTGGTGTAAACTTTTCTCTCTTCTTAAGTAAATTGTTGCGTAGATTCAGTCACCCTCTTGTATTGTTTCTTTTTGAGTAGGTGGTATTACTTGAGTAGGGGGTCAGTGAGTCGGTGGTCGCGATCTCCCCCTGCCGGAATTACCTTTTACCTATCAGGCTCGCAATCTTGGCAAACCTGGTCAGTTTCTTCAGTCTGTTTCACAGAACCACACTCCACCATTTCTCTTGACAGAAACACAGTTACCTACTATTGTTAGCATTAATGGTTACCTAGAGACTAGACCCTCCGTTCCAAGACCTAATGTCCAGGTGGGTCGGGCTGTACCAGGAACATAGCAGCATTGTTCATGTTTATGGTTAACTGATTCTATCTCCCTGGTTACACCACCAAAGTCATGCGTGCCAAGCAGCAACTTGTTTCTTCAACTTATACAATCAAGTATTACATACGCATTACATTTACTAATATGCCTATACCTATGCATAACCTATCCCCGCTTCATATTAAAATCAGTTCCAAGAAGTAATTTCCATATTAAAATCAGTTCCAAGAAGTAATTTCCATAGACTCCTCCCAGCTGCGCTTGCGCAGTGCCTCCTGGTGGTGGTCATTGGGGGTCCCAAGATGAAGGCCCATCCTCTTCATCACGGTGTTCGCTGATTGACATTTGTTTCTGCACAAACTCAGTTCTCTTCTGGCTCCCATCCATAGAGCAGGGTAGGTCTTAGCCGGTTCTAGGCGACTCCCAGCCCCTGTCAGGAACTAACCCCTTTGTATGGAGATGCAAGACTCTCTGCTTCAGTTAATTTACGCAATAGATAAACACTATCAGGTTTTTTTTTAAATGCACCGCAACTATTAGGTAATGCTACTTCTACTAAAATCCCTTTTAACCCCTTCCTTCAAATACTCTCGTTGCTTCTCCACAATTATCTACCTCTAAGCTCTTAAAATGCCAGTGACATTCACATACTCCATGAAATCTCTAAAATCATTTACCGCCTTTCCAATAAGACATGTTCTAAATGGATCTCCGGGTGTGGCTAATGACAAACACAATGAGTCTTGTCCTGTTAGGTTTGCGAAAGACACCCATAAGTTTTGCCTTGTTTGGATGGTCCATGGTCCTGCTGCCGTTGTCGTGATGATCACTGCTCCAAAGATGACCCATCCGACAACGTTTTGTACTTTCATTACTCTGTTTACTAGTGTCTGCCCAGATTCCCCCTGTTTTTGTTTCTGCAAATAATGTTTCAATGTTTGGTGTGTACGTTCTATAATTGCCTGGCCTGTCGGAGAGTGTGGAATGCCAGTGACATGCTGTAGTCCCCATTTTCTAAAAAATTGTCCTGTTGATTGTGAAACATATGCCGGGCCATTATCTGTTTTTATCTTTTGGGGGATGCCTAACGTCGCAAAAGCATGTCTAAAATGATTGTGTACATGTCGAGATGTTTCACCACTCAATGCTGTCATACAAACCGCCATTGAATACGCATCAACGGATACATGTACCTATTTTAATCTTCCAAATTCTGGGATGTGTCACATCTGTTTGCCATAATTGCAGTGACTGCAATCCTCTTGGATTTACTGCTACTGTTGGTCCTTTTGTTATCTGCTGACAGTCTGGACATGCTTGCATGATTGCCTTTGCTTCTGAAACTGGTAAATTAAATTGTTTTTTCAAAACTTTTGCTGACTGATGAAAGCCTGTTGCCACATGTCTGGAACAGGTAACATAAAGGCTGGTTGTGTGAGTTTGTCTGCTCTCGCATTTCCTTCCTGGCAGGTTGATATGATTACGGTGATGACACACATAATATTCATATTCTCGTTGCTGTAATAACAGCCATAATTCTTTCATTTGTTTAAATAACAATTCATAATTAATCTGTTTTAAAAATGATCTTTCCAAGCATTGCACCACTCCAGCTACATAGGCCGAGTCCGTGATAATATTAACTGGTTCTTTCATCCATTTTTTAAATACTTCAATTATTGCTCGTAATTCTACAATTTGTGGGGAGACCTGAAAAATCACTACATGTGATTTCCACTGTCCATTTTCAAGCCAAGTCAGGGCTTCCTTTCCAGTTTTTCCACTATCATCTGTAGAAACTGTTGGCCCATTTACTGGAGTGGCACTACACTTAGATTTCTATTCTAAACACTGTTGCTCCATAAAAGTAATCAGGCGATGACTTGGATGTTGCATCTTTATCTGTCCACTAAAAGCTGCTAAAGCAATCTGTAAAAACTGACTATTTTGTAAACACCATTGTAAATATTGCTGTGTCATAGGAATGATAATAGTTTCGGGTTCTTTTCCACTCAATTCCACAATTCGGCTTCTACCTTTCATGATTAACTGTGCAAACATTTCTGGTCTGGTCGTGATTGTTTTCTGAGGCTGGTGAGATAAAAACTGCCATTCCAAAATTTTTAATCATTCTGTTTCTGGCTCTGTATCTACCCATTGCATTATCAGTCCTATGGGTTGAAAATCATTATTAATGATTAATAATTCTATAGGATGTCCATACACAATACGATGTGCTTGTCTTTGACTTAAAATTTGTTCTACCTTTTGCAAGGCCTGTTCTGCTTCTTTTGTTAGTGATCTGGGCGCTGTTCATTCTGTATCTCCTTTTAACAATTCAAATAACGATTGCAATGTCTGATTGTCAATGCCCAATAAATTCCTCACCCAAGTAATGTTTCCTAACAAAATTTGCACATCGTTAAGTGTTCGAACATTCACTCTTATTGACACCTTTTGAGGTTCAATGGTGTGGTCTAATATTTTCCACCCCAAATATTTCCATGGCGCAACGCTTTGCAACTTTTCAGGCGTGATTTGTAACTGATAGACCTCCAACATGTTACACAATTCTTGTTTAATCTGTTCAATGTTGTCTTTTCCTGCTATTAGTATATCATCCATATAATGATACACCAATAGCTGTGGGTATTTTTCTTTAAATGGTCTCAGTGCTGCATCCACATAAATTTGACACATCGTTGGTGAATTTTTCATTCCTTGAGGAAAGACTACCCATTGATACCGTTGCACCGGTCCTTGTCTATTTGTTGTTGGCACTGAAAACGCAAACCTAACACTATCATCAGGATGGATTGGTATAGTAAAAAACCAGTCCTTTAAATCAATGACTAAAACGCTCCACTCCTTAGGTATCATAGTTGGTGATGGTAATCCTGGTTGCAAAGGTCCCATACCCTCCACAACTTCGTTGATTAGTCGTAGATCATGTAACAGTCTCCACTTTCCTGAATTTTTTGGTATCACAAAAACAGGTGTGTTCCAAGGACTAACTGATGGTTGAATATGTCCTGCTTGAAGTTGCTCTTGCACTAACTGTTGTATAATGGTGATCTTTTTTGCTGTTAAAGGCCACTGATCTAAAAGAGCATAAGGCTGGAAAAAAAACCCCATAAATTATATATAAATTTGTGGATAAATTGACATTAATTCTGGAGGTAAAGGCAATTGCAATTTTATCCGAAACTTTTTGTAAGACTGATTCAAAGATCAGGTAGGAAAAACATAACAGTACAATGCATACTGTTAAGCAGGTATTCTTTACTGCGGCGCCGGGCACACGGGGGATTTCTCCTCCAAACGTGCACACCAGACACCCTGTCACTTCATGTTAAATACAATCACACATGTAAATATTCATGATATTTCTAGGAACTAATTAGTATATGTAAATATCTTTCACACATGTCTGTTAGCATCTTTGGGTGGTCTTCGGGGGTCCCAAGATGAAGGCCTATCCTCTTCATCACGCTGTTCACTGATTGACCTTTGTTTCTGTGCAAACTCAGTTCCAGGATCACGTATATCATGTCCTTCAGGTTGTTTGGCTCTAGTCTTGTTGCTCTCCTGGTGCCTCCTTATCTCTGTAGCTTGGCGCATTTGCCCTCCCAAGGCCGAACTGTCTGGAGTAGAATTATTTAGGAGTCTCTTTTACCCCACAATTATCCCAATTATTTGCTGAGAACCAAGACCACTTTTGTTTCACTTAATTATTTTGTCTAACGACTAAGTGATAGCTTGTGCCCATGTCCTTCCACTACATTCCTTAATGAGAAAACAGGGATTAGTGTAACAGTTACATTGTTACATCACTATGCATGCAGAAATACAGTACTAAAGACTACTAAAAACTAGAAAATATTAAGGCTTCTTTGTTATAGTTTCATGTTTCTTACAATCCTCTCTATCACTCCCCCCTTTTCTTTAAGACTTTTGTTTCTTTTAGATCAAAAAGTCTTAGTAATCATCAGATCAGTCCATTCTTACATTCCCAACATAATCGATTACAGCACTTGCAGCATTGAATCATTATGCGATGCCGAGTTTCAGCATCCGTGCAAGGACGGGAACGACTCTCACACACATTGATGCAATGCACAGTCGGTTCCCTTTATTTTTCCGCTTGTGCGGTTATATACATTTTCCATATCTCTACACACGATTACGCTTATTCGGATAAGGCTACAGACATAAATCACACGCTGTTCACACGCCCCACATTCCCTTATGATTGGTAACTATGCACTAACACCAATAGCAACAGACTGCCTCCATGTCCTTGAACACATCTTGTTTTTGCTAACCCACACCATGTGCACTATCAGAACTTTCTCAATGGCTATTCTTAGCTGTCTTTTCCAGCAGCCTGTTCAGTTATGCTGTTTTGCTTAAGCGGCCTAGTCATGCTAATTCTCAAGCTACATCGACCCCAAAATCTCCCCCTTTTTCTTTTCAAAAAAAGCTAAGCTATCTTATCATTGCCTTAAAAACATTTGCTCAATTTGTGTTAGTTGCATCACAAAAATTTTCTTCACAGTTACCTCTAGTGCCTTTCGTATTATGCGTATTATACACAGGACCAACATAATCACTGCCATAATCATTACAACAATAAGCAATAACATTTTGATTAGTGACATTAACCAGCCAGAAATTCCCCATCTGTTTCCTGCTGCATCAAATACTTCCGTAGCCCCAATAAATCAGAATGCAGATACAATAGTCTAAAGTCAAAAACCAGAAGACTTACCAAACCAGAAGATGCAAAGGCATTTACTTAGTCCAGACAAATCCATTAGATCACAAAAACCAAATCAATCCATCAGAACACAGAAATACAAACACTATGACAACAGACACATAAAATCAGACATTTATGGTCTCGGCCACACACGCACACAAGCACACTAAGTTTTTAATGTAAATCGAAATATTACAAAGACTTAGGAACAGACAGCAGGCAGGCAACAAAAAGTAATACTGGAAGAATGCCTTTGTCTTATTAATAGTCCCTGCTTAGAACTTTTTGGTCCAGGGATCAGAGGTTCTCCCCGAGAATCCCTCGGTGCCGGCTGGAGGTCCTGCGATCCCTGGGACCATTGATGTTCAAGAGCAGGGTCCTACCTGGGTACCCAAAATCTACTACCAGAAAGGAGCAAGATAATTCACTCTCCAAAACTTTACTCCAGAGCCCTAGAAAGCAGGCACTCATATTGACACTCGTCAGATAATACAGATAACAGCTATACATCATTAGGATGTAGCATCTTTGTTAACCGGGCCCACTGTCTTTTTATCACCTCCCCTTTTTCTTCCGTGTTCATTCAAGATGGGTTTGATCCATTTTGCCGGCACCCACTCCGTCTGTCCATTATCTGTAGAAACACAAGCATATTCCCTCCCCCAAGTGAGTAGTCGTACTGGACCTTCCCAAATCCCTTTATCCGGGCGGAATACCGTTAAAAACACCACATCATTGTCATAGACATTTTTGTTTGTTCTCCTGTGCCGAACAGCTGGGGGGTCACTATGACCTCCTCTAACATTCAACCAATTCAGGACAAAAAGGGTTTTGTGTAGACAGTCTATCGGGGATTGCTCTCCCCCCTTTTTTAAAATATTTAAATGATCTTTTAGTAAGCGATGGGAACGCTCAACAATAGCTTGACCGGTGGAGTTGTATGGGATGCCCCGTACATGCTTAACACCCCACCGCTGAAGGAAACGGGCCACCACCTGAGACCTGTAGGCTGGGCCATTATCAGTTTTCATTTGTTCAGGTACTCCCAACACAGCAAAGGCTTGCGCCCAATGTCGTTGCGTTGCTTTGGCATTGGTAGAAGTAGCTGCTGTTGCCCAGATGGCAGCTGAACACGTATCGACAGAGACATGGATGTGGTTCAAACGCCCAAACTGGGGGAACTCGGTCACATCGGTTTGCCAAAGTTGTCTGGGCTGTAGACCTCGAGGATTTACACCACCATCCTGTATAGGAGTGAGTCTCGCACAGTCAGGGCAGGCTGCA
This sequence comes from Opisthocomus hoazin, assembly GCF_030867145.1. Lineage (NCBI taxonomy): Eukaryota > Metazoa > Chordata > Aves > Opisthocomiformes > Opisthocomidae > Opisthocomus > Opisthocomus hoazin. The sequence continues at coordinate 26,500,030 of NC_134453.1, forward strand.
ACAATAGCACGCGCATCTGCTTTAGATAATGAAAACTGTCGTTGCAGCGTCGCCGCAGACTGATGGAAAAAATCATGCGCTGCTCGTGCAGCATCAAAGCTTGTGGACAGTTGTACGGGAGTGGCTGTCACTAGTTGGTCCGCGCGGTGGTTACCTTCCGTTAGGCCCCCAGGAATGGAAGTATGACTTCTAATATGAGCTACAAATAGTGGTTCTTGCCGCTGTTGAAGCATGTGCCATAACTGAGTTATGGCACTGAACAGCAATGGGTTTTGTATCTTACCGATAAATGCAAAATGTAACCTTTGTACGATACCAACGACATATAGTGAGTCAATCACAATATCAAGAGGTTGTTGAGGCCACCATTTCAATACTTCCACTACTGCTAAAAGTTCTAAAATTTGAGCAGATCCTTCCGCCACAAGGCTGTGCGAGTACCAGTAGCCATGTAGTTGCCACACAAACCCAGCACGCTTCGATTTGCTGCTCGCATCCGTAAACACTGTCAATGCATCTAGCGGGCAATCAGTCACAATATTCCGTGGCAACAACCGTCAACATGTCTTAAACAATGGGTGACGCGGGTAGTGATTATCTATTACAAACGGTTGGTTCAATACAGCCGACGCAAATTCATCATTAGTTTGACAAAACTGTGCGACCAATTGGCATGTGAGTGGCATTATTACCTGGTGTGGTACAGCTCCAGCAATAATTTTTGCTCGTTGGCGTCCTTTATGGATTATAGCCACAATAGCCTCAATCCTTGTGGTCACAGTTCGTTTGAAATGGCTAGGACCGAAAATCCATTCCAGGATGCATAATGGGTCTGATTGTTGCTCCCGCCATTGAGCCAATATCCCAATGATCTCTTCCCCAGAGTCATAGATATATAACTGGATCGGGGGGCCTTCAAGTATCCGGGAGACAGAACCGTGTGAAATCTTCTGCGCGACAATTTGAAGTGCTGCCTCTGCTGGTTGTGTTAATTGGCGTGGTTCGTGAGGATCCTTTCCGTCCTGCAATAGTTCATACAGGGGCTGTAAATCTGTATTGGTTATTCCACAAACGTTCCGAATCCATTGAAGGTCTCCCACCAACTTTTGGAGATCATTAAGGGTTTTGACGTTGTCAGCACGTATAGTCAACTTTTGCGGCCTAATCACGGTTTCAGTTAAAGTCATGCCCAAATATTTCCATGGGGGTTGTCGTTGAATCTTTTCAGGAGCCACCACTCACCTCCAATCTTCCAACATCCCCTTTAATTCAAGAACAATGTCATCTTGGATTGGACATCGTGAGGCCAATAATAAGTCATCCATGTAATGATACAAAATTAGTTCCTGATGAGATCGTCGGAAAGGTTGCAGTGCCAAATCCACATACCATTGGCACATTGTTGGTGAGTTTTTCATACCTTGTGGTAGCACTACCCATTGGTACCGCTTCATGGGTGATGCTCTGTTAATGGCGGGTACTGTAAATGCAAACTTTTCACAATCGTACGGATGTAACGGGATGGTAAAAAAGCAATCCTTCAAATCTAGAATCAGGATATCCCATTGTTCAGGTATCATAGCTGGCGACGGTAGTCCGGGTTGTAGCGGCCCCATATCCTGCATTACTGCATTAAGTGCTCTTAGGTCTTGTAAGAGTCTCCATTTTCCGGACTTTTTCTGAATGGTAAACACAGGAGTATTCCAAGGACTAGTGGACGGGACCAAGTGCCCCAACTTCACTTGTTCATCCACCAATTCTTGGAGATGGGCGAGCTTTTCAGTAGACAGCGGCCATTGGTCCACCCAGATCAGCTTTTTTGTCAACCACGTGAGCTTCAGTGTAGGCCTGGATGCGCTCGCTTCAATGGCCCCTGTCAATAAAGTGTCTGAATGACACAACCCCATTGTGATAGTACGTCTCTGCCTAATAGCCAAATAGCAGTATTCAAGACATAAGGGCGTGCTTGTGCCAGCAACTTACCATCTTGGTCTACAAAGGTAATGAACTCAGTACTCATCTGTGTCACTGCTGCACCACTGATTCCTGTCACCATGCCTGACACTACCGTCAATGGCCATGACTCTGGCCATTGGGCCCTCGGGACTATAGTAACATCCTCTCCGGAGTCTAACAACATTTTCTGGTCTTTTAGTGCAATGCCGTTCGGTCCTTTAATAGCGATCTTTCTTATGGGCTGTTCTGTGGAAAGAGGTTGTACGAATGCCACCAAGGGGGGTCCACTTGAGCCAAAGGCGTCACTTCCCCAATAGTTAGGGTCAGTTAGGGGGACCTGAGCAATAAAAGGAATCAATTGGGCAACCTTGCTGCCTCGTTTGATGGTTAATGGTGGTGTGAGTACCTTTAACATAATCCCTATTGGGCCTGTGAAATCTGCATCAATTACCCTTGGTAGGACAAAAATTCCCTGACTAGATGCAGAGGATCGCCCCAACAACAATGCACTCAGCCCATGACCTAAAGGTCCTGTGGCTACCGAGGGGACGACATGCACCTTATCATCTTCTGTAGCGATGTCTTGTCCCACGGCCAGATCGACTCCTGCGGAGCCGCTTGTGGCGGCTCGGAGCTCGTCGAGACAGCCATAGCTGTGGGGAACTTTCTTGTCCTCGTGCCCCCCCATCCTGGCGCTGCTCTGCCCATTTCCCAACAGGGGGGTACCATCCTTTTTAAACTGCGACCTGCATTGAGCTGCTTTATGCCCGAACTTGTCACATCTTTGGCATGTCCCTACAAATTCGTCAACCACCACCTTTTGCTTCTTGATCTCAGGACAGTTTCTTTTGTAATGGTCTTCCTCTCCGCAAATAAGACAACCAGTTTTTGCTTTAGCACCTCGATCCCCTTTCCCCGTTTGCATGGCAGGTCGTAAAGCAGTGGCCATAGCAGCCGCATGTATTCTGGCCTTCTCTCTTTCCTCCGCTAAGCGAGGTAATCGGGAACAAGCCTCCACGTACTGAGTAAGGGTAGACCCACTAGGTAGGGACGCAGTTATCTGTTGACATTGAGTGTTGGCATTTTGAAAAGCTAAATCCTTTCCTACTGCACCTTTTGCTTCACTTGGCAGATTTATTGCCGCATCTAATGCTTCCTTTAATCAGTCTATAAAGTGCATGTACGGCTCATCAGGACCCTGACGAATCTGCGTATAAGGTAATACAGGCTTCCCAATCTGTGGTAACTCAGTTAAAGCGGCCAGGGCTAAGCTCTGTGACTGTTGCAATATTCGAGGGTGTAGCGCTGCTTGAGCCGCCCCGTCGCGGAAAGCGCCAGTACCCATGAGCTGGTCTAGTGTAACTACACGTAAAGGATCATCGGCACCTAGCTGAAGGTTTTGCAGCATTGCAACCTCACATTTATCCCGCCACTCATCCTTCCACAGCATAAAGGCAGTGGGGGGCAACACCAATTCTAACAAGGCTCGAGCATCAGCTGGCACTAATATCTGATTTTTGTAAAAGGTGGTAACCAGCGTCATAACTTGCTTGTTATCCAAACCATAGTTCATTATGTTTTTTTGTAGCTGACTCACTGTTTTCCAGTCAAAAGGAGCCCATATCCGTTGATTCCCCTGTGTAAACACCGGGAATGCTGTTAAACTGTTTGGTAGCATTTGTCCTTCAATTACAGCATTTTCTATTACCCCCCTCCATCGTTGTCCCATATTAAAATTAGGGTCGCGTATCGGGGGCGTCCCGTCTCCACTCCGACCTCCAGCGGCCACACCACCACCCTCTGTACCGCTGGGTCCCTGCAGACCACACCCACCGCGCACGCAATCAAGCTTTTGAACACCAGATGTCCCCCCTCCTTGCTCTCTCCACTTCACGCCCCTCTTCCACGCCTCACGTTCGTCATCCCCCACCCCCTTACCGTATTTACTGCGTAAATAGTGATCAGCATCAGCTAAGCTCATTTCCCCGTCTTCCAGCATTACCCTAACCCTGTGCCGTTGCAAATGTTCTGGCGGCGCACTTTTGTTAATGCTTCCATTATTTGACCCCCCCTGAAATCACCTCCCCCATCCCGTCCGACTCCCCACATATCTGCTGCTCGACCGCTCGCAAACCGTCCGTTATGGCTTGGTGAGCCTTTCGATATGCCTGTTTAATCGTGGCGTTACGGGATCCTTTATCTAGTCGTTGCATCTCATCCAACAGCTTTGTCATTTGATCCTGTTGCTTTCTCAATGTGTCCATAAGTTCACTTTTATGAATCTTTGGGTATAATAGCGATGTTGCTCCTTCGGGCAAGTCAGTATCCATTTCTTGAAAATCAGAGTCCGGAAGCAGCACATTCTCCGGCAGTGGTGGAGCTGTAGGTGGCGCTGGTGCCCAGTCTCCCAATTCAATACTCGGTCCTCCCCAGAACTCCTTTTCACTAGGATGAATGGGTTAAGCCCGGGGCATCGTACAGGGATCTTGATACTCTCCAGCGCGTTGACTTATTTCATAAACGGCTCTCGCAGCGGCTGCAGCCACAGTAGCATCGTCCTTCATATCAGCAATCATATTTTTAACAGTTCGGAAAACAGGGGCTAATTGCCGTGCCTCTTTGTTTCTGACCTGCACAGAGTCCCACAAGTCCATCCCAACTCTGTGCCACGCATCCGGATCGAACAGCTGATCCATTGTTGTTATCAGCTTTCGGCGGCGGCACCATAATAATAGTCCCGATATGTCTCCTTTAGTTAACTTAGCGTTGGCTCGATCCACCAATTCTAACAGGCTTTTCAGCGCCGTGTTTTCCAACGCTGATACAGTGGAACCCATACTGCCGATGTTCATGCCCCCCCCGGCGTGCCGCGGATCCACTCCTGCCTTTCTCGGGCAGCCCGGCTTACCTCGCCGGCCGGCAGTCCCCTGCGTTCTTCGGCTGCGGTAAATCTTCAGGGTCACCACAATGCTGAGTTTCAGCATCCGTGCAAGGACAGGAACGACTCTCACACACATTGATGCAATGCACAGTTGGTTCCCTTTATTATTCCGCTTGTGTGGTTATATACATTTTCCATATCTGTACACACGATTACGCTTATTCGGATAAGGCTACAGACATAAATCACACACTGTTCACACGCCCCACATTCCCTTATGATTGGTAACTATGCACTAACGCCAATAGCAACAGACTGCCTCCACATCCTTGAACACATCTTGTTTTTGCTAACCCACATCATGTGCACTACCAGAACTTTCTCAATGGCTATTCTTAGCTGTCTTTTCCAGCAGCCTGTTCAATTATGCTGTTTTGCTTAAGCGGCCTAGTCATGCTAACTCTCAAGCTACATCGACCCCAACAATGCAAGCTAAAACACATACACCTACTATCACAAGAGCTAGGAAAAACAGGTTCTTTAACCAGGATAAATTTGGTAGCCATGAGGTGAGTTTATCAAATAGCTGGACTCATGGCTACCATCATTACCCACGGAGTTAGATCTGTCATGGTCGTCTTGTTATTTTTATCTTGAGAGGCGACTGTTGTTCCACAGTCTAGGGAACAGAGGCTCTCTTGACCCTTGAATAATGAATCCAAGCTGGTTGTTCTCGGGTTTTGATTGCAGTAAAAGTGGTTAGCATCACTTGATAAGGTTCGTTCCACATCTCTCCAAGGGGATCACCTGAAAGAGTCTTAACAAAAACCCAATCTCCAGGTTTAATCAAGTGTGTTGGTTGATCTAGGCCCCTACCCAGTGCTTCTAGAACTAATTTTTGAACATTATTCATCTGCTTTCCCAAAGCTATCAGATATTCTTGTAAGTACCCCTCCCCAATTTGCACCATATCCTCCCCTTGATATGACAGTTGATAAGGCCTTCCAAACAAAATTTCAAATGGACTAATGCCCTCTTTGCTCCTGGGTTTTACTCTGATTCTCAGTAAAGCCAAGGGTAGAGCTTTGTCTCAAGACAAATTTGCCTCCTGACCGATTTTTGCCAGTTGTTGTTTGATCAAATGATTCATTTTTTTCTACTTGGCCACTTGCCTGTGGTCTGTAGGGGGTGTGTAGCTGCCAATCAATACCCAAAATTTTACTGATGTGTTGTACTACTTATGTGCAAAAATGTGACCCTCTATCTGAGGTTATGATTGCTGGCACCCCAAACCATGGTATGATTTCATTTAACAAAATTCGTACCACTTCCCGAGCCTTATTTGTTCTACAGGGAAATGCTTCAGGCCATCCGGAAAACGTGTCTGTTATAACCAATAAGTATCGATAACCCCCTTTTCTTGGAAGTTCTGAAAAATCTATTTGCCAATGTTGTCCTGGTATGTTCTCCTTTCCAATTTTCCCAAAGTGTACTTTGCATGTTGTATTTGGATTATTTCCTAGACAAATTTCACACATGTGGGTTGCTTGTTTTACAGTAGTGTACAGGTTTCTGCCCACTATTCTCTTGTTCAGATCCTTATATAGTGCATCTGCTCCCCAGTGAGTTTTGTTGTGTTATTTTCTGACTACTTCCCATAATAGATTTGAAGGTATAACTATACGATTATCTGGTGTTAAATACATCTTACCTCATTCACTTGCTCCCAAATCTTTTACTAATTTCATATCTTCTTTTGAATATTTAAATTCCATTTCTATCTACGAGTTTACCATCTGGTACCAGTGCCAAGGTTTTTACAGAATTTCTTTCTGCTGCCCTTTTAGCCTCTTGATCTGTTAGTTTGTTTCCCGGTTCCTGTTCAGTGTTACCTTTTTGATGCCCTCTGCAATGCATTACTGCCACTTGCTCTGGTAGGTTTATAGCTTCCAAAAGCTGTGAGATTTCTTCTGCATGCTTGATCTGTTTACCTTGAGCTGTGAGCAGTCCTCGTTCTTTTCACAATGCTCCATGAGCATGGACGACCCCGAAGGCATATTTGGAGTCTGTCCAAATATTTGTTTTCTTTCCTTTCGCCAATTCTAAGGCTCTGGTTAAAGCGATTATCTCTGCCTTTTGAGCAGACGTACCTGCAGGTAAAGGTTCTGCCTCGATTACCTTGTGTGCGGTGGTTACTGCATACCCTGCTTTACGAGCTCCGTCTTTTATGAAGCTGCTTCTGTCGGTGAACCAGGAGTCCTCTGCGCTTTCCAACGGTTCCTCCTTTAAATCAGGTCTGCTGGAATAGACTGTTTCAATAGTCTCCAAGCAGTCGTGCATTAGAGGTTCCATAGTGGCGGAATCTTTACTAAGAAAAGATGTTGGATTTACAATGTTAGCTGTCACAATATTAACATCATCTTGTTCCACCAAAATAGCCTGGTACTTTAGGAATCGGGATGGTGAGAGCCAGTGGCCCCCCTTTTGTTCCAATACTGCAGAAACTGTATGTGAGACTATGACTGTCATTTTCTGGCCCATAGTGAACTTACGAGCTTCTTGAATGTTAAGGACAACTGCTGCAACAGCTCGCAGACACCCAGGCCATCCTTTGCTTACCTCATCCAATTGCTTGGAGAAATATGCCACTGCTCTCTTGGACGGCCCCAGCTGTTGAGCGAGCACTCCCAGGGCAATGCCTTGTCTCTCGTGAGAAAATAGCCAAAAGGGTTTTAGAACATTTGGAAGTCCGAGAGCCGGGGCTCTCATAAGTTCCTTTTTTAACTGTTCAAAAGCCCTTTTTGCATCTCCGGTCCAAATCAGGTATCTGGCATTATTTTTCAACAGTTCATACAAGGGCTTTACCATTAGTCCATAATTATATATCCATAGTCTACACCATCCTGTCATTCCTAAAAAGGTTCTTAATTCTTTTACCGTTTGTGGTTCTGGAGTCCGGCAGATTGCTTCTTTCCTCTCTCTTCCCAGTTCTCGTTGTCCTCTTGAGATTTTGAGTCCGAGGTAAGTCACTTGTTGTTGAATCATCTGAGCTTTCTGTTGAGAAACTCGATAACCATTAAGTCCCAGAAAATTAAGAAGACTCACTGTCCATTTTTTGCAATCCCCCTCTGTTTCTGCAGCGATGAGGAGATCATCGACATATTGTAACAAAGTCCCCTTTTGTGTCGGAGGATTCCATTTTTCGAGATCTCGAGCTAGCTGATTTCCAAAGACGGTAGGGCTGTTTTTGAAACCTTGGGGTAACACTGTCCGGGTTAACTGGGTTTTTCGTCCAGAGTCTGGATTTTCCCATTCAAAAGCGAATAGGTTTTGACTGTTTGAGGCCAGAGGTATACAGAAAAAGGCATCTTTTAAATCCAGTACGGTAAAGCATCCCTGGCTATCTTCCAGTTTATTCAACAAGGTATAGGGATTAGCTACTGCTGGGTAGAGATCTTTCATGATTTTATTAATTGCCCTCAAATCTTGTACTAACCTGTAACTTTTCCCATCCGACTTCTTCACTGGCAAAATGGGGGTGTTGTATTCAGATTCACATTCTATTAACAATCCAAAATTTATAAAACTATCAATTATTTTCTTAATTCCTCTTCAGTCCTCTAGCTTAAGGGGGTATTGTTTGATCTTAACTGGTCAAGCTCCAGGCTTCAATTTTATCTCTATTGGGTCTGCATTTTTGGCTCTGCCTGGGGTTCCCAAAGCCCATACCCCTGGATACACTTGGTCCAGTATATCCTGAGGTGTTTCTCCTTTTTCTATAATTTGAATCAATGCCAGGCTCAGAATTTCGGTTAATTTAGTATCCTCAATTTTAAATTCAATTTGTCCCTTTCTGAAAATTATTGTAGCATTCAGTTGTTCCAATAGGTCTCGTCCTAGAAGGGACTTAGGGGCCCCAGGCAGGTACAAAAATCTGTGTATTACAATTTGCTTACCTAATTTGTACTTTAATGGTTTTAGAAAATATGCCTTTTCCGATTGGCCTGTAGCACCCACAACGGCTATATAATACTTATCCAAAGGCATCAGTTGTTGATTTAAAACAGAAAACGACGCACCAGTGTCTACCAAAAATTCCACATTCCGTTTCCCTAGCTTTATATTAACCAGTGGATCCACTAGGGTGGATTCCCCAGGTCCCCGTCATTCAGTATCCTGTAGGTCAGCAACTATTCTGGGGCAGAGTGCCTTTCTCTTCTGTGAACATTCCCTTTGCCAATGTCCGAATCCCTTGCAACGAGCACACTGATTGATTTTTAGTCTCCTTTTATCTTAATTTCTCTCTCCTTGCCCCCTTAATATTTCTTCATTCTGTTGGGACAGTGCAGCCACAGTAGCTGAACCTAATACCCGGCCCATTTTCTTCTTATTGTTCTCATCCCTGTTACGATACACTCGCCACGCCTCTTCCACTAGTTTCTCTAAATTCCTTACATCTTGTTCTTTAAGCTTCTGCAGCTTCTTTCTAATATCATTATCAGCCTGTCCTATAAATAGAGATACCAGCGGCTGTCTAGCTGCATGTGATGCCGGATCTATGGTAGTGTATTTCCGCACTGCTGTTCGTAATCTATCCAAGAATTCTGTCAGGGTCTCTGTCGGACCTTGTTTTACTTCATATAAGGCTGACCAGTTTACTGCTTTCGGGATCCCGTGTTCCAGCCCATACTGAATCCAAACACGGTATTGCTGTAACAGTTGATACTGGGTTTGATCATTAGGGTCCCACCCCGGGTCTCTGAGTGGAACATGTTGTTCCTCGGTCCCTTGTAAAGTACCTGCACTAATTTGTGCCCTCACATGATCCCTTGCTGTTTTTAACACAGTTCCTTTCTCAGTCTCTGTCATTGCCTCTAACATCAAATCCACATCTTTCCAATCCAGATCCAAATTCTTAACTATCCATTCAAATTTCCTGGCTACCCTGCTAGGATCTTCCCTGTATTCCCTTACAGTTTCTCTCCATTTGTCTATATCTTCCATTTGGAAGGGTGTTCTTATCAGGGTCGCCCCCCCCCCCCCCCCCCCGGCCCCATCGCCTATCTTAAAGGGGCTTGGATGATGGGTCCCAATTTACTACGAGTCCGAGCAGTGATGGGACTTGATCCGCTAGATGGCGCTCCGCCCTCATCAGAGGACTCGTCCCCGTCTGCGCGGGCGGGGGTTCCCGCAGCCGACCCAGCATCGGGGGGGGGGGGGGGTGACGGGTGACATAAAATCCTCCATACGCTCTTCCAGTTTCTTCCGATTCCCTTTTGTTTTTAGACACCTTTGCCCTATGCTGCATGCAGAACAACACTGCTTAAGTTTTCTCAGCTCTTTCTTTCTATCCCTTTCTAATGCCAACAAAAGGGGATCCTGCGGGGCTAGATTTATACCACTTTCTTTTTGCCACTCGGGGTGATTTCGCAAAGTGAAAAACATATTGGCATAGGAGACCTCATCCCATTTTCCTTCTCTTCTCAATAACAACATTAGCTGTAGCAAAGTATTATAATCCAGGGTTCCATTCTCAGGCCACTTTGCCTCATCATCTAACTTGTACAACGGCCACCATTGATTACAATACTTAACTAACGTCCTTTTATTCACACTACCTCCTGGGGATCCCCCTATCTCCTTCCAGTGTTGCAAAATACAGCCCAAGGGGCTCTTCTTCAGAATCTCTTTGCTCTGTGAAGTTCCCATTATGCAGCACATCCACCTCTTTGTTCCCCAATCAATGTACAGCAAACCCCAACAAACAAACCTAAACAAATCCTTCTAATGCCGATAGCTCTAATTACTTAACCAAAATTCTATACTTTAAGCTACGAGAAATAGTTACTGAACCACGATTTTACACCGGAACGTTGTACGACACTTATAACAAATACAACATACTATTATGATTATCACTAGTAGTATTCCGTCGATAACAACAATGGGATAATTACTTAAAAATAAACATTCACTGTTTTCTTACGCTTCGTTCTTTACCGGCTGCTTCCCTTGCGGGAGAACAGAACCGCAGGTCAAAACTCCACAGTCATGCTTGTTGATATGTCTCATTCACACAGAGGCCACACACAGAGTCACACAATATTAACCCAGAGTTACTGCAATCCGAACCGTTTGCCAGAATCATAGTCAATTTCCAGAATAATGATCCATATATCAGTCAAGACCGCGTCCAGTGGGGACTCAAACCCCCACAGTGGGGACTCGAACCCCTATATACCTCTAAGGCGCTAGCAGCCCGGTATACTCTCCCTGCGTAATTAAATTACAACTTAGGGGACTCGAACCCCATTGGTAGTAAAGAGTAGTAAAAGAATACCTTTACTCACGGATGGTCCTTGTCTGTTCCCTCGGTGATCCAGATAAGGCGAGGAGCCCCTTCGGGAAAAGGCTCCCGAGGGCCCAAGGGGGTCCTGTTCTTACCGGGTCCCGCAGCCGAACAGAGTGAGTCCCATCTGGGGTGCCAAACTGATTCGAAGATCCGGTAGGAAAAATCTAACAGTACAATGTATACTGTTAAGCAGGTATTCTTTATTGCAGCGCCGGGCACATGGGGGATTTCTCCTCCAAATGTGCGCGCCAGACACCCTGTCACTTCAGGTTAAATACAATCACACATGTAAATATTCATTAAATTTCTAGGAACTAATTAGTATATGTAAATATGTTTCACACATGTCTGTTAGCATCTTTGGGTGGTCTTCGGGCGTCTCAAGATGAAGGCCTATCCTCTTCATCACGCTGTTCACTGATTGACCTTTGTTTCTGCGCAAACTCAGTTCCAGGATCACGTATATCATGTCCTTCAGGTTGTTTGGCTCTAGTCTTGTTGCTCTCCTGGTGCCTCCTTATCTCTGTAGCTTGGCGCATTTGCCCTCCCAAGGCCGAACTGTCTGGAGTAGAATTATTTAGGAGTCTCTTTTACCCCACAATTATCCCAATTATTTGCTGAGAACCAAGACCACTTTTGTTTCACTTAATTATTTTGTCTAACGACTAAGTGATAGCTTGTGCCCATGTCCTTCCACTACATTCCTTAATGAGAAAACAGGGATTAGTGTAACAGTTACATTGTTACATCACTATGCATGCAGAAATACAGTACTAAAGACTACTAAAAACTAGAAAATATTAAGGCTTCTTTGTTATAGTTTCATGTTTCTTACAATCCTCTCTATCACTCCCCCCTTTTCTTTAAGACTTTTGTTTCTTTTAGATCAAAAAGTCTTAGTAATCATCAGATCAGTCCATTCTTACATTCCCAACATAATCGATTACAGCACTTGCAGCATTGAATCATTATGCGATGCCGAGTTTCAGCATCCGTGCAAGGACGGGAACGACTCTCACACACATTGATGCAATGCACAGTCGGTTCCCTTTATTTTTCCGCTTGTGCGGTTATATACATTTTCCATATCTCTACACACGATTACGCTTATTCGGATAAGGCTACAGACATAAATCACACGCTGTTCACACGCCCCACATTCCCTTATGATTGGTAACTATGCACTAACACCAATAGCAACAGACTGCCTCCATGTCCTTGAACACATCTTGTTTTTGCTAACCCACACCATGTGCACTATCAGAACTTTCTCAATGGCTATTCTTAGCTGTCTTTTCCAGCAGCCTGTTCAGTTATGCTGTTTTGCTTAAGCGGCCTAGTCATGCTAATTCTCAAGCTACATCGACCCCAAAATCTCCCCCTTTTTCTTTTCAAAAAAAGCTAAGCTATCTTATCATTGCCTTAAAAACATTTGCTCAATTTGTGTTAGTTGCATCACAAAAATTTTCTTCACAGTTACCTCTAGTGCCTTTCGTATTATGCGTATTATACACAGGACCAACATAATCACTGCCATAATCATTACAACAATAAGCAATAACATTTTGATTAGTGACATTAACCAGCCAGAAATTCCCCATCTGTTTCCTGCTGCATCAAATACTTCCGTAGCCCCAATAAATCAGAATGCAGATACAATAGTCTAAAGTCAAAAACCAGAAGACTTACCAAACCAGAAGATGCAAAGGCATTTACTTAGTCCAGACAAATCCATTAGATCACAAAAACCAAATCAATCCATCAGAACACAGAAATACAAACACTATGACAACAAACACATAAAATCAGACATTTATGGTCTCGGCCACACACGCACACAAGCACACTAAGTTTTTAATGTAAATCGAAATATTACAAAGACTTAGGAACAGACAGCAGGCAGGCAACAAAAAGTAATACTGGAAGAATGCCTTTGTCTTATTAATAGTCCCTGCTTAGAACTTTTTGGTCCAGGGATCAGAGGTTCTCCCCGAGAATCCCTCGGTGCCGGCTGGAGGTCCTGCGATCCCTGGGACCATTGATGTTCAAGAGCAGGGTCCTACCTGGGTACCCAAAATCTACTACCAGAAAGGAGCAAGATAATTCACTCTCCAAAACTTTACTCCAGAGCCCTAGAAAGCAGGCACTCATATTGACACTCGTCAGATAATACAGATAACAGCTATACATCATTAGGATGTAGCATCTTTGTTAACCGGGCCCACTGTCTTTTTATCACCTCCCCTTTTTCTTCCGTGTTCATTCAAGATGGGTTTGATCCATTTTGCCGGCACCCACTCCGTCTGTCCATTATCTGTAGAAACACAAGCATATTCCCTCCCCCAAGTGAGTAGTCGTACTGGACCTTCCCAAATCCCTTTATCCGGGCGGAATACCGTTAAAAACACCACATCATTGTCATAGACATTTTTGTTTGTTCTCCTGTGCCGAACAGCTGGGGGGTCACTATGACCTCCTCTAACATTCAACCAATTCAGGACAAAAAGGGTTTTGTGTAGACAGTCTATCGGGGATTGCTCTCCCCCCTTTTTTAAAATATTTAAATGATCTTTTAGTAAGCGATGGGAACGCTCAACAATAGCTTGACCGGTGGAGTTGTATGGGATGCCCCGTACATGCTTAACACCCCACCGCTGAAGGAAACGGGCCACCACCTGAGACCTGTAGGCTGGGCCATTATCAGTTTTCATTTGTTCAGGTACTCCCAACACAGCAAAGGCTTGCGCCCAATGTCGTTGCGTTGCTTTGGCATTGGTAGAAGTAGCTGCTGTTGCCCAGATGGCAGCTGAACACGTATCGACAGAGACATGGATGTGGTTCAAACGCCCAAACTGGGGGAACTCGGTCACATCGGTTTGCCAAAGTTGTCTGGGCTGTAGACCTCGAGGATTTACACCACCATCCTGTATAGGAGTGAGTCTCGCACAGTCAGGGCAGGCTGCAACAATAGCACGCGCATCTGCTTTAGATAATGAAAACTGTCGTTGCAGCGTCGCCGCAGACTGATGGAAAAAATCATGCGCTGCTCGTGCAGCATCAAAGCTTGTGGACAGTTGTACGGGAGTGGCTGTCACTAGTTGGTCCGCGCGGTGGTTACCTTCCGTTAGGCCCCCAGGAATGGAAGTATGACTTCTAATATGAGCTACAAATAGTGGTTCTTGCCGCTGTTGAAGCATGTGCCATAACTGAGTTATGGCACTGAACAGCAATGGGTTTTGTATCTTACCGATAAATGCAAAATGTAACCTTTGTACGATACCAACGACATATAGTGAGTCAATCACAATATCAAGAGGTTGTTGAGGCCACCATTTCAATACTTCCACTACTGCTAAAAGTTCTAAAATTTGAGCAGATCCTTCCGCCACAAGGCTGTGCGAGTACCAGTAGCCATGTAGTTGCCACACAAACCCAGCACGCTTCGATTTGCTGCTCGCATCCGTAAACACTGTCAATGCATCTAGCGGGCAATCAGTCACAATATTCCGTGGCAACAACCGTCAACATGTCTTAAACAATGGGTGACGCGGGTAGTGATTATCTATTACAAACGGTTGGTTCAATACAGCCGACGCAAATTCATCATTAGTTTGACAAAACTGTGCGACCAATTGGCATGTGAGTGGCATTATTACCTGGTGTGGTACAGCTCCAGCAATAATTTTTGCTCGTTGGCGTCCTTTATGGATTATAGCCACAATAGCCTCAATCCTTGTGGTCACAGTTCGTTTGAAATGGCTAGGACCGAAAATCCATTCCAGGATGCATAATGGGTCTGATTGTTGCTCCCGCCATTGAGCCAATATCCCAATGATCTCTTCCCCAGAGTCATAGATATATAACTGGATCGGGGGGCCTTCAAGTATCCGGGAGACAGAACCGTGTGAAATCTTCTGCGCGACAATTTGAAGTGCTGCCTCTGCTGGTTGTGTTAATTGGCGTGGTTCGTGAGGATCCTTTCCGTCCTGCAATAGTTCATACAGGGGCTGTAAATCTGTATTGGTTATTCCACAAACGTTCCGAATCCATTGAAGGTCTCCCACCAACTTTTGGAGATCATTAAGGGTTTTGACGTTGTCAGCACGTATAGTCAACTTTTGCGGCCTAATCACGGTTTCAGTTAAAGTCATGCCCAAATATTTCCATGGGGGTTGTCGTTGAATCTTTTCAGGAGCCACCACTCACCTCCAATCTTCCAACATCCCCTTTAATTCAAGAACAATGTCATCTTGGATTGGACATCGTGAGGCCAATAATAAGTCATCCATGTAATGATACAAAATTAGTTCCTGATGAGATCGTCGGAAAGGTTGCAGTGCCAAATCCACATACCATTGGCACATTGTTGGTGAGTTTTTCATACCTTGTGGTAGCACTACCCATTGGTACCGCTTCATGGGTGATGCTCTGTTAATGGCGGGTACTGTAAATGCAAACTTTTCACAATCGTACGGATGTAACGGGATGGTAAAAAAGCAATCCTTCAAATCTAGAATCAGGATATCCCATTGTTCAGGTATCATAGCTGGCGACGGTAGTCCGGGTTGTAGCGGCCCCATATCCTGCATTACTGCATTAAGTGCTCTTAGGTCTTGTAAGAGTCTCCATTTTCCGGACTTTTTCTGAATGGTAAACACAGGAGTATTCCAAGGACTAGTGGACGGGACCAAGTGCCCCAACTTCACTTGTTCATCCACCAATTCTTGGAGATGGGCGAGCTTTTCAGTAGACAGCGGCCATTGGTCCACCCAGATCAGCTTTTTTGTCAACCACGTGAGCTTCAGTGTAGGCCTGGATGCGCTCGCTTCAATGGCCCCTGTCAATAAAGTGTCTGAATGACACAACCCCATTGTGATAGTACGTCTCTGCCTAATAGCCAAATAGCAGTATTCAAGACATAAGGGCGTGCTTGTGCCAGCAACTTACCATCTTGGTCTACAAAGGTAATGAACTCAGTACTCATCTGTGTCACTGCTGCACCACTGATTCCTGTCACCATGCCTGACACTACCGTCAATGGCCATGACTCTGGCCATTGGGCCCTCGGGACTATAGTAACATCCTCTCCGGAGTCTAACAACATTTTCTGGTCTTTTAGTGCAATGCCGTTCGGTCCTTTAATAGCGATCTTTCTTATGGGCTGTTCTGTGGAAAGAGGTTGTACGAATGCCACCAAGGGGGGTCCACTTGAGCCAAAGGCGTCACTTCCCCAATAGTTAGGGTCAGTTAGGGGGACCTGAGCAATAAAAGGAATCAATTGGGCAACCTTGCTGCCTCGTTTGATGGTTAATGGTGGTGTGAGTACCTTTAACATAATCCCTATTGGGCCTGTGAAATCTGCATCAATTACCCTTGGTAGGACAAAAATTCCCTGACTAGATGCAGAGGATCGCCCCAACAACAATGCACTCAGCCCATGACCTAAAGGTCCTGTGGCTACCGAGGGGACGACATGCACCTTATCATCTTCTGTAGCGATGTCTTGTCCCACGGCCAGATCGACTCCTGCGGAGCCGCTTGTGGCGGCTCGGAGCTCGTCGAGACAGCCATAGCTGTGGGGAACTTTCTTGTCCTCGTGCCCCCCCATCCTGGCGCTGCTCTGCCCGTTTCCCAACAGGGGGGTACCATCCTTTTTAAACTGCGACCTGCATTGAGCTGCTTTATGCCCGAACTTGTCACATCTTTGGCATGTCCCTACAAATTCGTCAACCACCACCTTTTGCTTCTTGATCTCAGGACAGTTTCTTTTGTAATGGTCTTCCTCTCCGCAAATAAGACAACCAGTTTTTGCTTTAGCACCTCGATCCCCTTTCCCCGTTTGCATGGCAGGTCGTAAAGCAGTGGCCATAGCAGCCGCATGTATTCTGGCCTTCTCTCTTTCCTCCGCTAAGCGAGGTAATCGGGAACAAGCCTCCACGTACTGAGTAAGGGTAGACCCACTAGGTAGGGACGCAGTTATCTGTTGACATTGAGTGTTGGCATTTTGAAAAGCTAAATCCTTTCCTACTGCACCTTTTGCTTCACTTGGCAGATTTATTGCCGCATCTAATGCTTCCTTTAATCAGTCTATAAAGTGCATGTACGGCTCATCAGGACCCTGACGAATCTGCGTATAAGGTAATACAGGCTTCCCAATCTGTGGTAACTCAGTTAAAGCGGCCAGGGCTAAGCTCTGTGACTGTTGCAATATTCGAGGGTGTAGCGCTGCTTGAGCCGCCCCGTCGCGGAAAGCGCCAGTACCCATGAGCTGGTCTAGTGTAACTACACGTAAAGGATCATCGGCACCTAGCTGAAGGTTTTGCAGCATTGCAACCTCACATTTATCCCGCCACTCATCCTTCCACAGCATAAAGGCAGTGGGGGGCAACACCAATTCTAACAAGGCTCGAGCATCAGCTGGCACTAATATCTGATTTTTGTAAAAGGTGGTAACCAGCGTCATAACTTGCTTGTTATCCAAACCATAGTTCATTATGTTTTTTTGTAGCTGACTCACTGTTTTCCAGTCAAAAGGAGCCCATATCCGTTGATTCCCCTGTGTAAACACCGGGAATGCTGTTAAACTGTTTGGTAGCATTTGTCCTTCAATTACAGCATTTTCTATTACCCCCCTCCATCGTTGTCCCATATTAAAATTAGGGTCGCGTATCGGGGGCGTCCCGTCTCCACTCCGACCTCCAGCGGCCACACCACCACCCTCTGTACCGCTGGGTCCCTGCAGACCACACCCACCGCGCACGCAATCAAGCTTTTGAACACCAGATGTCCCCCCTCCTTGCTCTCTCCACTTCACGCCCCTCTTCCACGCCTCACGTTCGTCATCCCCCACCCCCTTACCGTATTTACTGCGTAAATAGTGATCAGCATCAGCTAAGCTCATTTCCCCGTCTTCCAGCATTACCCTAACCCTGTGCCGTTGCAAATGTTCTGGCGGCGCACTTTTGTTAATGCTTCCATTATTTGACCCCCCCTGAAATCACCTCCCCCATCCCGTCCGACTCCCCACATATCTGCTGCTCGACCGCTCGCAAACCGTCCGTTATGGCTTGGTGAGCCTTTCGATATGCCTGTTTAATCGTGGCGTTACAGGATCCTTTATCTAGTCGTTGCATCTCATCCAACAGCTTTGTCATTTGATCCTGTTGCTTTCTCAATGTGTCCATAAGTTCACTTTTATGAATCTTTGGGTATAATAGCGATGTTGCTCCTTCGGGCAAGTCAGTATCCATTTCTTGAAAATCAGAGTCCGGAAGCAGCACATTCTCCGGCAGTGGTGGAGCTGTAGGTGGCGCTGGTGCCCAGTCTCCCAATTCAATACTCGGTCCTCCCCAGAACTCCTTTTCACTAGGATGAATGGGTTAAGCCCGGGGCATCGTACAGGGATCTTGATACTCTCCAGCGCGTTGACTTATTTCATAAACGGCTCTCGCAGCGGCTGCAACCACAGTAGCATCGTCCTTCATATCAGCAATCATATTTTTAACAGTTCGGAAAACAGGGGCTAATTGCCGTGCCTCTTTGTTTCTGACCTGCACAGAGTCCCACAAGTCCATCCCAACTCTGTGCCACGCATCCGGATCGAACAGCTGATCCATTGTTGTTATCAGCTTTCGGCGGCGGCACCATAATAATAGTCCCGATATGTCTCCTTTAGTTAACTTAGCGTTGGCTCGATCCACCAATTCTAACAGGCTTTTCAGCGCCGTGTTTTCCAACGCTGATACAGTGGAACCCATACTGCCGATGTTCATGCCCCCCCCGGCGTGCCGCGGATCCACTCCTGCCTTTCTCGGGCAGCCCGGCTTACCTCGCCGGCCGGCAGTCCCCTGCGTTCTTCGGCTGCGGTAAATCTTCAGGGTCACCACAATGCTGAGTTTCAGCATCCGTGCAAGGACAGGAACGACTCTCACACACATTGATGCAATGCACAGTTGGTTCCCTTTATTATTCCGCTTGTGTGGTTATATACATTTTCCATATCTGTACACACGATTACGCTTATTCGGATAAGGCTACAGACATAAATCACACACTGTTCACACGCCCCACATTCCCTTATGATTGGTAACTATGCACTAACGCCAATAGCAACAGACTGCCTCCACATCCTTGAACACATCTTGTTTTTGCTAACCCACATCATGTGCACTACCAGAACTTTCTCAATGGCTATTCTTAGCTGTCTTTTCCAGCAGCCTGTTCAATTATGCTGTTTTGCTTAAGCGGCCTAGTCATGCTAACTCTCAAGCTACATCGACCCCAACAATGCAAGCTAAAACACATACACCTACTATCACAAGAGCTAGGAAAAACAGGTTCTTTAACCAGGATAAATTTGGTAGCCATGAGGTGAGTTTATCAAATAGCTGGACTCATGGCTACCATCATTACCCACGGAGTTAGATCTGTCATGGTCGTCTTGTTATTTTTATCTTGAGAGGCGACTGTTGTTCCACAGTCTAGGGAACAGAGGCTCTCTTGACCCTTGAATAATGAATCAAAGCTGGTTGTTCTCGGGTTTTGATTGCAGTAAAAGTGGTTAGCATCACTTGATAAGGTTCGTTCCACATCTCTCCAAGGGGATCACCTGAAAGAGTCTTAACAAAAACCCAATCTCCAGGTTTAATCAAGTGTGTTGGTTGATCTAGGCCCCTACCCAGTGCTTCTAGAACTAATTTTTGAACATTATTCATCTGCTTTCCCAAAGCTATCAGATATTCTTGTAAGTACCCCTCCCCAATTTGCACCATATCCTCCCCTTGATATGACAGTTGATAAGGCCTTCCAAACAAAATTTCAAATGGACTAATGCCCTCTTTGCTCCTGGGTTTTACTCTGATTCTCAGTAAAGCCAAGGGTAGAGCTTTGTCTCAAGACAAATTTGCCTCCTGACCGATTTTTGCCAGTTGTTGTTTGATCAAATGATTCATTTTTTTCTACTTGGCCACTTGCCTGTGGTCTGTAGGGGGTGTGTAGCTGCCAATCAATACCCAAAATTTTACTGATGTGTTGTACTACTTATGTGCAAAAATGTGACCCTCTATCTGAGGTTATGATTGCTGGCACCCCAAACCATGGTATGATTTCATTTAACAAAATTCGTACCACTTCCCGAGCCTTATTTGTTCTACAGGGAAATGCTTCAGGCCATCCGGAAAACGTGTCTGTTATAACCAATAAGTATCGATAACCCCCTTTTCTTGGAAGTTCTGAAAAATCTATTTGCCAATGTTGTCCTGGTATGTTCTCCTTTCCAATTTTCCCAAAGTGTACTTTGCATGTTGTATTTGGATTATTTCCTAGACAAATTTCACACATGTGGGTTGCTTGTTTTACAGTAGTGTACAGGTTTCTGCCCACTATTCTCTTGTTCAGATCCTTATATAGTGCATCTGCTCCCCAGTGAGTTTTGTTGTGTTATTTTCTGACTACTTCCCATAATAGATTTGAAGGTATAACTATACGATTATCTGGTGTTAAATACATCTTACCTCATTCACTTGCTCCCAAATCTTTTACTAATTTCATATCTTCTTTTGAATATTTAAATTCCATTTCTATCTACGAGTTTACCATCTGGTACCAGTGCCAAGGTTTTTACAGAATTTCTTTCTGCTGCCCTTTTAGCCTCTTGATCTGTTAGTTTGTTTCCCGGTTCCTGTTCAGTGTTACCTTTTTGATGCCCTCTGCAATGCATTACTGCCACTTGCTCTGGTAGGTTTATAGCTTCCAAAAGCTTTAAGATTTCTTTTGCATGCTTGATCTGTTTACCTTGAGCTGTGAGCAGTCCTCGTTCTTTTCACAATGCTCCATGAGCATGGACGACCCCGAAGGCATATTTGGAGTCTGTCCAAATATTTGTTTTCTTTCCTTTCGCCAATTCTAAGGCTCTGGTTAAAGCGATTATCTCTGCCTTTTGAGCAGACGTACCTGCAGGTAAAGGTTCTGCCTCGATTACCTTGTGTGCGGTGGTTACTGCATACCCTGCTTTACGAGCTCCGTCTTTTATGAAGCTGCTTCTGTCGGTGAACCAGGAGTCCTCTGCGCTTTCCAACGGTTCCTCCTTTAAATCAGGTCTGCTGGAATAGACTGTTTCAATAGTCTCCAAGCAGTCGTGCATTAGAGGTTCCATAGTGGCGGAATCTTTACTAAGAAAAGATGTTGGATTTACAATGTTAGCTGTCACAATATTAACATCATCTTGTTCCACCAAAATAGCCTGGTACTTTAGGAATCGGGATGGTGAGAGCCAGTGGCCCCCCTTTTGTTCCAATACTGCAGAAACTGTATGTGAGACTATGACTGTCATTTTCTGGCCCATAGTGAACTTACGAGCTTCTTGAATGTTAAGGACAACTGCTGCAACAGCTCGCAGACACCCAGGCCATCCTTTGCTTACCTCATCCAATTGCTTGGAGAAATATGCCACTGCTCTCTTGGACGGCCCCAGCTGTTGAGCGAGCACTCCCAGGGCAATGCCTTGTCTCTCGTGAGAAAATAGCCAAAAGGGTTTTAGAACATTTGGAAGTCCGAGAGCCGGGGCTCTCATAAGTTCCTTTTTTAACTGTTCAAAAGCCCTTTTTGCATCTCCGGTCCAAATCAGGTATCTGGCATTATTTTTCAACAGTTCATACAAGGGCTTTACCATTAGTCCATAATTATATATCCATAGTCTACACCATCCTGTCATTCCTAAAAAGGTTCTTAATTCTTTTACCGTTTGTGGTTCTGGAGTCCGGCAGATTGCTTCTTTCCTCTCTCTTCCCAGTTCTCGTTGTCCTCTTGAGATTTTGAGTCCGAGGTAAGTCACTTGTTGTTGAATCATCTGAGCTTTCTGTTGAGAAACTCGATAACCATTAAGTCCCAGAAAATTAAGAAGACTCACTGTCCATTTTTTGCAATCCCCCTCTGTTTCTGCAGCGATGAGGAGATCATCGACATATTGTAACAAAGTCCCCTTTTGTGTCGGAGGATTCCATTTTTCGAGATCTCGAGCTAGCTGATTTCCAAAGACGGTAGGGCTGTTTTTGAAACCTTGGGGTAACACTGTCCGGGTTAACTGGGTTTTTCGTCCAGAGTCTGGATTTTCCCATTCAAAAGCGAATAGGTTTTGACTGTTTGAGGCCAGAGGTATACAGAAAAAGGCATCTTTTAAATCCAGTACGGTAAAGCATCCCTGGCTATCTTCCAGTTTATTCAACAAGGTATAGGGATTAGCTACTGCTGGGTAGAGATCTTTCATGATTTTATTAATTGCCCTCAAATCTTGTACTAACCTGTAACTTTTCCCATCCGACTTCTTCACTGGCAAAATGGGGGTGTTGTATTCAGATTCACATTCTATTAACAATCCAAAATTTATAAAACTATCAATTATTTTCTTAATTCCTCTTCAGTCCTCTAGCTTAAGGGGGTATTGTTTGATCTTAACTGGTCAAGCTCCAGGCTTCAATTTTATCTCTATTGGGTCTGCATTTTTGGCTCTGCCTGGGGTTCCCAAAGCCCATACCCCTGGATACACTTGGTCCAGTATATCCTGAGGTGTTTCTCCTTTTTCTATAATTTGAATCAATGCCAGGCTCAGAATTTCGGTTAATTTAGTATCCTCAATTTTAAATTCAATTTGTCCCTTTCTGAAAATTATTGTAGCATTCAGTTGTTCCAATAGGTCTCGTCCTAGAAGGGACTTAGGGGCCCCAGGCAGGTACAAAAATCTGTGTATTACAATTTGCTTACCTAATTTGTACTTTAATGGTTTTAGAAAATATGCCTTTTCCGATTGGCCTGTAGCACCCACAACGGCTATATAATACTTATCCAAAGGCATCAGTTGTTGATTTAAAACAGAAAACGACGCACCAGTGTCTACCAAAAATTCCACATTCCGTTTCCCTAGCTTTATATTAACCAGTGGATCCACTAGGGTGGATTCCCCAGGTCCCCGTCATTCAGTATCCTGTAGGTCAGCAACTATTCTGGGGCAGAGTGCCTTTCTCTTCTGTGAACATTCCCTTTGCCAATGTCCGAATCCCTTGCAACGAGCACACTGATTGATTTTTAGTCTCCTTTTATCTTAATTTCTCTCTCCTTGCCCCCTTAATATTTCTTCATTCTGTTGGGACAGTGCAGCCACAGTAGCTGAACCTAATACCCGGCCCATTTTCTTCTTATTGTTCTCATCCCTGTTACGATACACTCGCCACGCCTCTTCCACTAGTTTCTCTAAATTCCTTACATCTTGTTCTTTAAGCTTCTGCAGCTTCTTTCTAATATCATTATCAGCCTGTCCTATAAATAGAGATACCAGCGGCTGTCTAGCTGCATGTGATGCCGGATCTATGGTAGTGTATTTCCGCACTGCTGTTCGTAATCTATCCAAGAATTCTGTCAGGGTCTCTGTCGGACCTTGTTTTACTTCATATAAGGCTGACCAGTTTACTGCTTTCGGGATCCCGTGTTCCAGCCCATACTGAATCCAAACACGGTATTGCTGTAACAGTTGATACTGGGTTTGATCATTAGGGTCCCACCCCGGGTCTCTGAGTGGAACATGTTGTTCCTCGGTCCCTTGTAAAGTACCTGCACTAATTTGTGCCCTCACATGATCCCTTGCTGTTTTTAACACAGTTCCTTTCTCAGTCTCTGTCATTGCCTCTAACATCAAATCCACATCTTTCCAATCCAGATCCAAATTCTTAACTATCCATTCAAATTTCCTGGCTACCCTGCTAGGATCTTCCCTGTATTCCCTTACAGTTTCTCTCCATTTGTCTATATCTTCCATTTGGAAGGGTGTTCTTATCAGGGTCGCCCCCCCCCCCCCCCGGCCCCATCGCCTATCTTAAAGGGGCTTGGATGATGGGTCCCAATTTACTACGAGTCCGAGCAGTGATGGGACTTGATCCGCTAGATGGCGCTCCGCCCTCATCAGAGGACTCGTCCCCGTCTGCGCGGGCGGGGGTTCCCGCAGCCGACCCAGCATCGGGGGGGGGGGGGGGGGTGACGGGTGACATAAAATCCTCCATACGCTCTTCCAGTTTCTTCCGATTCCCTTTTGTTTTTAGACACCTTTGCCCTATGCTGCATGCAGAACAACACTGCTTAAGTTTTCTCAGCTCTTTCTTTCTATCCCTTTCTAATGCCAACAAAAGGGGATCCTGCGGGGCTAGATTTATACCACTTTCTTTTTGCCACTCGGGGTGATTTCGCAAAGTGAAAAACATATTGGCATAGGAGACCTCATCCCATTTTCCTTCTCTTCTCAATAACAACATTAGCTGTAGCAAAGTATTATAATCCAGGGTTCCATTCTCAGGCCACTTTGCCTCATCATCTAACTTGTACAACGGCCACCATTGATTACAATACTTAACTAACGTCCTTTTATTCACACTACCTCCTGGGGATCCCCCTATCTCCTTCCAGTGTTGCAAAATACAGCCCAAGGGGCTCTTCTTCAGAATCTCTTTGCTCTGTGAAGTTCCCATTATGCAGCACATCCACCTCTTTGTTCCCCAATCAATGTACAGCAAACCCCAACAAACAAACCTAAACAAATCCTTCTAATGCCGATAGCTCTAATTACTTAACCAAAATTCTATACTTTAAGCTACGAGAAATAGTTACTGAACCACGATTTTACACCGGAACGTTGTACGACACTTATAACAAATACAACATACTATTATGATTATCACTAGTAGTATTCCGTCGATAACAACAATGGGATAATTACTTAAAAATAAACATTCACTGTTTTCTTACGCTTCGTTCTTTACCGGCTGCTTCCCTTGCGGGAGAACAGAACCGCAGGTCAAAACTCCACAGTCATGCTTGTTGATATGTCTCATTCACACAGAGGCCACACACAGAGTCACACAATATTAACCCAGAGTTACTGCAATCCGAACCGTTTGCCAGAATCATAGTCAATTTCCAGAATAATGATCCATATATCAGTCAAGACCGCGTCCAGTGGGGACTCAAACCCCCACAGTGGGGACTCGAACCCCTATATACCTCTAAGGCGCTAGCAGCCCGGTATACTCTCCCTGCGTAATTAAATTACAACTTAGGGGACTCGAACCCCATTGGTAGTAAAGAGTAGTAAAAGAATACCTTTACTCACGGATGGTCCTTGTCTGTTCCCTCGGTGATCCAGATAAGGCGAGGAGCCCCTTCGGGAAAAGGCTCCCGAGGGCCCAAGGGGGTCCTGTTCTTACCGGGTCCCGCAGCCGAACAGAGTGAGTCCCATCTGGGGTGCCAAACTGATTCGAAGATCCGGTAGGAAAAATCTAACAGTACAATGTATACTGTTAAGCAGGTATTCTTTATTGCAGCGCCGGGCACATGGGGGATTTCTCCTCCAAATGTGCGCGCCAGACACCCTGTCACTTCAGGTTAAATACAATCACACATGTAAATATTCATTAAATTTCTAGGAACTAATTAGTATATGTAAATATGTTTCACACATGTCTGTTAGCATCTTTGGGTGGTCTTCGGGCGTCTCAAGATGAAGGCCTATCCTCTTCATCACGCTGTTCACTGATTGACCTTTGTTTCTGCGCAAACTCAGTTCCAGGATCACGTATATCATGTCCTTCAGGTTGTTTGGCTCTAGTCTTGTTGCTCTCCTGGTGCCTCCTTATCTCTGTAGCTTGGCGCATTTGCCCTCCCAAGGCCGAACTGTCTGGAGTAGAATTATTTAGGAGTCTCTTTTACCCCACAATTATCCCAATTATTTGCTGAGAACCAAGACCACTTTTGTTTCACTTAATTATTTTGTCTAACGACTAAGTGATAGCTTGTGCCCATGTCCTTCCACTACATTCCTTAATGAGAAAACAGGGATTAGTGTAACAGTTACATTGTTACATCACTATGCATGCAGAAATACAGTACTAAAGACTACTAAAAACTAGAAAATATTAAGGCTTTTTTGTTATAGTTTCATGTTTCTTACAATCCTCTCTATCAAGACTTTTGCTTTTGGCACCAGTCTTCGGGAAAATAACAAATCTGTGTCCCTTTCAACAAGGTAAATAGAGGGGACAACTCTTCAGTCGTGATGCCAATATTTTCACCTTTCAACAGAGTGAACAACATCATCTAGAAAGGTCATCTGAACCCTGGAAAGATAATAAAGTCCAGCTGTTTGTCCACAAGGAATTCTACTGCAGTAATTGAATTATACACACTTTTTGCAACCAACGCCTTGAATGTCAGGAAGATGGTTCTCGCCACGCCGCTTCTGGGTCGGGCTGGGCTAGGCCGGCACGCTGGGAGTTGTGGGGGGGGAGCCGCACCGCACCGCCGCTTACCGGGGGGGCCGTGTGCCCTGCCAGGTGTAAGGGCTTGTGCAGCATATGTAGCATCATTTACTGTTGCTTAATGGTTATGAACCAGTAAGCAGTTGTCATTCCAGCACTTGAAAGCTCAGTTGCTTCACCTCTGTGGTTTTCTTTGAGCCTATTCAGTGCTGCCAGTGAGGACTCCTTTCAAATGCCCATCTTAAATCTTAAACAGCGAATACAGATTTACCAGATGGGTAGTGAGAGGGTGTGTGCTAATTTAGTGACCATGTGAAGACACCTCTAGGTGCATGGAGCAGTAAGAATGAGTGACAAGGACTGTCAGGGAATGGACTTGCTTTCTGAGCCCAAGTGACACGTTAAACCAGTGAAGCATCTTTAGGAATGTCTTCCATACCACTTTCAAAGCACGGTGCTATTTAGCCTCTAAATGCATTGGTAACAACTGTAAGACTAAAACTTTGAGCTTCAGAGGCGATCGTACTCCTTATACTTGTGCCTTTGGGCTTCCTGGTGAGCCTCTTCAGTCAAATTAGATATGAGTGGAATCCCTTCCCCTTGTTTCTGAAAAATGTCTTAGGAAACTTAAAAGTACTGCATTTCCTAACCATAATTTTTTGAAAGATCTTATTACTTTCTTGAATATCTATTTTGGTTTCGTTCTTTTTGACTTTTTCCTTTTTTTCTAAAAAATAGAAAGTTCACTTTTTTTGAAACAAGCAAGCAAATCAAAACAAAAAATACCCCAACTTCCAGAAGGGATATAACCAGAAGGGACTGTGTCCAAAACACTGTTACTCCTAACTCAGTGCTTCAATCTTCCAGTTGTATCAGTGTTCAGAGATGTAGGGTGTTAATGCCAAACAGTTTCTGAAGCAAATCATCAGTGCTGCTACTTTTAATTTTTGAGCCATGCCTGTCATATGTGACAATTTGTTTTTTGTAATGGGTTTTTGTACTGTTCGCTTTATGCATGAAACATCAGTCATGTTCGATGTGACATCATACACTCTCCTATTTGACACATTCATTATTTTTGTTGTTCTGACATGCATGGGGATCTGGGATCTTGGTTTTGTGTGTTAAATTTTGGGATGGTAGATCTGCATGTCATATACCTCACAAAACTACTAGTTAATATATCAACAAAATGGTAGCTAATATTACAGGCAGGCAGTGAATTACCTTCCCTGTTATGCAGTGGCTGCATAGGCAGACTTAGGACCTAATGACTGACATGTGCTGTGGTACCTGTCTTTATTATCTGTAGTTGCTGCTTTCATGGGTAAAACATTTCCAAAGGGAACCAGTAGCCATGTTGTCCATCACAGCATGATTGCAAATGTGATCTGTTTCTTCATCTTTGGTTTATGTTGGGGACCAGAGCTTTCCTCTGCTGGGAACATGGCAGCAGAAAATTCCTGCTGACCCTGAGTTTTAGGCTGCTCTGGAGAGGCATGTTCAAGCTGCCTTGTCTTGTCTTTTTTCTTTTCTTTTCTTTTCTTTTCTTTTCTTTTCTTTTCTTTTCTTTTCTTTTCTTTTCTTTTCTTTTCTTTTCTTTTCTTTTCTTTTCTTTTCTTTTCTTTTCTTTTCTTTTCTTTTCTTTTCTTTTCTTTTCTTTTCTTTTCTTTTCTTTTCTTTTTTTTTCTTTTTTCTTTTCTTTTCTTTTTTCAGCTGGGTAAAGCTTAGGGCTGTGGTGTTTCCTGTGATGTTGTCCTCCAGGATGCTCAGTTGAACATGAATAGTAGCAAACATGAAGGCAATTGGATACATTGGAGGGAGAAGGAGTTAATGTCAAGCAATTTCTGAAGCAAATCATCCGTGCTGCTGCTTTTTATTTTTGAACCAACAACTCACAAGGCAATGAGAAATTGTGTGCTCTAATTTTAGACAATTATTGCTTTGTAAATAGAATATTTGTACCTATGAGTAGATAGAAATATAGTAAAAGAATTTTAAATACATAGGAAAAATATGAGTAACTTTTGAAGAATCAGATTGCTAGCAAGGTATCATGTACCTTAAATGTGTCAAGAGCTTCCCATGTAAATAGCATCCTCTGTTCTGCCACAGACTTTGACTCCAGTGAAAATAACATTAATATAAATAATATAAATAAAAATAACAGTGAAAATAACATTAATATTTTTAACACTAAGAAAAGTCCTAACCCCTTATGCACATATGTGCTTACATCATTATGTACCTAGGTGCATATTGCAGAGGAAGTTGGCTTGCAATTCCCAAAGCGATTTTTTTCGGAGTCCTGTACTTGAATATTTTGCCTTCTGAGAAGCAGTTTCATCTAGGGGAAACAGCTCTCATCCGCGCTCCTCCCAACACACTACACAAAGTTTGTGCTGCTGTGCATTAAGCAGTGCCCTGAGTGGCTGACGCTCAGAGATGCTGTTGACAGTTCACAAGATTTGTTGTTGGCTTTTTCTTTGCCTTTTCCTTAGCAAGCCTGGAAACACAGTCCCAGACCCCAAATGCCAGACACAGATTCAGAAATGTTGGAGTGTTTAAAAACTAGTTTCCTCATGCTTAGGCCTGTCTTAAATTTTTAAATATCTTCTTAGAAGCTGAAAAACAGTTTCTTCCATAATAATTTTCTTTCTTTTCTTCCCCCATTTATATAACTCTGGATTTTTCCCAGTGTTTCTAAGATAGCCAGTGTTTGTTTCCTTTTTGCATGTTATGCAAACAAACCTCAGGTGATATTGGCAGGGGTTTCTGTAACTTTACAAGTTGTTCCAGGGTGCATAACAATACTTTTTCCCCATAAAAATGTCTATTAATTCCTTTCACTTTTACAACAAAAAAGTCTCCAGAGAACTTTTGTATTTTGGAGAACAGGGGCTCAGCAGGTGAGCTGGTCTAATGGCAGGGTGTTGCATAAGAGAATGGGGTTAATCCTTCTCAAGTCTCACCCTGTCCTTGTGCCAGCACTGCCCAGGTGACTTTGTGGTGCACCAGAGCAAATGGCACCCTTATTTTTTAATGTGTTACCCAAAAGAATCTCTAGGTAGGTTTTTGGACGGTCCCAAATCTGCACTTCAACTGTTGTTACATGAAAGCAAGCTCCAGTGGAAGTGTATGCACAACTTCCATGACTTCCAGCACACTGACTGCCACAAGGTTAAATAACTTTGCAATTCATTTGGTCTCATGTTGTGCAAAATATAGCACCCAGAGAGTAAAACATATCAAGAGACTGAGCAAAAAAAATGAAATGTAAAAAACTCAAAAAATAAATAGCTCGAAGAGGGCAAAGTAAAATAAAAACTGGTAAGATCTCACACTTTTTAGCAGTAATACAATAAAAAAAAGAGTATTTGAACATCACTTTGACAATGTTTCTATAATGTGATTTAAGACATGAACAACATTTTATGCTTCATAGCATGTCACAAAAGTTTGTAAAGCAGGGGATAGCCAAAAAAGAAGATAAATGAATTGACTTGTGCCTGAAATCCTACATGAAGGTAACAGTAATTTGAACTTTGATTCTGTTGTGGCACACAGAGCAGCAGAGCTGGTGGAGTCATACAGGACACCTGAAAAAAAGCAAACCACATTGTATAATAATACTGTAACTTTTAAAATATATACTGTTGTCCTGAGTTTGGCCAGGACAGGGTTAATTTTCACCAGACTCCAGGAAGGGGCACAGCCGGGGGGTGGGGGCTGACCCCACCTGGCCAAACAGAGCCCGGTATTCCATACCATGTGATGTCACGCTGGGTTCCGGTGGGGGGGGCGGCGCGGCGGGAACGCACTCGCGGCTTGGGGGGGCGCGGCGCCGGTCCTGTTTCGGGAGAGCGGCCGTCTGGGTCGTTACGGTTCGTTGCTGTGTTTTCTCCTTATTTGTATCGTTGTTGTTCCTGTTTCCCTCTGTTTGCTCTTCTGTTAAACTGCCCTTATCCCGACCCACCAGTTTCTGCCTTTTTCTTTCCATTCTCCTCCGCATGCCGGCGGGGGGAGGGGCGGCCGCATGGCGCTTTTGTTGCCGGCGGCAGCCGAAACCGAAACATTAAATTGGCACCCAGACGTGGAGCGGGGATAACGGCAGGGCTGAGCAGCTGGTGTTAAAACTGCTTTCATAGATTTTGTTAAAATTTATTATACGCATTTACTGTGTTAGTTAAAGTAGCCGGTAAAAATGTTTCTGACTTTGATCAAATATCTGTGCTACGTAAATCCTTACTTGCTGTATGTGTTTGCCGCCGTGCTGTTTGTTAACTCGGGAAAAAAGATCAGGATGATGATTTTGCTGTACTGTACGATATCGACTTATGATATGATAACATCACTGTGCATGAAATTAGTCTTGTATTTGCATGCGGCACTGCGGTCATTTCCGTACCTCGGATCCTATGTCTTAGATTTTGTTAATAATCAAACCCAGTCTGTGGGGAAAACCAAAGGGGATACCTTCCCCCACTCTTTTGCCCCCCCTCTCTTCCTCAGGCTGGTCCTAACTGCTTTTGAGAATTTCGAGTACCCGTGGGATGCTCAGGGCAGCACTCTCCTTTTGTTATGCCTCCTGAACGGGTTCTGGGTTTTGTTTAGGGTTAAGCAAGTAGTTAAGAACATCGTGCAGAGACCTGCCCCGGGGCTGGATAGCTCTGAGTGGCTGGGTGTGTGGGACAGCATGGGCAGATGTCTAGAGCAGTGGGCACCTGCGGTATGTTTTAAACTCACCCCTGAACAAATACAGAATCCGGACAAACTAGTAAAATATCTGCAAAAAGTGTGCTGCCACCCTGGGAACTCCAGAGAGACACAGATCACCACAATGTGCTGGGGTCTGGCCCATGCCTACCGAGCTTCTGTGTTCAACACTGTTCAGTGCCTTAAAGGGGAAAGGGGGGGAAACGAAGCGGCAGGCTCTGCAACTGGCGCTGCCCCCCCAGCCGGCCCTGCAGCCCCTCCAGCCCAGCAGGCAGTCCCAGCCCCCCCGACCGGCACCACGGCTGCTGCAGCCACAGATGCAGGGTCTGCCTCGGTTTCCCCAGCGGGCACAGCAGCTGCTCCAGCACCAGCTCCAGCCACAGGCACAGTGACTGAGCCCAGTGACCAACCTGTGCAGGTAGCAGTCGCCCCCGTAAAACTAAAGAAAGACGCAAAGAGAGCAGATCGCTCCGGGAGGGATGACAATGAGCCAGGGTCATCGTGGGAGATAGAGACAGAGATCATCACCCGGTCCCTGTCCCTGGGCGAGCTGCGAGACATGCGGAAAGATTTCAGCCGCCACCCAGGCGAGCACATTGTCACCTGGCTGCTGCGGTGCTGGGATAAGGGGGCCAGCAGCTTGGAGTTAGAGGGCAAGGAAGCCAAGCAGCTGGGATCCCTGGCCAGGGACGGGGGCATTGACAAGGCCATTGGGAAAAAGGAACAAATCCTCAGCCTTTGGAGGAGACTTCTGTCAGGCGTGAGAGAGCGGTACCCCTTCAGTGAGGATGTTGTATGCTATCCTGGCAAGTGGACCAATATGGAAAGGGGTATTCAGTACTTGAGGGAATTAGCTGTGCGGGAGCTGGTTTACTGTGACACAGACGATGAGCAGGTACCCACAGACCCAGATGAACTCCAGTGCTCACAATCCATGTGGAGGAAGTTTGTGTGGAGCGCACCCTCCTCGCATGCCAACTCACTGGCAGTTGAAAACTGGAAAGGTAAGGAGGCACCAACAGTGGATGAGGTGGCTGTCAGA
The DNA here is from genome assembly GCF_030867145.1 of Opisthocomus hoazin. Classification (NCBI taxonomy): domain Eukaryota; kingdom Metazoa; phylum Chordata; class Aves; order Opisthocomiformes; family Opisthocomidae; genus Opisthocomus; species Opisthocomus hoazin. Next base: position 26,532,270 of record NC_134453.1, read on the forward strand.
CTCCGCCAATACGAGGAAAGTCTCTCTTCCTCCCTTGTCTCAGCTGTGGAGAAACTGGTCAAGCGACTAGACAGGAATATGTCCTACTCCCCACCTGTACGGGCCAGTGTCTCAGCTATTAGGGGCATGCGTTTCTCTGCTCAGGAGACGGAATACAGAGGCTACAAACCACAGGGCACCCCGTGGTTCTACCTGCGTGACCATGGAGAGGACATGAGGAAGTGGGATGGAAAACCCACCTCAAGTCTAGAGGCACGAGTGCGTCAGTTGCGAGGTAAAACAATCACCAAAGGGGATTCTGTTAGGAAAAATGCCACTCCAGTTTCCAGCAGCCAGCTCTCCAGACCAGGGAGACAGTTTGACCTTGATTCCGATCCTCTGGAGGGGACCTCCAAGTCATTCTTACAGCAAGTGAGCAGCAAATTCTCTGACGAGGATTAGAGGGGCCCTGCCTCCAGCCAGGTGGAGGAAAAGGGACAACCGTGTTTATTGGACGGTGTGGATTCGGTGGCCTGGCACGTCAGATCCACAAGAGTATAAAGCTCTAGTGGACACTGGTGCACAGTGTACTTTAATGCCATCAGAGTTCAAAGGGTCAGAGTCCATTTGCATTTCGGGAGTGACAGGGGGGTCCCAAGAGCTGAGTGTACTGGAGGCTGAAGTGAGCCTCACTGGGCAGGAGTGGCAGAAGCACCCCATTGTCACTGGCCCCGAGGCTCCATGCATCCTTGGGATAGACTATCTTAGGAGAGGGTATTTCAAGGACCCAAAGGGGTGTCGGTGGGCTTTTGGCATAGCTGCTGTGGGGGCAGAAGAAATTAAACAGCTGTCCATTTTGCCTGGTCTCTCAGAGGATCCTTCCGTTGTGGGGTTGCTGAGGGTTGAAGAACAACAGGTGCCAATCGCGACCACAACGGTGCACCGGCGACAGTATCGTACCAACCAAGACTCCCTTCTCCCCATTCATCAGCTGATCCGCCAGCTGGAGAGTCAAGGAGTGATCAGCAAAACTCGCTCACCCTTTAATAGTCCCATATGGCCAGTGAGAAAATCTACTGGAGAGTGGAGACTGACAATAGACTACCGTGGCCTGAATGAAGTCACACCACCGCTGAGTGCTGCAGTGCCAGAAATGCTAGAACTTCAATATCAGCTGGAGTCAAAGGCAGCCAAGTGGTACGCTACAACTGACAACGCTAATGCATTCTTCTCCATCCCTTTGGCAGCAGAGTGCAGGCCACAGTTTGCTTTCACCTGGAGGGGCATCCAGTACACCTGGAATCGACTGCCCCAGGGGTGGAAACACAGTCCCACCATTTGCCATGGGCTGATCCAGACTGCACTGGAAAAGGGTGAAGCTCCAGAACATCTGCAGTACATCGATGACATCATTATATGGGGGCGACACAGCAGAGGAGGTTTTTGAGAAAGGGGAGAAAATAGTTCAGATCCTTCTGAAAGCCGGTTTCGCCATTAAGCAAAGTCAAGTCAAGGGACCTGCGCAAGAAATCCAGTTTTTGGGAATAAAATGGCAGGATGGGCGCCGTCAAATCCCAATGGATGTCATCAACAAAATAGCAGCTATGTCTCCACCAACCAGCAAAAAGGAAGCACAGGCCTTCCTGGGTTTTATGGGGTTTTGGAGGATGCACATCCCAAATTACAGCCAGATTGTAAGTCCTCTGTACCACGTGACCCGGAAGAAGAATGACTTTGAATGGGGCCCTGAGCAACGACAGGCATTTGAACAAATTAAACAGGAGATAGTTCATGCCGTAGCCCTTGGTCCAGTCCGGTCAGGGCAAGATGTTAAAAACGTGCTCTACACCGCAGCCGGAGAGAATGGCCCAACCTGGAGTCTCTGGCAGAAAGCACCAGGGGAGACTCGAGGTCGACCCCTGGGGTTCTGGAGCCGGGGATACAAAGGATCCGAGGCCCACTATACTCCCACTGAAAAAGAGATTGTGGCAGCATATGAAGGCATTGGAGCTGCTTCAGAAGTGGTCGGCACTGAAGCACAGCTCCTCCTAGCACCACGATCGCCGGTCCTGGGCTGGATGTTCAAAGAGAGGGTCCCCTCTACGCATCATGCCACCGATGCTACGTGGAGTAAGTGGGTCGCTCTGATCACCCAGCGCGCCCGAATGGGAAACCCCAGTCGCCCAGGAATTCTGGAGGTAATCATGGACTGGCCAGAAGGCAAAGATTTTGGAGCAGTGCCAGAGGAGGAGGTGACACCTGCTGAAGAGGCCCCACTGTATAACCAGCTGCCAGAAGATAAGAAACAGTATGCCCTGTTCACGGATGGGTCCTGTTGCATTGTGGGGAAGCAGCGGAGGTGGAAGGCTGCTGTATGGAGCCCTACACGACAAGTCGCAGAAACTGCCGAGGGAGAGGGTGAGTCCAGCCAGTTTGCAGAGGTGAAAGCCATTCAGTTGGCTTTAGACATTGCCAGTCGAGAGAAGTGGCCAGTGCTCTATCTTTACACCTACTCCTGGATGGTGGCCAATGCCTTGTGGGGGTGGCTGCAGCAATGGAAGAAGAACAACTGGCAGCACAGAGGCAAACCCATCTGGGCTGCCCCATTGTGACAAGATATTGCTGCCCGTCTGGAGCAGTTGGTTGTAAAAGTCCGTCACGTGGACGCCCACGTCCCTAAGAGTCGGGCCACTGAAGAACATCAAAACAACCACCAGGTAGATCAGGCTGCTAAGATTGAAGTGGCTCAGGTGGATCTGGACTGGCAGCACAAGGGTGAACTGTTTATAGCTTGGTGGGCCCATGACACCTCAGGCCACCAAGGAAGAGACGCGACATACAGATGGGCTCGTGACCGAGGGGTGGACTTGACCATGGACACTATTGCACAGGTTATCCATGAATGTGAAACATGCACTGCAATCAAGCAAGCCAAGTGGGTAAAGCCTCAGTGGTATGGAGGACGATGGCTAAAATATAAATATGGAGAGGCTTGGCAGATTGACTACATCACACTGCCACAAACCCGCCAAGGCAAGCGCTATGTGCTCACAATGGTGGAGGCCACCACCGGATGGCTGGAAACCTCCCCTGTGCCCCATGCCACCGCCCGGAATACCATCCTGGGCCTTGAAAAACAAGTCCTGTGGCGACATGGCACTCCCGAAAGAATCGAGTCAGACAACGGGACTCACTTTCACAACAGCCTCATAGACACCTGGGCCAAAGAACACGGTATTGAGTGGGTGTATCACATCCCCTACCATGCACCAGCCTCGGGAAAGATCGAACGTTACAATGGGCTGCTAAAAACACTTTGAGGGCAATGGGGGGGTGGGACTTTCAAAAATTGGGATACCCATTTAGCAAAGGCCACTTGGTTGGTGAACACCAGAGGGTCCACCAACCGGGCTGGTCCTGCCCAGTCAAAACCTCAGCGCCCCGTGGAAGGGGATAAAGTTCCTGTAGTGCACATGCGGAACATGTTAGGGAAGACGGTTTGGGTTAGTCCTGCCTCGGGCAAAGGCAAGCCCGTCCGCGGGATTGCTTTTGCTCAAGGACCTGGGTGTACCTGTTGGGTAATGCGGAAGGATGGGGAAGTCCGATGTGTACCTCATGGGGATTTAATTTTGGGCGAGAATAGTCCATAAATAAATTGTATAAAGTTAATTTTTAAATAACCCTGTCACTGTCTGTTATCACTGTTATAATTGTTATATTTTGTACCAGTAATAGCATAGTAAGAATTCTCCAGATTAAAGAAGGATGGACTTTTTCGATGAAAACCTAGCAGAGCACAGCAATGATGGAACTGGACCTGGTTTTTCAACAACTGGCATCCAGCAACTTCATCAAGATCAACGTCTCCTGCAGACTTTGGGCACGGGCCGCACCAGATACATCAGCCGTGAGCTCCGGATGCAGCAAGTGACCGCCCATCACCACACATCACCTCCCCTGCCACGGAAGACTGTTATGACAGATGGAGCCCAAAGTCATGGATTAAATGAACTCAACGGACACTTTAGAGTGATGATCCATAGACTAAGGGAATGATATCTGGAGACAGGAGAAGTGGTGGTGATCAACTGGACAATGGGGGACCTGGGCATGACGTAGATGGTATGGAATAAGGGGTGGATAATGTCCTCGGTTCGGCCAGGACAGGGTTAATTTTCACCAGACTCCAGGAAGGGGCACAGCCGGGGGGTGGGGGCTGACCCCACCTGGCCAAACAGAGCCCGGTATTCCATACCATGTGATGTCACGCTGGGTTCCGGTGGGGGGGGCGGCGCGGCGGGAACGCACTCGCGGCTTGGGGGGGCGCGGCGCCGGTCCTGTTTCGGGAGAGCGGCCGTCTGGGTCGTTACGGTTCGTTGCTGTGTTTTCTCCTTATTTGTATCGTTGTTGTTCCTGTTTCCCTCTGTTTGCTCTTCTGTTAAACTGCCCTTATCCCGACCCACCAGTTTCTGCCTTTTTCTTTCCATTCTCCTCCGCACGCCGGTGGGGGGGAGGGGCGGCCGCGTGGCGCTTTTGTTGCCGGCGGCAGCCGAAACCGAAACAACTGTGAACAGCTTCAATGTTTTTTTAGTTCTTTTTGTACCATGTAAACCATTATTTAGAGGTGGTTTTATGTTGTGTTTTTACAAAGATTTTTAATGGACTTTTGTTTAATACTAGTGAAAATACTGTTTGCCATTTTGAAATGGTCATCTACAGAAATTAGTTCTGAGAATAAATCAAACTGACAAAATAGTCATCCTAACACACTAAATCTAATCACTAATTTCACATACTTCTGTTGCTGAATGATACTGAAGTTTTCCAGATTCCAAATCTGTTACTGAAAAAGTATTTCACAACTTAAGCAAAATCATCACAAGGCACTTTAATGAAGTTGTAGCATACCCAGCAAATTTTCTTGTTGACTGATAGACTTTGAATCAATATTTTATTAGCTAAGCAATTAAACAAATGCATGCTTGAAAAAGGAAGCATTGGATCATGTTGGGGAAATAATATTCCAAAGCGTCAGATGACATTTAAGACTAACCTAACACTAAGATACCAGATTTGCATACGTTTTAAACCTAGTTTGCTTGGCTGTTGTAACTCCTGTTGTATTGCTTGGGTGTCAAAAATATGTACATATTTAATAATTTTACCATAGTATTGCCATGGAATTAAATAAATATTTTTTCTTACAGTCTTACATGTTTTGATATTCCTTGCTTGCATGTTTATTTTTAAGTAAGAGTTAAATTCTGCTTATGCTCCAGTACAGAGTCATTTTAACTTTGTGCCAGTGCAAATAACCACAGGATCTGGCAAGCATAGCCTTGTCTTCTTGATTGGCAGAGCAGGTAGTGACGCAGGTATTCTCTGAGCAGCTTCTCCTAAGCACAGCATGCCATAGTGCGTACATACATGGTTCACTGAAGCCCTCCTGGTTCCTGCCATGCAATGTGATAATAGGAAGAAGGTCAGTTGATTTACCCATGTCATCCACAGCATATAGTTCTAACACAGCTGGGGTTTTGAGATGTGATTTCTTTGCAGGCTTGGCTGAGGACTTGCAGAGATGAGCAGCTGGAGGCTCTCTCTGGTGGACAGGTCTGTGTGGTGGACATCCCTATTCCAGGATGAAGGACATAGTGACAGGAAGAAGGGGCCCAGGCTGTGCACTGTGGGGTTGGTTTGGGTGATGTAGGACACTTAGTGTGTTTTAGTGGAATGGAGATGATCAACTTCTATGGTAGCTGTAACATGGGCCTTATGTTTGAGGCCGTTTATGTCACAGCACTTATTTGCTGTCCTATCGACAGCCAAGGAATTTTGTGCTGAGCTAACCAAGCGTCTGAACTAGGAAATGACCCATGGGGCTTAGCAGTGTGTAGACAGACAGGTGACACATCACAGTATGTCATGTGAAGCCATCATTGCATGGCAGCACTGTGCTCTCTCCATCTCCTTGGAGGCAGTCTCAAAAGTTGGAGAGTCAATTCCTTGTCTCACAATAAGAAGTTGGTGCAGCTTATTGGGATAACACCAGCTAGCCAGGATGTGTGAGTTCCACTGAGCACTGGGGTCTGTGCCAGCCTGTGCAGAGGAAATACTGATGGCAGCTGCCTGCTGGCTGGCTGCTGACTGCCGGGCTGGGTGGAGAAGCCAAACCCTCGCAGAGCTGCACTGACCATAGGCGTCAGCACCAGGCTGTTACTCATGTGTGAGACTCCTGAGCACAGGGGCAGGGACATATCATCACCTGACGGGGGACTGGGGGTGCCCACCTCCTGGAAAATGCTGGAAAAACAAAGCAGGCAGAAGGGTTGCGCTCACCAGAGCAGGCAATGACCTGACTTGGACAAGCAGGGCAAGGTGTTGCTTCAGACAGGGGAAGTCTTAAATGCTGGGGGCCCAACTTAAAAAACATTGGGGGCCCAACTTAAATGCCTCTATGCAAACACATGCAACATGGGGAATAAACAAGAGGAGTTAGAGACATGCGCACACCTGCAGGGCTATGATCTTATTGGCATGGTGGAGATGTGGTGGGATGGCTCCTATGAATGGAGTGTTGGAATGGAAGGATACAGGCTCTTTAGGAAGGACAGGCAGGGGAGACGAGGAGAGGGTGTCACCCTCTATGTCAATGACCAGCTGGAGTGCATGGAGCTCCGCCTGGGAATGGATGAGGAGCCGACCGAGAGTTTATGGATCAGGACTAAAGGGAGGGCAGGGACTGGTGACATTATAGTGGGGGTCTGCTACAGGCCACCTGACCAGGAAGACCGAGCGGATGAGGCCCTCTATAGGCAGATAGGAGCAGCCTCATGTTCACAAGCCCTGGTCCTCATATCTGTTGGAGGGACAACACAGCAGGGCATAAGCAATCCAGAAGGATCCTGGACTGCGCTGATGGTAACTTCCTTCTCCAAGTGACAGAGGAGCCCATGAGGAGAGGTGCTATGCTGGACCTTGATCTCGCCAACAAGGAGGGGCTGGCGGGGAATGCGAAGCTCAAGGGCAGCCTTGGCTGCAGTGACCATGAAAACGGTGGAGTTCAAGATCCTTAGGGCAGCAAGGAGGGTGCACAGCAAGCTCGCTGCCATGGACTTCAGGAGAGCAGACTTTGGCCTCTTCAGGGATCTGTACAGTACCATGGGATAAAGCCCTGGAGAGAAGAGGGACCCAAGAACATTAGCTTTCCTAGCACACCTCAGAGATTAATTTTAATTTACAGGTTGCTCTGTGGTTTTTAAATACAGTTTTTAAGCACTTTAAAGTTCAGATGGGATAAGCAGGAGATAATAAACTAGAATGCTAACTATTTATTGCAGAAATTGTAGTATCAGTAAGAACTGAATAAGCTTGTGCTCAGATTCCCACTAAGGTGCAGGGTTTGCAGCTGACACTTATTCTTTCTCTATGTACCTGCTGGGGGTACCACGGTGCACCCCATGGTGCTGGTCTCCTCTCATACCACAGTCCCACCTGGCCCACCTGGAGAGGCCTCCCCACAAAAAAACAGGCTGTTGAGGACCAGAGGCTGTTGCATGAAGCCTTCACCTTGAGATGGACAGAGCTGGGAAGCCCCAGCTTGCAGCCAACCTTGCAAACACAAAAAATGCATCTGGGTCCTGAACAGTAAGCACTCACCTATATAGAGATCTCCACTGATGTTTAACTGCCTCATTTTTCCAGGGGATTTTCCGGTTCTGGCAGCATAATTGTCCACAGTTACTTTGCCAGACTGTTCATCCCTAAAATGAAAAAAAACCACTCTCATGCATCCAGCCTATAACCAGGTGGGAGGAGGAGCAGCAAGATCTTCTCCTGGCCAGGAGGCTAGGATGACTCAGTGCTCAGCAGGGTTGATGGCAAAGGCTTGGGACTGATGTTGGGGAGCCCCACAGACAGCAGTGTGCTATGGCAATCCAGACCCTTCAGGGTTTTTTTTCAGGGACTAATATGTCAAAGACCTGCAAAGGGTGCGAGCGACATTTCTGGAGGAGAAAAAAACTGGGAAACAAGTAAATTGCACAGCTGGGGGAGAGTGCAGGATGGACAGGTTCTGAAGTGTTGTTAAAGATAAGATGTAACATAAAAAGTAAACGGGAGAAGCTTAAACAAGGGAACAAATAGGAAAGCTAAGGTAAAACATACTTCTGAGGAGTGTCCTGCTCAAAAGGTTTCTTTCTTACTAGAACTTTTAAGCCACTTTCATTTGCTAAGTGGTCAACAACTTCATTGACAGAAGAGCGACCTGATGGTCTCCTATTCTCACTGAATTTGGTGACAAGTTGTGGTAATGTCAGCCTGTGATTTCCAGGCAAATGACATCTCATGAAGAGAGGGATGCATGCTTTCCCTGCTGGGTATGCTTGCCTCCCATGAGGTCACAAGTTATAAATATGAGTTATATATACACTGCAAGATGTCTGCACCACCTCCAAATAGAAAAATAGGCCTACTGTTGTGGTTTAGCCCCGGTTGACAACAAAGGACCATGTGGTCACTCTATCACCCCTCCCCCTGCTGGGATGGGGAGGACAATCAGAAGAAAAAGGCAAAACTCGTGGGTCGGGATAAGAGCAGTTTAACAGAACAGCAGAGAACAGTAACAACAATACTGATAAGAAGAATATACAAAAAAACAACGGAATACACAGAGAAACACTCTCACACACCTGATGCCCAGCGCACTGCCGAGCCCCGACTAACGTCCTCCCAGCCAGTTCCCCCACTCAGAACCCAGCATGACATCACATGGTAGCGAATACCCTGTTCTGTTTGGCCAGGTTGGGTCATTGGTCCCAGCTGTGTCCCCTCCTGGCTTCTTGTGAAAATTAACCCAATCCCAGTCAAATCCAGGACATTATCCATCACTTATTCTATACTATCGACATCATGCTCAGGTCCCCCATTGCCAATTAATCACCACCACTTTCCCTGTCTTTAATATATACAAACAGATATCATTCCCTTAGTCTACGGATCATCCCTCTAAAATATCAATTGAGTTCATTTAATCCATGATTTTGGGCTCCATCTGTCTTAACAGTCTTTCAGGGGAGGAGAGATGATATGTGGTGTTGGATGGTCGCAAGATGCATCCAGAACTCTCAGCTGGTGTATCTGGTGTGGCCCATGCCCACAGTCTGTCAGTTGAAGATGTTGATCTTGATGAAGTTGCTGGGTGCCAGTTGTTGAAGCCAATTCAGTCCTATCATCATTGCACTCCACTCAGTTTCATCAAAGTCCATCCTTCACTAGTTTGGGTGATTCTTACTGTAATACCATTGACATACACGTAACAGCTATAGTGGTGATGACATACAGTGAAAGGGTTACTTATCAATTCACATCATATATTTTAATTTATTGGCTCTTCTCACCGAATTTCAAACCCCCATGAGGTACACATTCGACTTCCCCATCCTTCCGCATTGCCCTCCAGGTACACCCAGGTCCTTGAGCAAAAGCAATCCTGTGGATGGGTTTACCTTGGCTGAGGCAGCACTAACCCAGATTGTCTTCCCTAACACATTCCTCATGTGCACTACGGGGACTTAATCCCCTTCTACAGGGTGTGGAACTTTTGATTGAGCATGACCAGCCCGGTTGGTGGATCCTCTGGTGTTCACCAACCAGGTGGCCTTTGCTGAATAGGTATCCCAATGTTTGAAGGATCCACCACCCAGTGCTCTCAGTGCAGTATTTAGCAGTCCATTGTATCATTCAGTTTTCCCGGAAGGTGGTGTGTGACAGGGAATGTGATATACCCACTCAATGTCATGCTCTTTGGCCCAGGTGTCTATGAGGCTGTTGCGAAAAGGAGTCCCGTTGTCCAACTCGACTCTTTCTGGGGTGCCATGTCGCCATAGGACTGACTTTCCAAGGCCAAGGATAGCTATCCAAGCAGAGGCATGAGGCACAGGGTAGGTTTCCAGCCATCCGGTGGTTGCTTCCACCATTGTAAGCACATAGCACTTGCCTTGGCGGGTTTGTGGCAGTGTGATATAGTCAATCTATCTGCCAAGCCTCCCCGTATTTATATTTTAGCCATCGTCCTCCATACCACTGAGGCTTTACCCGCTTGGCTTGCTTGATTGCAGCACAAGTTTCACATTTCTGGATAACCTGTGCAATGGTGTCCATGGTCAGGTGCACCCCTCGGTCACGAGCCCATATGTATGTTGCATGTCTTCCTTGATGGACTGAGGTGTCATGGGCCCACCAACCCATAAATCATTCACCCTTATGTTGCCAGCCCAGATCCACCTGAGCCGCTTGAATCTTGGCAGCCTGATCCACCAGCTGGTTGTCTTGATGTTCCTCAGTGGCCTGACTCTTGGGTACGTGGGCATCCACATGACGCACTTTCACAACCAACTGCTCCAGCCGGGCAGCAATATCTTGCCACAATGGGGCAGCCCAGATAGGTTTGCCTCTGCGCTGCCAGTTGTTCTTCTTCCATTGCTGTAGCTACCCCCACAAGGCATTGGCCACCATCCAAGAGTCGGTGTAAAGACAGAGCTCTGGCCACTTCTCTCGACTGGCAATGTCTAAAGCCAGCTGGATGGCTTTCACCTCTGCAAACTGGCTGGACTCACCTTCTCCCTCGGCAGCAACTTGTCATGCAGGACTCCATACAGCATCCTTCTACCTCTGATGCTTCCCAAGAAATGCGACAGGACCCATCCGTGAACAGGGCATACTGTTTCTCATTTTCTGGCAGCTGGTTATACAGTGGGGCCTCTTCAGCATGCGTCACCTCCTCCTCTGGCGATACTATGAAATCTTTGCCTTCTGGCCAGTCCATGATCACTTCCAGAATTCCTGGGCAACTGGGGTTTCCCATTGAGGCTTGCTGTGTGATCAGCGCGACCCACTTACTCCACGTAGCATCGGTGGCATGATGCGTAGGGGGGACCCTCTCTTTGAACATCCAGCCCAGGACCGGCAATCGTGGTGCTAGGAGGAGGTGTGCTCAAGTGCCAATCACTTCCGAAGCAGCTCGAACACCTTCATATGCTGCCACAATCTCTTTTTCAGTGGGAGTATAGTGGGTTCTCTATCCCCAACTCCAAAACCCTTGAGTCTCCCCTGGTGCTTTCTGCCAGAGACTCCAGGTTGGGCCATTCTCCCCGGCTGCGGTGTAGAGCACGTTTTTAACATCTTGCCCTGACCGGACTGGACCAAAAGCTATGGCATGAACTATATCCCACTGAATTTTTTCAAATGCTTGTCGTTGCTCAGGGCCCCATTCAAAATCATTCTTCTTCCAGGTCACATGGTACAGAGGACTTACAATCTGGCTGTAATTTGGGATGTGCATCCTCCAAAAACCCACAACACCCAGGAAGGCTTGTGCTTCCTTTTTGCTGGTTGGTGGAGACATAGCTGCTATTTTGTTGATGACATCCATTGGGATTTGATGGTGTCCATCCTGCCATTTTATTCCCAAAAACTGGATCTCTTGTGCAGGTCCCTTGACTTGACTTTGCTTAATGGCGAAACCGGCTTTCAGGAGGATCTGAACTATTTTCTCCCCTTTCTCAAAAACTTCCTCCGCTGTGTCAACCCATACAATGATGTCATGGATGTACTGCAGATGTTCTGGAGCTTCACCCTTTTCCAGTGCAGTCTGGATTAGTCCATGGCAAATGGTGGGACTGTGTTTCCACCCCTGGGGCAGTCGATTCCAGGTGTACTGGACGCCCCTCCAGGTGAAAGCAAACTGTGGCCTGTACTCTGCTGCCAAAGGGGTGGAGAAGAATGCATTAGCCATGTCAGTTGTAGCATACCACTTGGCTGCCTTTGACTCCAGCTGATATTGAAGTTCTAGCATGTCTGGCACGGCAGCACTCAGCGGTGGTGTGACTTCATTCAGGCGAAGGTAGTCTATTGTCAGTCTCCACTCTCCAGCAGATTTTCTCACTGGCCATATGGGACTATTAAAAGGTGAGCAAGTTTTGCTGATCACTCCTTCACTCTACAGTTGACAGATCAGCTGATGAATGGGGAGAAGGGAGTCCCGGTTGGTGCGATATTGCCATTGGTGTACTGTTGTGGTCGCGATTGGCACCTGTTGTTCTTCAACCCTCAGCAGCCTCACAGTGGAAGGATCCTTCGAGAGACCAGGCAAAATGGACAGCTGTTTAATTTCTTCTGCCTCCAAAGCAGCTATGCCAAAAGCCCACCGATACCCCCTTGGGTCCTTGAAATACCCTCTCCTGAGATAGTCTATGCCAAGGATGCACGGAGCCTCGGGGCCAGTTACAATGGAGTGCTTCTGCCACTCCTTCCCAGTGAGGCTCACTTCAGCCTCCAATACACTCAGCTCTTGGGACCCCCCTGTCACACCCGAAATACAGATGGACTCTGACCCTTTGAAATCTGATGGCATAAATTACACTGTGCACCAGTGTCCACTAGAGCTTTATACTCTTATGGATCTGACATGCCAGGCCACCGAATCCACACCGTCCAATAAACACGGTTGTCCCTTTCCTCCACCTGGCTGGAGGCAGGGCCCCTCTAATCCTGGTCAGAGAATTTGCTGCTCACCTGCTGTAAGAATGACTTAGAGGTCCCTTCCAGAGGATCGGAATCAATGAAACTTTCTACCCTATCTGGAGAACTGCCCACTGGAAACTGGAGCAGCATTTTTCCTAGAAGAATCCCCTTTGGTGATTGTTTTACCTCCCAACTCATGCACTCGTGCCTCTAGACTTGAGGTAGGTTTTCCATCCCACTTCTTCATGTCCTCTCCGTGGTCACACAGGTAGAATCACAGGGTGCCCTGTGGTGTGTAGCCTCTGTATTCTCTCTCTTGAGCAGAGAAACGCTTGCTCCTAATATCTGAGATGCTCGCCCATACAGGTGGGGAGTAGGACATATTCTCTTTGAGTCGCTGGACCTTCTGGGACAGTTTCTCCACAGCTGAGATGAGGGAGGAAGAGAGACTTTCCTCATATTGCTGGAGTCAGACAGCCACTTCATCCACTGTTGGTTCCTCTTCACCTGTCCAGTCCATTATTGCCAGTGAGTTGGCATATGAGGATGGTGCGCTCCCTGCAAACTTCCTCCACCTGAGTCATGTGCACTGTACTTCATCTGGGTCTGTGGGTACCTGCTCTTCGTCTGGTTCATAGTAAACCAGCTCCCGCACAGCTAATTCCCTCAAGTACTGAATACCCCTTTCCATATTGGTCCACTTGCCAGGATAGCACACAACATCCTCACTGAAAGGATACCTTTCCCTCACACCTGACAGAAGTCTCCTCCAGAGGTTGAGGACTTGTGCCTTTTTTCCAATTGCCTCGTCAATGCCCCCTTCCCTGGCCAGGGATCCCAGCTGCTTGGCTTCCCTGCTCTCTAATTCCAAGCTACTGGCCCTGTTATCCCAGCATCGGAGGAGTCAGATGACAATGTGCTCGCCTGGGTGGCAACCAAAATCTTTTCGCACATCTTGCAACGCACTCAGGGACAGGGATCAGGTGATTGTCTCTGGTTCTGCCCCTTCCTCCTGCTCTCCTGATGGCCCTGGTTAGTCTTCCTCCCTTACGGAGCGAACTTATTTCTTTGTGTATTTCTTTTTCTGTATAGGGGTGACTGATATCGGCATGGGTTGTTTTTCTGGTTTAACCGCAGTGCCTGTCGCCAGGGTTTGAGTAGCCACTGTGCCCGCTGCGGGGGCTAGGGCAGCAGCAGCTGTGGCACCAGCTGAGCAGGCTGGGGCAGCCTCGGGGGCTGGAGTGGCTCCTGAGCCGGTTGGGGGGCTGGGGCAGACGCAATAGCTGTCACTTTCTTTCCCCCCTCTTCCACTTTAGAGCACTGAATAGTATTGAACAGGGTGGCTCGGTAGGCATGGGCTAGCCCCCAGTACATCGAAATTATTTGTGTCTTCCTGGAATTCCTGGGGTGGAAGCACACTTCTTCCAGTATTTTACCAGTTTGTCAGGATTCTCCACTTGTTCAGGGGTGAAGTTCCAGAACACCTGGGGTGCCCACCGTCCTAGGCATTTGCCCATGCTTTTCCACACACCCGGCCACTCATAGCTGTCCAGCCTCAGGGCAGATCTCTGCATGATATTTTTAAGTAGTTGTCTAACCCTAAGCAAGTACTGAAACCCATTCAGAAGACATAGCAATAGGAGCATGTTAGCTTGAACATCCCACAGATAATCAAATCTCTCAAAAGCTGTTATGACTAGCCTGAAGGAGAAAGGAGGCTGAGGGAACTGGGGTTCTTTAGTCTGGAGAAGTGGTGGCTGGGGGGAGATCTTCTCGCTCTCTACAACTACATGAAAGGCAGTTGTAGTGAGGTGGGTGTTGGTCTCTTCTCCCAAGTAACTAGTGATAGGATGAGAGGAAATGGCTTCAAGTTGCATCAGGGGAGGTTTAGATTGGAGATTAGGAAAAATATCTTCACCAGAAGAGTGGTCAGGCATTGGAACAGGCTGCCCAGGGAAGTGGTGGAGTCCCCATCCCTGGAGGTGTTTAGAAAACTTGTAGATATGGCACTTCAGGACATGGTTTATTAGGCATGGTGGTGATGGGTTTATGGCTGGACTTGATGATCTTAGTGGTCTTTTTCAACCTTTATGATTCTATGATTCTGTGATTCTAAATCCATGGGGTAGCACAGTCCAGCAGAGTTGGACTTTCCCATTTGAACGCGAACAATTTCTGGCTTTCTTCTTTCAGAGGTATACAAAGGAAAGCATCCTTCAGGTCCAGTACTGTGAAATAAACATTATTCTCAGATATTGATGATAATAAATTATATGGATTAGGAACTACTGGATGCACATCAACTCATTTCCAGTTAATTTCCTCTTAAATCCTGTACTAACCAATACTCCTGTGTCCGGGGCTTTCTGACTGGCAAAATTGGAGTATTATATTCAGATTGACATTCTCTTAATAGTCCATACTGAGTAAAGTTGTTTATCAATGACTGCAAACTATTCTGGCTTCCAATTTAGTAGGATATTGCCTCTTTCTTACTGGTTGTGCTCCGGGTTTCAATTCAGTTTTTACTTGGACAGCATTTTTCACTCTTCCCGGTCTCTTGGTTGCCCATGCTGTAGGTATCACAGCATCCAGGATCCTCTCAAGGACATTGATATCCTCCTGTTTTTTTGTAGTCAATAAGCAAAATTTTGTTTTCCAGGCAGTTTCTTTTAGTAGATGTAACTACTGATTTATCAGAAAAGGTTATTTGTGCTCTTAATTTACAAAGTAAATCTTTCCCTAAAAGAGGAATGGGGCACTGTGGCATATATAGAAACTCGTGAGATACCACTTTACCTCCAATTTTACATTCCATTGGTTTCAGAAATGGTTTCAAAGCTCCCTTTCCCGTGACCCCAACAACAGGCATATAAATTTTAATGTTCTCCCCTGGTCCCCGTCAGTCCGAATCTGAAGTTCCCAACATAATCAGATCAGCCTCCTGTGTAGAACCCCCCCTTGGGTAATTGGTTTCTTCTTCGGGCATTCATTTTTCCAATGTCCTTCCTCCCTACAGTATGCACATTGATTTGATCCTAACAGGTGATTTACAACAGGGATAGACCCAGAATTCCAACCCCAGCCTCCACCTCTGCCTCTTGCTGAGTTCCCTGCAATTGCTGCAGCTAGTAATGTAGCCTGGAGCTTTCTATCTTTGAATTTCTCCTTACAGATACTTGCTTTTTTCTCTTTTTTTTTTTTCCTCCTTCCCCAACACATAAATACCAAATTTATCCAGGAGATGCCTTGTGGACACAAACTGCACAACTTTTCTAAAAAAGGTCTAAACTGAAAGAAAGATATACTGCAAATCTTTACAGCCTGGCTGGTTACTCTTACAATTCCCCAAATTTTGTACACAAAGTACAAACACCACAGACTACCAATTCCCTCCTCCTCAAAACAAGCAGCAAAAGAACAAAACTGAAGTTTATTGTTTGGAGAAAATGAAATATACATGGCTGGTTCAAATTCCTTGGACCAGACTGTAAAAGTAAAGACAGACTAATTATCAAATTACTGATGTACTCTTATCATGCTTTACCTTCCCTGGCTTAACTAAATCAAAACAGCTGAAGAGGCAAAGTTAAAGCAATCTTAGAAGCAGGCTGCCACTGTTGACATATGTCTTTGCATATCTCTTCAATATATGGCATCAATATATCTCCTTCTCATTTACACTTTTCCTGAATACTTGGATTTCTATACAAAGTCACAAAAGCATCAATATACAAAAGCATCAACATTTTCCAAGTCGATGACAAAACAACATCAACTGCAATACAGTATTAAACTGCAACAACGCATTTTCCGGCCATTGTACCCCATCACCCAATTCATAATGTGGCCAGAGTTGCATGCAATATCTTTTCATTTTACCACATTTATTTTGGATATCTTTTTTTTTATACAAAGTCATAAAGGCACCAACATATAGCACCTTGTCTCATTTTTCCATTCTATGACAAAATAGCATTAATTGTAATATAGTACTATATTTTAAGGTTCTGTTTTCAGGCCATCTTTCATCATCCTCCAACTGATTACAATACCATTTTAATTTATCCCCAGTCAGGGGGGTCCCCTCCAAATTTACTCCAATTCTTCAGGATGCATCCTAAGGGAGAGCAAAGGGGAGTCTCCTGGGAAGTAGCAATGCCCATATCAGTACTGAATCCAACATTTCTTATATGCAAATACAAAGCAATGTTTCTTACACACAAATACAAGTACAAAATGAGGGACATCTCCCGTCATTAAACAACGTGTAAGAAACAAATACAAAATGAGGGATGTCTCCCATCACTAAACAATGTATAAGAAACAGAACAACTATGTTACTGCTGCGTATCTCTCCCAATACGTCTTATGCAGAGCCCAAATGGGACACAAAGGTCCCCAAATGCTTGCTACTTCCCAAAAGACTATTCATTTTTCCCTTATTTATCAGAAAATGCATCTACGCCAACAGCGTTGTGTTGCTTACCACCCGACTGCAGGAGAGGAGCCTATGGAGTCCCCAATCAACAGGTCGGTGAGTGCTTGAGTCCAGTCTGGCCGCCTCTCCCTGTTGGGTACGGCAAGACAATCTGGGCAAACTCTTCTGCCCCACAGACCATGGGGAAAGCCTCATCCACAGATGAATTTACAATAGGGACTCTGTCTCGCTTTCCTGCTGCAGGATGAGCATCATCTGATGGACCATGTCAGAAATGTTGGTGGTTCAGGGCTTCAGCTGCAGGCAAAAGGCAAGGGTCAAATGGGGGTTGAGTGTCCCTGATGGAAGATGTGGATGCCACGGCTGGACCCTGTCAGGCCTGGGTACCTACCAATGTTGTCCAAAAAGTGGGATTGTTTACCTGTGTGCAATATGCCAATATACACACAGAGCAGAGGTATTGCCTTTATTGCATATTTATGCACATATGGGTGCTAGGTGATAATTCCACAAAGCTAGCATACCACTTAGCAGAGTCACAAGAACTACATACTCTTACAAAAACAAAAAAATTACTCATCACATTCTGATTGGTTCATCCCATTACATGCTTATCTTACAGGTATACTCCTTCCTTACTTAACTACGCATTCTCGCACGCTGGGGGGGTGCAGACTTTTTGGTTCTGAATTGAGTCGGTGGTCGCAATCTCCCCCTGCCGCCTTTACCTTTTTCCTAGTTACCCTAGATCTTTGTTAACTTCATGCTTTGTTGGCAACCGTCCAGCTTTCCAGGCCTTCTGGGCTGGGTGTTTCCCTTTTATCAGTCTGTTAGCTCCTCTTCAAGGGCATAAATGTTAGTAAGAAATGCATTGTTTATACAAAGTAGTCAGGCCTAAATTAAACAATGTCACTGCACCCTAAGCATTTCTTCCCTATATTACTACGACCTAAGCATTACTATGACCCAAATATTTCTGCCTGATATCATGGGGAGCAGTGTGAGGGGAAGCTAGCTCTGGGGAGGACATCCAAGTTACCCTTAATAACTTTTGGTCTACTGAAAGCAACTGAGACTATGCTAAAGGCTGTATGACAAAGGCTGCAAAGCCTCTTGGCATATGCATTCCACATGTTGCAGTGCTGCCTTGGAGGGTGTTTTGCTCAGACCTTACCAGTGTCCTGCACACAGTACCTCCCATTTCTCTAGGGACAGCCCCTGGTACAGTTGCGGTGCACAGCTGTTGAGACGGCAGTATGCATTGCAACCAGACCTGGAACTGGTATACTGCTGTCCATCGAGAAAACTTTGGCAAAATAACTTAGATATGTGATATAAATCACCAAACATCCCTGATATAGAGCCTTAGGTAGGCTATGAGCACTGGCCCCAATAGATTTTCTTTCGAGTGAACATCCTACAGTTTGCTGCTGATCTCTCATAACTGACTGCTGCATTAATATAAGCCAGTTTTATAAATTCCTTAAAATAGCTGTCTTCATCCTATTTTCTTTTTGAGAACTAATCCCTTCAACCCAGAGCTAATCCCATCTACATAAATTTCAAGCTTTTCAGGGCATGGATGCTTGCTTGCTTTGTGCAAGGCATAGGCTGGCTGGGCTTTAAGAGCTGACTGTAACATAGATATGCTACAATTGGTGTAGTCTGGCAGCCAATAACAGCAATATGAAATTTAGCTTTAAGTGTCAATACTGAGAATTTTCGATAGTGGCAAATGCTTGTTTTCATCCATAGTAAAATCAGGAAAGCTCCCTAATGTGTCTAAAGAAATCACCACAGGCCATCCACAGACTGCAGCCTGCCAGCATCATTGGAAGATTGCAAAAGATGTGTTACACTTGGCCAGACATTCCTTGTCAGGTCTGACACTTTATGTACCAGACAGTCTCTGACCACTCTGGCAGCAGAGCGTGAAAGGAGCCCTTCTTCCCCCATCACATCCCGCACTGGCACTAGAGCCCCACTGCTCTTGCATGCTGTGCCATGAGGCAGGTGCAGAGATGAGCAGCTTGGCACACGGGTCTCGGGGCTTAGCACAGGTCAGAAGTAGACAAGTGGTGAGGAGCTGTGGCCCGAGCAACGCACAGGAGCTCGTTGAACGGGCAGGCAGCAACACACCCAGGTTGCAAAGCATTCACTTGCCTTGACTCCCCCTGGAGACCTCGGTATTGCTGCAAATACCATCTTGAAGTCAGGAGCTTAGTTAACACGCTGCACATACCTAGAAAGCCAAAATTCCAATTTTCCCTCCTCCCCACACAGAAGTCAGGATAAATGATGTTGCTCCAGCTATTGGTTAGACCACAATAACATAAACAAAGGGGTTGCTTGCGTAGTTTTTTAATAAAATGTTTTTGTTCTTAGATATTGTCTTTTTTTTAAGAAAAGGCCAATCTATTCATCACGATTTAACCAAAATCACTACTTTTTACTTTGAAGTTTGTGCCTATGAGAAATGAAAGAGTGGGTGAAGACAATAATGTCACTCAGCTCTTTTGAACTTAGTTCACTGTTACATTACAAAATATTCCCCTTGGAATTTTTCAAGATCAAGCCTGACAGAAGGGAAACATCTACATCTAGTGGAATATCCCAAAGTGCATTTTTTTAAATGCTTTTCAAGCAAGCTGAACACTTTCCTGAATCTAAGGCTTGAACTATTACAGTGTCTCTGAGGAAAGAAGAATGACACACATCTGGGCAGGTTTTCCTCCTTGGTAGTCTCCATTGCCAGACCAAGGCAGGATTTGTGCAGATGGTGAAATTATCATCAGATTAGTCAGCATCTAAAAAAGGATTAGACCTTTCCGTGTATGAGAACAGTGTTTGTTGTTAGCACTAGAGAGGATAAAATTACAAGAGTTATCAATCCGCATGCTTCAGGAAGTAACATAATCACTGACTGGAGGATGTTGGCAGGAATTCCCCCTTTGTATAGCACTGCATAATTAGGGAGGTGTATGAAATGTTCAGTGTTGGCAACCATAAGCAACCAGATACCAGGCTGCTGATCTATGGATCATAGTTCTGTGCTGGGATAACAGTTACAATGTTCCTAAATAACAAAATGAATTCTTCCCTGGGTATGTGGAGCGTGCATAGATGCAAAGGGAACTCTGGCCTCCAGGGTTTCTAGTTCAAGGGATATGTACAACAGCAGCTGTAGGTGCTAAATCTCTCTTATTTTTGTGATCAACTCTGGCTCTCTGGACTGAAATGCAGCCGTCATTACCTTTTTGGCAGTGTTGCCCATCAAAGCCTAAGACACAGTCACATTCATATCTGTACTTATTGGGAACACAGATGCCTCCATTTGCACATGGTGAGCTCACACAGGGGTGGGCAGCATTTGCTAGGTTGACTCCAAAAGTGAAATCATGTTTCATATTGATTGTCTGGTGATTCGAGATAATCTATGTGTTTAAAAAAAAAAAAAAACAAAGAAAAAAAGGGAGGAAAATGCATGCTAAAACCTTCCAAATTTTCAGTATTGCACTGTTAGGTAGAAGACTTCTGTAAAAGACTTCAGAGAAAGGTAAGCCTCAAAACTTGGCCAAAAACCTATTTCTTGTGATGAGTGTTTTCCAGTCACAGAGGTCCAACTCATTATGTTGCTCACCCTGACTTGTTGGAGATGAATTTCTTTTGTGTTTTGTGACACAGCCTTAGGCAACCCCCATATGGAGAGCAGCTGTGTGGGATTTACCAGTCGTGTCTGAACACAGGCACGATGTGTTGTAGCTGAGCTGCGAACTAGGACTGTACGATTAGGTGAGCACTGCTGAGGAAAAGCATTTCTGAGATCAGGAAACCCCCCAGGAGACTAGTGTTGATAACAGAAATACTAAGCAGAACAGCTTGTTTTTCATATTTTCTATTGCTTTCTAGTATCTCATCTTGCCTGAAAGAAGCTAGAGTTAAGAATGGATGAAAAACATAATTAATGACTTCACAAAACTGTTTGTACATAAACCAAAAAGAATTGTTAAATGTTGGGATTTTTTCCAATGTGTCAGCAACATGTGTTCTCCAGCATAAATCGACAATCTCAGCTGATATCATGGCAGAGAGATTACATGTGGTTATGGCTTCTGATCTCAGCTACATCAAAATGAGAAGTCCATTTTCACAAAAAAACAGATTTTAAGGCCAGGAGTGAGAATTATAACAGTTCCTTATCTCGACCCATGAGCCTTTCATCATATTTCCTCTCCACTGTCCAGTTGAGGAAGGGGAATGATAGAGCGGTTTTGGTGGGCACCTGGCATTTATCCAGGCCAAATCAAAACATAACCTTATCTGAGTAAATTAAATAGACTGAGATCTTAGGTCTTTCTATATATGGCATGTTTTCCAGTACTTAGTGATGTTTGTAGCTGTATTTTTATACAGTTCTCCAAAATCCTGCTATGTATGAACACGACAGTCAACTAATAGTCTCCCAGTGCCCAAAAGGCAGGCAATACTCTTCCTTCACTTCCCATTCAGGCCTCTAAGAAGGAAAATCCACCTTCTTAACTATATCACAGAAGTAAGAAGTCACACTCAGCATTTCCTAATCCTTATCAATACCTCTGTACTCTAGGGTACAACCCCTCACTTTGTAAGTGTGACCTATGTTCATTTCTCCAAGGCTCCCTATCTTGGTCTCAGAAATGCACAGTATTTAGTCAAGGCTGTCTTTCCAAAGATGTTTGTGTGACTGACCTGTTCTCACCACTATTACACACTCCCCCAGTTTTCCTGTACTTCAGGTTTTCTGCTAGATAGATGACAAAGACACTGAAAAAGTTGGACCAAGTGATGAAATCATTTACACTGCATTGCAATTACCTTTCTGTTCTTGACTAATTATTAAGCAATGCACTACTATGTCTTTTTATTTGTTAATCAAATTTGGTGCAATAATTTACGCATTTTAAACTGAGGATTCAGGGCCAACCTTTCAGCTTTATCCAAAGTATGCCTAATCTAGGGAGAGCAAATGTTAGTTCAGTTTGAACTTTCTTTTGAGTACTACTTAGGACTATTTTATGAATTTATGAATTTATTTTCCAGAAAAGAATTGCACCAATGCACAACTGACTCTACCGGAAAATCATCCCTAAAGTGTGCCAGCAATGAAAAAGATCTTCTCCAATCATGTGCTCCATATAAAAGCACAAGAGAGGAAGGCAGTGAGGTGAGCAACTAATGTATGGTATAAGAATACATTAGCTGGACTGACATTCACTTTAATTTGCACCTTCTTTTTTTCTCATTACTGTATTGGTTATATCACACATTTAGCTGCCTCATTGTGTATATGTTGAAGTATTTGAGCATTTCTTCTGTTCATTTATTTATATATGGTGCTAAAGGGCACACTGAGACTCTAATCTTGACATAGCTTTGTGCATCATTTTGAATTTGATCCTGTATGGCTTTTTCTTACTTATTAGCAGAGTATGGAAATTATCAGGGAGTATGGCAGTGGTAGTACTTACTGGCTACTAAAGTTAGAATGACTTTTCACTGTGTAATACATGTTTAATCACTTTGTGGTGGGCTTCTGAGCTGAAATCTTGGATTATTTTGAATATTGCCAGTGTTATAAGGGGAGGTTTTCACCGAAAGTGTCCACTGGACAGGATATATGACAAGATGAAAATAAATTCTTTCAGTGTGTTACTCTGGGCACATACCTTCTGGATGTTCCCACTGAAGGGCCTGAGGATCCCAGACACTCTCTACTGACTGCTTTATCGAAATCGGAGCTAGCTGAGAAATCTCAAGTATTTCAAAATGGAAAAACTGAAGGAAGAAAGACAAATGACTGACTCATTCTGACTTCTGACTGCACATGTATCTCTATTTGCAATGACCCTTATTCCAACCCTTATTGTATGTGGGGGGTAACATTGCCACCAAGGATGAGGAAAAGGTGGAGGTACTTAAAGCCTTCTTTGCCTCAGTCTTTAATACTCAGACCAGTTATTCCCAGGGTAGTCAGCCCCCAGTACTCAAAGACAGGGAAGGAGTGCAGAATAAACCTCCCATAATCCAGGAGGAAGCAGTTAATGACCTGTTATGCCACCTGGACACTCACAAGTCTATGGGGCCAGATGGGATCCACCCAAGAGTACTGAGGGAGCTGGGGGAGGAGCTGGCCATGCTACTCTCTATCATCTATCAGCAGTCCTGGTTAACAGGGGAGGTCCCAGACGACTGGAGGCTCGCCAATGTAACACCAGTCTACAAGAAGGGCCGGAAGGAGGATTCCGGGAACTACAGGCCTGTCAGCCTGATCTCGGTGCCAGGTTGAAGATTATGGAGTGGTTCATCCTGAGTGCGCTCACCGGGCATGTGAAGGACAACTAGGGGACCAGGCCCAGCCAGCATGGGTTCATGAAAGGCAGGTCCTGCTTGACCAACCTGATCTCCTTCTATAACCAGGTGACCTGCCTAGTGGATGAAGGTAAGGCTGTGGGTGTTGTCTACCTGGACTTTAGTAAGGCCTTTGACACTGTTCCCCACAGCATCCTCCTGGAGAAACTAGCTGCCCATGGTTTGGATGGGTGTACTCTTTGCTGGATGGCCGAGTGCAGAGAATTCTGGTGAATGGAGTTAAACACAGCTGGTGGCCAATCACGAGTGGTGTTCCCCAGGGCTCGATTTTGTGTCCGGTCTTGTTTAACATCTTAATCAAAGATCTGTATGAGGGGATTGAGTGCTTCCTCAGGAGGTTTGCAGATGACACCAACCTGGGCGGGAGTGTCGATCTGCTCGAAGGTAGGAAGGCTCTACAGAGGGATTTGGACAGGCTGGATCGATGGGCCGAGGCCAACTGTATGAGGTTCAACAAGGCCAAGTGCCGGGTCCTGCACTTTGGTCACAACAACCCCATGCAATGCTACAGGCTTGGGGAGGAGTGGCTGGAAAGCTGCCAAGCGGAAAAGGACCTTGGGGTGCTGATCGACAGCCGGCTGAACATGAGCCGGCTGAACATGAGCTGACATCACTAATGCATTCTTCTCCACCCCTTTGGCAGCAGAGTACAGGCCACAGTTTGCTTTCACCTGGAGGAGCGTCCAGTACACCTGGAATCGACTGCCCCAGGGGTGGAAACACAGTCCCACCATTTGCCATGGACTAATCCAGACTGCACTGGAAAAGGGTGAAGCTCCAGAACATCTGCAGTACATCGATGACATCATTGTATGGGATGACACCGCGGAGAAAGTTTTTGAGAAAGGGGAGAAAATAGTTCAGATCCTCCTGAAAGCCGGTTTCGCCATTAAGCAAAGTCAAGTCAAGGGACCTGCACAAGAGATCCAGTTTTTGGGAATAAAATGGCAGGATGGACGCCATCAAATCCCAATGGATGTCATCAACAAAATAGCAGCTATGTCTCCACCAACCAGCAAAAAGGAAGCACAGGCCTTCCTGGGTGTTGTGGGTTTTTGGAGGATGCACATCCCAAATTACAGCCAGATTGTAAGTCCTCTGTACCACGTGACCTGGAAGAAGAATGATTTTGAATGGGGCCCAGAGCAACGACAGGCATTTGAACAAATTAAACGGGAGATAGTTCATGCCGTAGCCCTTGGTCCAGTCCTGTCAGGGCAAGATGTTAGAAACGTGCTCTACACCGCAGCCGGGGAGAATGGCCCAACCTGGAGTTTCTGGCAGAAAGCACCAGGGGAGACTCGAGGTCGACCCCTGGGGTTTTGGAGTCGGGGATACAAAGGATCCGAGGCCCGCTATACTCCCACTGAAAAAGAGATTCTGGCAGCATATGAAGGTGTTCGTGCTGCTTCAGAAGCGGTCAGCACTGAAGCACAGCTCCTCCTAGCACCACGATTGCCGGTCCCGGGCTGGATGTTCAAAGAGAGGGTCCCCTCTATGCATTATACCACCGGTGCTATGTGGAGTAAGTGGGTCACACTGATCACACAGCGCGCCCAAATGGGAAACCCCAGTTACCCAGGAATTCTGGAAGTGATCATGGACTGGCCAGAAGGCAAAGATTTCAGAGTATCGCCAGAGGAGGAGGTGACGCATGCTGAAGAGGCCCCACTGTATAACCAGCTGCCAGAAGATGAGAAACAGTATGCCCTGTTCACGGATGGGTCCTGTCATATTGTAGGAAAGCAGCGGAGGTGGAAGGCTGCTGTATGGAGCCCTACACGACAAGTCGCAGAAACTGCCGAGGGAGAAGGTGAGTCCAGCCAGTTTGCAGAGGTGAACGCCATTCAGTTGGCTTTAGACATTGCTGATCGAGAGAAGTGGCCAGTGCTCTGTCTTTACACTGGCTCATGGATGGTGGCCAATGCCTTGTGGGGGTGGCTGCAGCAATGGAAGAAGAACAACTGGCAGCACAGAGGCAAACCTGTCTGGGCTGCCCCATTGTGGCAAGATATTGCTGCCCGGCTGGAGCAGTTGGTTGTGAAAGTGCGTCATGTGGATGCCCACGTACCCAAGAGTTGGGCCACTGAGGAACATCAAGACAACCAGCTGGTGGATCAGGCTGCCAAGATTCAAGCGGCTCAGGTGGATCTGGGCTGGCAACATAAGAGTGAATGATTTATGGGTTGGTGGGCCCATGACACCTCAGGCCATCAAGGAAGACATGCAACATATAGATGGACTCGTGTCTGAGGGGTGCACCTGACCATGGACACCATTGCACAGGTTATCCAGAAATGTGAAACTTGTGCTGCAATCAAGCAAGCCAAGCGGGTAAAGCCTCAGTGGTATGGAGGACGATGGCTAAAATATAAATACGGGGAGGCTTGGCAGATAGATTGACTATATCACACTGCCACAAACCCTCCAAGGCAAGTGCTATGTGCGCACAATGGATTCTTACCCATTAGCTTTCTCCCTGCTCATGGCTATTCTTCAGGGACAACTCTTCACACTCTATCCATTTCTTGATGTAGAGGGCAACGCCTCAGCCCCTCCTTCCTCACCTGTCCCTTCTGAATAGCCTGTAGCCATCGATAGCTGCACTCCAGTCACCATGTTTCAATAATGGCAACTAGGTCGGAGCTTTCTAGTAGCATGGTGGCTTCCAACTCCTCCTGTTTGTTGCCCATGCTACGTGCATTGGCATAGAGGCACTTCAGCTGGGGTGTTGGCCCTGTCACCTTCTTAGAGAAACACCCCTTAATTCCTTTGAGGTCTTTCACTGGTGTTTCCCTGTTGGCTCCTATTACCCCAGGAGCTCCTGGCTCATCTCCGTAAGAATTCAAGTGTGCTGCAGTGTAGCCAACATGTCTCAGAGCAACAGGCTGAGGGCCCTCACTAGCACCCCATCCCTCTAAACTTGGCATGTCAACCCATGTCTACTTTATGTCTACTTTAATGTCTTCTGGCTGCCAGTAATAGGAATTAGACAGTTGTAATGAGAAAAAGATTAAAGGCCGTTGTAAGAAAGGCCATTTTCTGTTGGAGCAAAGGTCTCCAACATTGGCTATTTCTGCTGCTTTTCAGCAAGAGAAAAGAACATGGCAAGTATGGAGTGATTCTTCCATTGGTAGATCCTCCCGGCTTATGGAAACTTGCCATTTAGCAATTTCCTGAGTCAGAGGCTGCATCTATACAATTGTGTTTGCTCTCCTTCAATGGATGTTTCTTCATATTTTTCTAATGTAGTTTTTTGAACCTATTTATAGTTATGGCATCTGTAGCGTGCCGTGACAATTGGTTTCCACAACTTATTTATGTGCTGTCTTAAAAATAAAGGTCTTATTTTCTTTGTTTGATATTTTTTGGTTTGCAGTTTCACTGGGCTCCTTCTAATGCTTCCGTAATGGAAAAATACAGAATAATCATTCCTTATTTATCTGCATGTTATTCACAGTTTAAAAACTTTTGTCATGCTTCCACCAAACTCTTTCTTTTACAAGCATCCTGCTGTATTTGTGGAAGTTGTTTCTTTCCCTCCCCTCGATATCAACATTACTCTTCTTTTTTTAATTTGCTGATTTCTTCTGAGATGAAGTGACCAGAATAGCAGCAAGTTTTCAAGACAGGGTGCATTGTGGATATTTGCAGAGGTATTGTTCTGTATTCTACTCCTAATAATTCTCTGCATTGTACTTGCATTTTTGTATTTGTCTCTAAGCAGTTGTTGCTTTCACAGAACTATTCATGATGACTCCAGGATACTTCTCTATCTGACAACACTAAATGTATTGCCACAGCTGTGCATTGTTAGAGTTGTGCATTATTTTACATTTGCTCACTTGAAATTTCGTCTCTCACTTTTTCATCCGAATGTGTTTGCTTGGGTCCTCATTCAGTGAAAAATCAGTGTATGGGCATGTAATGATAGGACAAGGGGTAATGGCTTTAAGTTGAAAGAGGGTAGATTTAGATTAGATATAAGGAAGAAATTCTTTACTATGAGGGTTGTGAGTCACTGGAACAGGTTGCCCAGAGAAATTGTGGATGCCCCCTCCCTGGAAGTGTTCAAGGCCAGGTTGGATGGGGCTTTGAGCAACCTGGTCTAGAGGAAGGTGTCCCTGCCCATGGCAGAGAGGTTGGAACTAGGTGATCAGTAAAGTCCCTTCCAACCCAAACCATTCTATAATTCTATGATATTTCTCCTAATTTGGCAGTATAGCCAAAATTCCTGATGTCCATCCACAGGAAACATGGTGTGCAAGAAAACATATGGTATGCAAGACTTGCAGGTAGTGTACACATTTTGCATAAGCTTTATATAGATTATTTCTAAATATTAGGCCAGCCTGGTCAAACTGGCAGCCTCTAGGACCACATCCAAGGTACTGAGTTCCTCTGTTTGGCCCATTGCCTTTTCATGTAAACCCAGGGCACAGCTGCCCAGGGACTGGACGCTCAGTTACACACACAAAGAGAGATAAGACCTTTTTGAGGCATCTCATTGCTCCTATCCTAGAAATTTATTTTTGGATGGGATGAATCATTCTCAGGTCTGTCTTTCTCTGTCTGGGAGCCTGGGTCACTCGTTTAACCCATACATTTATATTTTAGACTGCTGAAGTTATGTAAATTGGATATTAGCCTCAGATCTCAAAAACCCCAGCATTATGAGAAAAGAGAGGACTTGGAAGTGCATCTTCTTGTGGCACCTCCAGCCCGGTACTTTCTGCCTGGAATTGGAGACCAGGGAGGAGGACGGTCACAGAAGTGTCAATATCGTGCAATCCTGTGGCTAGAAAGTATATGTATAAAATATTTATATATCCTTTAATTATCTGTGACACAATGTCATGGAGACAAGAATGAAAATTTCTACAATACTATACAGAAATGAAAGTAACATCTGCAATAAGATGGTGGCATGACATAATAACACTGATAAGAATGCTTTGAAACAAACTTATGTAGGAAGAAAATCCTGTCCCCTTCAACACAATTATACTGTTTCTGTGCTACCTTAGAAGTAGGCACTAGAGACTGATGGGCTGCCATACCTAATTATAGGCTATTCCTCTTTCATAGAATTGTAGAATCATAGAATCATTTAGGTTGGAAAAGACCCTTAAGATCACTGAGTCCAACCATTAACCTAACACTGCCAAGTCCACCACTAAACCATGTCCCTAAGCACCACATCAGCAAGTCTTTTAAATGCCTCGAGGGATAGTGACTCCACCACTTCCCTGGGCAGCCTGTTCCAATACTTACACAACCCTTTCGGAGGAGAAATTTTTTCTAATATCCAATCTAAACCTCCCCTGATGCAACTTCAGGCCATTTCCTCTCGTCCTATTGCTTGTTACTTCAGAGAAGAGACCAACACCTGCCTCACTACAACCTCCTTTCAGGTAGTTGTAGAGAGCAAGAAGGTCTCCTTCAGCCTTCTTTTCTCCAGACTAAACAACCCCAGCTCCCTCAGCCGATCCTCATTAGACTTGTGCTCTAGACCCCACACCAGCCTTGTTGCCCTTCTCTGGACACTCTCCAGCACCTCAATGTCCTTCTTGTAGTGAGGGGCCCAAACCTGAACACAGTACTCCAGGTGCAGCCTCACCAGTGCCGAGTACAGGGGCACCATCACCTCCCTACTCCTGCTGGCCACACTATTCCTGATACAAGCCAGGATGCCATTGGCCTTCTTGGCCACCTGGGCACACTACTTGCTGCTCATGTTCAGCCGGCTGTCGATCAGCACCCCAAGGTCCTTTTCCGCTTGGCAGCTTTCCAGCCACTCCTCCCCAAGCCTGTAGCATTGCATGGGGTTGTTGTGACCCAAGTGCAGGACCCGGCACTTGGCCTTGTTGAACCTCATACAGTTGGCCTCGGCCCATCAATCCAGCCTTTCCAGGTCCCTCTATAGAACCTTTCAACCCTCCAGCAGATCGACACTCCCACCCAACTTGGTGTTGGGGTCCTTATAAATGCTTATGGGGACTTTATGAATGCTTATAAATATCTTAAGGGTGGGTGTCAAGAGGATGGGGTCAGACTTGTTTCAGTGGTGTCCAGTGACAGGACAAGGGGCAGCGGGCACAAATTGAAGCATAGGAAGTTCCGTCTGAACACGAGGAAGAACTCCTTCACTCT
The DNA here is from genome assembly GCF_030867145.1 of Opisthocomus hoazin. NCBI lineage: Eukaryota > Metazoa > Chordata > Aves > Opisthocomiformes > Opisthocomidae > Opisthocomus > Opisthocomus hoazin. The sequence goes on from NC_134453.1 coordinate 26,561,773, forward strand.
GAGGGTGACGGAGCCCTGCAACAGGCTGCCCAGGGATGTTGTGGAGTCTCCCTCTTTGGAGATATTCAAGACCCGCCTGGACATGGTCCTGTGCATCCTGCTGTAGGTGACCCTGCTTCGGCAGGGGTGTTGGACTAGATGACCCACAGAGGTCCCTTCCAACCCCTAACATTCTGTGATTCTCTGATTCTGTTGTCTGTAAACTTCCTGAGGGTACACTTGATCCCCTCATCCAGATCATTGATAGAGATATTAAACAAGACTGGCCCCAAAACTGAGCCCTGGGGAACACCACTTGTGACCATCTGCCAACTGGATTTAATTCCATTCATCACAAGTCTTTGGGCCTGGCCATCCAGCCAGTTTTTCACCCAGCAAAGAGTATGCCTATCCAAGCCATGAGCAGCCATTTTCTCCAGGAGAATGCGGTAGGGAACGGTGTCAAAGGCTTTACTAAAGTCCAGGTAGACAACATCCACAACCTTTCCCTCATCCACTAGGTGGGTCACCTTGTCATAGAAGGAGATCAGGATCACTTCCGCCAGCTCCCTCAGTATCCTTGGCTGGATCCCATCCAGCCCCACAGATTTGTATATGTCTAAGTGGTGTAGCAGGTCGCTGACCATTTCCCCTTGGATTATGGGGGCTTCATTCTGCTCCCTGTCTCTGTCTTCCAGCTCAGCTGGCTGGATACCCAGAGAACAATTGTTCTTACTTTTAAGGAGTGAAGCAAAGAAGGCATTAAAAGTACCTCAGCCTCTTCCTCATCCTTTGTCACTATGTTTCCCCCTGCATCCAATAAAGGATGGAGTTTGTCCTTAGTCCTCCTTTTGTTGTTAATGTACTTATAGAAATATTTTTTATTGTCTTTTACCGCAGTAGCCAAATTAAGTTCTAGTTGGGCTTTGGCCCTGCATAACCTCACGACACCTTTGTAGTCCTCCTGAGTTGCCTGCCCCTTTTTTCCAAAGGTCATAAACTCTCTTTTTTTTCCTAAGTTCCAGCCAAAGTTCTCTGTTCAGCCAGGCCAGCTCATCTTTCAGCACATAGGGATGACCTGCTCCTGTGCCTTTAAGATTTCTTTCTTGAAGTATGTCTACTTCTTTCATGGATCAGCACTGTGGAGTCATTAGAAAGGACACATAAGAAACACTGTATACCTGATAACAGCTGTTCTTGAGCCACAATCGAATCTGAACTCTACGTTACCAGTCACCATGTTAATGGAGAGGAAGTCCTTGCTCTCTGTGTCACAGCTGTACAAAAGGACACCAGTCTCTAAATCTGGACGTAATGTCATCTCAAACTCCATGAAGGAAAGGTAATTCTGTAGTTCCAAGGGCCAGGGTGTACTAGCAAATGACCTTAAGGACTCGTTGAACTGAGGTATGGCCAAGGTTAGTGCTGGAAATCCAGAATACACAAGCAGGTCACTTGAGGCTCAAAGGTAAGGGAGTGACTCCTACCAACCAGTGTCAGTTCCCTTTGTTAGGTACTTAAAGCTAACATTAAGAAAAACAACCTAGAAATTTTGTCTTCCACATTAAAAATATTGTTTATGCTAGCCAACACTGCTTCCCTCCTTAATCCCTTCTTTTTCCAAGGATGTGTTTGTATTATAAAGCTTTGTGCTCCTTTTCTTTAGTGATTCACTGCAGTGATTGTGAAGTAGCAAGCATGCACACAGTAATTGGTGGCATGAAAAGCTATGTTCTGCAGCACAGAAAGTAATGCGGTATGTATTTGACTATATGTATCTGCAATTTCAGCAGGAAATTGATATTTGGTCCTTTACATTTCAGAATATACAACTGACACTGATTTTAGGAGAAAAGGGATATTTTTAGAGTTAATGTGCAGCTGTGGAGTGGTACATTATTTTAACTTCTGAAAAGTAAGTTTGAGAAACTTAATTACAGTTATTTTAAATAAGCAAAGAAGTTTGAGAATCACTGATTACATAGGAGATGGATGTAGCCCCGAAGTGAATGGTGGGGCGAGTTTCACTATCTGATTTTGAAAAGGTGACATAACAAGTACTGTCTTCTGTTGGTGTAATAGTATAAGACCTCCTCGGATATCACTATGTGGAAAACGCACTGAACACTAAATAACACACACAAAAAAATGTAAGCAACCTAGCATCCTCTCACCTTTTTCACAATGATGACCCTTAAAAAGGACAAAGGCAAATGTATGAATTCGCTTTGTTCACAGTACAGGTACCACTGTTGATGCAGGACACCTCGTCACAGATGCCACTGCTACACTCACCTAAACACACTGATTTATCGGAGAAGTTTGTCAAAGATTTATTTGGCTGTTGATTATTGCTACTACCACAAACAAACAAAACCCTTCATTTACAAATCCTATTTTCAAGTTTATTTCAAAACAGAGAACATTTTAAAACGACAATTTGAACCTTTCTTCAAGGTCCTCTTCAGCCCTACTGCCTAAGTTCTCCATGATTACAAAGAGGTATCTAGTCTCTGAGATCCCTCACATACTAATCACTTATTGTGACAGTGACAGAAATGAGTAGCACTAGCTCTGTTTTATAGATGAGGAAATTGATCCAAGACATGAGGGTAAACAAGGATCTAGATGTATTGAGTTTGAGACACAAACATAAAACTAAGACAATGCTCATCTTTACTTCATCTGCTGCATTATTAGTCAATGCTGGCAGTATTTTCAAGCAGATTAAAATTAAGCAAAGTCTTTGAGAAACAGATAAGAAGAAGGAAGATAACAATAACGGGACAAGTCGCAGGATCACTGGTTTGAGGGACACCTTGAACTGGAGCAGTCTTGGTATTTAAGGACAGACTGGTCTCACACTGACTCAGTGACCTGAGTTATCACAGATTTTGGGCCAGCGCAGGTGACTACACCGGAAAAGGAAATCACAGGTCTAATGGCTGCATCTGCTTCAGTGCAGTGGCACATGAGGAAGGAGGGAAGCTGCAGCGGGAGTACAGGGTCCTGGCCATGCCTGCTCTGAACCACGAGCGTTGTGTCCTCCATCAGCCCCTTAACTCATGGCCCAGTGGGACTTCTACTGCAGTTGGCAGAGACGGTGCAGGGGCAGGATGGACCCCTCTCCTCCTCACCCTCAATTCTGCAGTCCATATACCACAGCACCCCTGATTTATACACTATGCCAATATGAAAGCAACAAAAGACTGGCTAGCAAAAACCATCCCTAAACCCTAGTAGAGTTCACTTGCAATTTATTTATTTTAAGCTTAACTTATATGGCATATCATTTGCAAATCTCTCCTGGTACAGTTTCATATAAGTATGTGCAGCCATATAAGGACAGTAAGGCTGTCACTCAGTTTTGAGTCACACATCTCAGAACCCAGCATTTGTTTTCATTGATGTTGATTGTTAATGCAGTAGTATGTGGAGCATTCATGGATGGGAATGAAGCTAGCTGCAACCCAAAAGGCAAGCGAGATTAGGACTTTGAGAACTTCAGCAGGACTTTCATCTATCTATATAAATTCCATAGATTCTCACTCTATTGTGAAATTACTCTATGCTTCCAAAGTCTTATTCTTTTCAGCATCTGTTCCTTGGGCCACTCTGTTCCTCCTCTATATTGCACAGAAGTTTGGTGATGGTAGCTAGAGAAAACAGAGTGATTGTAAGGAAGTTTCTCATCAATCACTTTATCCTTGGGATGCCAAAATGCAAAGCTATAGAAGAGAAGAAAGATGACTGTGGCTGAAGCATGGCACGGAGAGTTCAGTGATATGGGATCTATTTCCTGCCTTTACCACTTGCTTTCTGACTTGGGTTTACTCTTACTCTTAAACTGTTTAGACTGGGAGGTCATTAAAGCAAGGATTTTTTTTGCCCTATCTCTTTTTCAAGTGCCCATTACATGGATGAAATAGAGATGAATAAATATGTATAGAAGACAGGACTAGTTAGTTAACTTCCCTACTTCTCCATCTTTTAATCTATGAAGGGGAGATAATGTTATACTAACACTTAATAAAGCTGTTGAAAGAAATTGTTCCATTGTATGTTTTTAACATACAGTGACCCTGGAAATTAAAACAATGGATGGTCGACGGGAAAACCTATTTGCCTCAGCAGTAATGGGGTTTCATGGGGAAAAGCCCTTTGTAATGGCCACAGCACTGCAAAAATACTGGTGCGGACGTAATTATATCAGCAACACTGAGCTTCCTGTTTACCCATGAGAACTAATTTTACTGTTGTGTTGGATATCTGTGTTCACAAGGGGTTTTGGTATACTACAATGATGTTTACTTGCACAGTGTGGTAAAACCCTCCTACTACAGACCCAGCAAAAGCAATGTGCCAACGCACAGAGAAATACCATGCCAAAAACAGAGACCGCACCTTCCGTCTCTCAAACCTGGACCACTGCTCAACTTTTTCAACAGACAAAAAAAAAAGTATCCCCTGGTTTATCACTGATTAAAGACCCCATACCATTACACTTACTGACATCAGCACCACTGAGAGCTTTCCCTAATGGCCGGGGTCTCATATCAGTTATCTTTCCATAGATGTCGAGTGCCTGAACACAGCCCTGAAACCCACGGTTGGTGTCTGTGGCTCTGACCAGCCAGTACATGCTGGAAGCACCACCAACGTAGAAGGGAGTCTGGAATGTAATTTTACTATGTTGGCCCTAAAGGGAAAATAGAGCAAGACATGATGTGGAACAGACATAACACAGGATAACTAATAAGGCCACACTGTGTATAATCAATTTTTTTCTCCATGAAGAATTGTCTCAGGGTATATGTAGTTTGCTCATTGGTAATTCCTTTTCATTAGTCATTCCTTATATATTCCTTATAGTCAGCCCTGTATTACTATGTCCTAAGCATTACTATGACCTAAATATTTCTGTCCGATATCACCAATATACCTGTCACCTTCACCCTCCCACTCCTAGGTGGGGGAAGGAGTAATAACCACCCCTGTGCATATCTACACAGGGTTTGCATTCAGCTTTATTAAAGAACAACTTCTTTAAACTTAGTTGAGGAAAGAGAAGCAAAGGTGTCTGAACTGGGAGTGAAAGCAAATGCTGTCCTTAAGGATCCATTAAGCTCAGCCTGCTATTCCCAAAATGCACTTTGGTTGGTTTACCATGAAGCTCCTCCTTGCCCCGGGCTAACAGAAGCCAGCAGCAGAGCAGCAACCTGCCCCCAGCTGGCCTGCAGCAGACTGGTGCTCCCCAAGGCGGCTGTCACTGCGCAGAGGCCACAGACATTTGGCTTGGTGATGCTGGAAATTAACATCTTAAGTGTATTTTTAGGCTTTTTTTTAAAATGCAGTTTAGCACCTGGAAAAAAGGAACACGCACAAACATCATGTGCTTTTCATGTGCATAATCTGCCTCTGCTTCTCCCTGGAGCGCTAAACTGTGCTGTGAAGGACTCTGGGCTGAGAATGGCCAGTTTAAACAGTAAGGTGATCCTTGTGGAAAATATCTGTGTTTTTCTGCACTTTACACAGCAAATTTTGCTTAAACAATGGTTTATGCTTTTTAGCTACTAAAATTTACCGGAAGTCATGAGGAAAGTTAATAAGGGTAACTTCATCACTACTGTTTCTTGTCATTTCAGTAAGGTTGAGACTGTAACACATTTGGTAACCAGTGAAACAATGGACTTCATACATTTGCATTTTCCATAAAATATTCTGTGGTCACTTAAAATCAACATAGGTAATCCTTGCTTTACTAAGTCTCTGTATGGGCTGACCATGTGTGCTTGTTTATTTTAGCAGCCACAAGCTGCCCATATTTTCTCATGAGTCCTTCAGGTCCTTCACATTGCAACATGCAGAGATGTAGTCTTGCTGGGCAGTGGCTGTCTGCAGAAAGGAGACCTGACAAGCCAGAAAACGCCAGCTAACCGCTTGGTGGTAGTGAGAGCTTCACTACCACCACTGAACAACCTGATGGAGCCAGGAAAAGCTAAGAAAGCTCAGCAGACTTTCAGAGAGAGGAGTGTGCGCATAGTGCTATCGCGCTGTTTGTGCCAGTCTAAATGGGGTCAGCCATCTCCCACCTCAGTGGAGAATAAAGGAAAAGTATCTCACTGACCTGATTCAGGCAGGAGAGCACTTGTCTAAATCTTTTTGTACTCTCTGTTCCTTTGCCGTGACTGCAACCCAGAAATCCTGGCAGGAAGTAATGAAATTAAGCATATGTGCACCAGATATGAATGTATGCCCTGACTGGCTAATTAGCTGCCCACCATACACTCTGTGGGAGTTACCTATCAATGGGCTTTACATGTTACATCAGCATACAGAAAAATCAGAAGCAAATGAGTAGAGGTAATGAGGCACACACATTTGCAACTAAAACAGCATGCTAGACAAGCCTCTCTGCTCTAACATGTATAACTAATCATCCGTAAATAATACAGTTTAACCGTATATTAAACCAGTATTCAGCATAAGAGTTCTAGCATCTGAGCTAAGCAGAGAACTCATAGTTTTATGATGGGTAATGAGATGAGCCCAACTGGACAAACTGCATCCAGATTATTTCTACTAGTGACTGTGAATGCACAGGCAAAGGATTACTACTGGAGAAACAGACTGCACATTTATGAATTGATCCCAATCCTGCATTCATTATGGAAAACAACATGTATTATGAAAATGTGGACAAAACCTCTTACTCCTAGTATTCACTTGGATGGTCACTCAGGTTAATCACCACCACAGGGTAATTTTACTCCAGGTAGGAAGGTAGGAAAGTTGGCCACTTCTCTTCCATCCATCACTGCATCAGAAACTCCTTATTTGGCAAAAGTGATTTTATGAGACATGCATTTCTGTAAAAGACTATGCAAAACCCCAAACATAAACATTATAAATATGACTTGCAGTTTAACAGAAATTATATGAATGAAGCAGAGCCCATCACTAACTTAGCTCCCAGCAGATGAAGCAACTTGAGGAAGTTGTAGACTGTGATGAGGTCACCCCTCAGCCTTCTCTTCTCTAAGCTGAAAAAGCCAAGTGACCCTCGCCGCTCCTCGTAAATCTTGTCCTTGAGGCCTTTCATCATCTTGATCCCCTCCTCTGGACACACTCTAATAGTATGATGTCCTTCTTTTATTTGAGACACACAAAACTGCTCACAGTACTCGAGGTGGGGCTACACCAGTGCAGTGCAGAGTGGGACAATCACCTCCCTCGACCTGCTAGCTATGCTGTGGTTGATGCACCTGTCGCGTTAAAGGGGGGGTAAGAGGAGTATGATATTCAACTTGCCTGCCAGAGCCCTTCCAAGGACTTTCACTGAAACAGTTTCGCAAAGTTGAAGCAACAGGTAATTTATTCCAGCGACAGTTATCACAGATTCGGAATTGCCGTTGATAAATGTACTGTCTACAAAAGTTGAGATCAAAGTAATAATTTAGCACTTTAGTTAATAATGTGTTCCCAGTGATACGTCTGACAAAGTCAGAGGCGCGACTCTTGCCAAAAAGGCGTCCCTTCTTGGGGGGGAAGAGAGGTTCAGGCCCATCGACCCGTCCGTCAGGTGAAGTTCTCGCTTGGCTCCTCCTCCCAAAGAGAGTTTTCAAGTGCCAATTTTTATATGTTTGGAAATCTTTTTGCGAGGTGGGACTAAGTCAATTATTGTGTATCGATTGGTTCTTGGCATGGAATGTCGTGTCGTCAGAAGCGGGACTCAGCAGTGTGACATGCCTTCGGAGCGGGCATCTTGGTATGTGTATTCGGGGGCCATCTGTGCTTTGTCCAAAGCAATCTCTGAAGCAATCTCTGGCTGCGCAGCCTCTGCGGCGCCCCACAGATCACTTGGTTTACAGTGATGGGCTATCCCCCCTTACTTTCGTCCGATAAGGTAAGCACCAGTTATTTACTTCCTTTGTTATGTCTTCGGCTCTCAGTCGAGAGAGACGCCTCAGTCCGTTTGTCTTTCGTCTTGCATTTGACAAGTCCAGCAAGGCCATCGATTACAGCACCCCAGGACACAGTTGGCCCTTTTGGCTGCCAGGGCACACTGTTGACTCATATTCAACTTACCACCAACCCAAAACCCCCAGATCTCTTTCTGCAGGGTTGATCTCCAGCCTCTCATTCCCCAATTTGTATGTATAACCAGAATTACCCCGTCCCAGGTGGAGAATCCAGAACTTGCTCTTGTTAAATTTCATACAGTTGGTGATTTCCGAGCTCTTTAGTCTATCCATATCTCTCTGTAAGGCCTCTCTACCCTCAAGGGAGTCCACAGCTCCTCTTAGTTTAGTATTGTTGACAAACTTACTTACTGTACTTTCGATTCCTGTGTCTAGATCATTTATAAAAACATTTCTCCTGGTTTCAGCTGGGACAGAGTTCATTTTCCTCCCAGTGGCTGCTGTGTTTTGGATTTAGTATGAGAATAATGTTGATAACACTGATGGTTTTAGTTGTTGCTAAGAAATCAAGGACTTTTTCCAGTCTCCCATGTTCAGCTAATGAGCAGGTGTGCAGGAGCTGGGAGGGAACATAGCCAGGCAGCTAGCCTAAGTTGGCCAATGGAAATACTCCATACCATAGACATCATGCTCAGTTTATAAATGGGGGGCAGGAACTCTCTTTTGGGTGGGTTTGACCCTTTTCCGTGAGTTTGACCCTTTTCCATGAGTTCGATCTTTTTCTGTCAGTTCGTCAAGTTCTGTAAATTTGCGAGTTTGGTGAAATCTGCGAGCTCCAGGAAACCCATGGGCTCTGCAATTGCTGCTCGGAGGCTGGCTATGCAATCAGTTGTCGGTTGGTGAGTAAAATTCTATTGTGTATAGCTTGTTTTGCATATTATTATTTATTTTGTTGTGTTATTAAACTGTCTTTATCTCAACCCACGAGTTTTACTTTTTGTCCATTCTCCTCCCCATCCCACTGGGGGGGTTGGAGGAGCAAGTGAGTGGCTGCGTGGTCCTAGATGCTGGCTGCTGGGTTAAACCACGAAAACATTAAAGAGCACTGGCCCTGAAATTGAGCCCTGTGGAACACGACTGGTGACTGGCTGTCAGCCTGATGTAACCCTGACGCGTCAGCCAATTGCTCACCCAATGTATTACGGACATGTCTAGCTGTGTGCTGGTATATTGGTTTTGTGTGGAAAGCTTTGGGGGGGTGTCTTCAGGGGTGGTTTCTGTGAGAAGCTGCTAGAAGCTTCCCATATGTCTGATAGAGCCGCTGGCCAAGGCCGAGCCAATCAACGATAGTGGTAGCGCCTCTGTGATAACATATTGAAGAAGGGGACAAAATTCTCTGCTGTGCAACAACAACAGTGGAGAGAGGAATGAGAATATGTGAGAGAAATAACTCTGCAGACACCAAGGTCAGTGAAGAAGGAGAGGGAGGAGGTGCTCCAGGCACTAGAGCAGAGATTCCCCTGCAGCCCATGGTGAAGACCATGGTGAGGCAGGCTGTCCTCCTGGGGGTGGAGCAGATATCCACCTGCAACCTGTGGAGGACCCCATGCCAGAGCAGGTGGATGCCTGAAGGAAGCTGTGACCCCGTGGGGAGCTCGCACTGAAGCAGGCTCCTGGCAGGACCTGTGGCCCTGTGGAGAGAGGAGCCCATGCTGGAGCAGGTTTGCTGGCAGGGCTTGTGACCCTGTGGGGGACCCACACTGGAACAGTTCATGAAGGACTGCAGCCCGTGGGAAGGACTCACGTTGGAGAAGTTTGTGGAGAACTGTCTCCCGGGGGAGGGACCCCACTCTGGAGCAGGGGAAGAGTGTGAGAACTCCTCCTCCTGAGGAGGAAGGAGCAGCAGAGACAATGTGTGATGAACTGACCACAACCCCCATTCCCCATCCCCCTGTGCCATTCAGGGGGAGGAGGTAGAGAAAATTGGGAGTGAAAAAGGGGAGGGGGGAAGGTGTTTTAAGATTTGGTCTTTTATTTCTCATTATCCTACTCTGATTTGATTGGTGATAAATTAAACTAATTTCCCAAGTTCAGTCTGGTTTGCCCATGATGGTAACTGGTGAGTGATCTCCCTGTCCTTATCTTGACCCACGAGTCTTTTGTTATAGTTTCTCTCCCCTGTCCAGCTTAGGAGGGGAAGTGATAGAATGGCTTGATGGGCACCTGGTGTTCAGTCAGGGTCAACACACCACAGCTGGACAGTTTATCCAAAAGGATACTGTGAGAGACAGTATCAAAAGCTTTGCTAAAAATCCATAAAAATAATATTTACTGGCTTCCCTTGGTCAACTAGATGGGTGACCTTGTCATAAAAGGAAATTAAGTTAGTTAAGCAGGTCTTTCCCCTTGTGAACTGTCGCGTTAATTTGGCAGAAAATAAACCCCCTTACGTTCTAACTCTCTTCACCAGAGTGAGAGGATAGGTGCGGCTAGGTTTAAATTCTGAGTGATGTCCAATTTGCCACTACCAGTCCAGTCACGTTTAATATGTATATTAAACTACCACGAGTCTGGATACACTAATAGCATTCTGCACCTTCAGTCCAGTCATGCTCATGAACTAGCACGGCCGCATTTGGTCGCGTTCAGTGAGAAACTGTGACAACTGGCTACTTAAACAGTGCAGTTTTATATGTGCAACAGGTATATAGGTTTTCTGAATTGCCGGTGATAGTGACTGTCTGCAAGAAAGCACGTGCAAATATAAAACGCGTGAAAAGTTTATAAATAATACAGCCTGGCTATAAACAATAGGGAGTAACTATTCCCGAGAAAAGCGCTTAGTTTAAGTCTCACCCAAGGCATACCAAGGTGGGGAGAAGCAAGGCTCAGCCCGTCAACCAATCCCGGTTGTCGGAGGCAGTCTGAGGTGGAGTTTCCCTTGACTTGCTCACGGTGTTATCTTCTTTTCCTCCGAAGATCTTCTCCGAAAATCCCCCATTTCCCTGACTATTTTTATATCCTTTCTACCTTTAAGGTGGAGTCATACATACTTTTTATCATGATTGGTGTAAAATTCTCTCGCTTCACATTTAAAGGTATAGTTTACGAAAAATCGAGAGCGCAGACTCGAAGAGGGGTGGTCGCACCTTGGAGGTGGGTAGCCTTCGGGATGGAGGTGCGTTTTGGTATTAAAATGATATTAAAACGAGCAAAGTTCACGAGAGGATAGCACTTTGGCAAGGTTTCGAAAACCTGTTGGCTCAGGGGGCCAGATGAGCTGCTTATCAGTTCTAGAGGACCATTTCTTCCCGCTTTCTCATCACGGAGCATGGCCACGGAGTCTTCACTCCGCTCCATCCTCTATGGTATGTTGCAGGGAGTTGCTGTGTTAGTGGATTCCTCACATGCCTGCTGCATCTGTGTCCCATCCTCAGAGCTCCTTTTGCTTTTCCTCAATGGGTGAACACTGCTACGTTTTTCATATAAACCTTAATTTTCACATGTAAAACCTTAATTTTACTAATAATTCCACATATTCCACCCCGTGACTAAAGTCACTCAAACTTCACTGTGTTTGGGATTAATCTGGAATGTCACACGTGTTCTTATGGTAAGGGTTGTCAAGTACAAAGAAATTTTAGGGGGTTAGCAAGCGAGTTAACTTTTTCATCATAAGCCAAAGTTTAACATACAAAGCAAGTGTTAAAACAAAGCACAATATGGTGAGTATTAATAAAACAACAACGGGATGCAACATCTTGTTAAAGAGTCCTGTAGCTGTTGGCGACCATCCCAAAAGAGTGTCCCACCATTTGTGTTCTCCGTCCTTTTTGACTTTCTCCAGTATTTGATGTATTTCTTCCACATCATGATGGACAGTAATTAGAGTCTTTTGTCCATTTTCTTTGGCTTCTTTTAACAGTCCTTTCAAGTCATTATGTTGTAGCAGCTTTTTCACTAATGTGATGTTCATTCCAATGGGGACAGGTAGTAAATAGTGAATTAGTGTATAGTTGATCTGTAACAGTTGGTGAGACGTAACAGGAGTCGAATAACTGAAATCGCATCCAACAATGTTAGTGAAATTGCAAACACAAAAATTTAAATGATTACCAATATCTGTGGCCATGTTATCTATGAATATAAAATTACAAGGAGATCTCATGCAAACACATCCTTTCCCAATATACACAAGCACAGTGTTGGGGGCATCATTAGGATATATCTCAAAATGACAAATGTTTTGTTCGGTGTCGAGACAAATGTCTTGCGCTTTAAGGGTATTACTCTCACAAATAAAGCATTGTTGTTCTCGTGTGATACATGCATCGATGTCAACAGTTTGCCATTTGTCACCATCTTTTTTGGCTCACACTCTATGCTCAATAAGATAGAGTACTGTTCCATTGTGATTTAATCCTAATGCAATGATTGGGTCTATGGTATATACCGAGGCATTTTGTATCGTTAAGACAAAAGCAGTGGTATTACTCTCAGTGGGGTCATAGGTGAAATTAACTAGGTACCACCAGGATTGAAATTTTTTCTCAAAGTCAATTGCATTATCCCATATCACTTTTCGAATTTCAGTAGGTAAGGTGCCTTCTTCAATTTCCCTTATGATTGCATCCAAAGCTGGGCTTGGATACAGCTGAGTGGTAAAGAAATATTGCTTTGGGCTGCACCAAGTGCATTTGCAATCAGTTGATGGTCTTTTTCACTTGTTTCTTCCCACTGAGGTAGTATATTAGAAAAAAGCCATTGGTGATTTCCCAGAGTTCAAAGAGAAGACCGTAGGGGGTGTTCTAACCTAGTCAAGTCACCAGTAGCTGTGATTATTTTGCTAGCAAGTACTTCAGCATCTATACTATTTAAGACTTCCAAGCTTGTTCCTAAGGTATCAGTTACATCTCTCTTCAATCGCTGTGAGGAGATAAGGGTTCGTTCATGTAACCACGCATACTATCCCGCATAGGATGTACCTAAGAAAGGTAAGCAAATAGGTTTGATGACAGAGACATTAATCTGCATTGATAGTTCCACTCGCTTGAGAGAGTAGGTCGGGTTAAACAATATTTGTTGTTGACCAGTATTTTTGATAACTTAAGGACCAATGTTAAAAATGTAAGGATTTAGACTTGTGGGTGTCCGAATGGACTCATTCTCAAAATTTTGTTGGGGTGACACCGTGACTGGTACAGGCATAGCCGTAGTTGAAGTCTTTTCCTGTGATATGTCTAACCCAAATTTAAATGATAGTGCTTTGTCTCCTTTGACAGTGCTTCCTAAACAGACAACAGATACTGATTGAATTATAGTAAAATTGAACCAACAAACATCAGATGCACAATGCTTCCTATCTATTGTGGGTTCTGTTTTTTGTTCAGGAAATTTCCTGATAGTAACTTGGGTTGAAGGAGGGAAATCTTTTCTACTGCTAGCATTAAAGGTTCTACAGCCTATGTGGATTGTTTTCCCTTTATCGACCTTCCATCTATGCATCGAATGTTTCCATTCTGATTCATGTATTTGCAATTCTCTGTTGTCATATATGATGACAGTTGCTAAATTCATTCCTGCTAAGTCTTTTCCCATAATCCCTGTATATCCAAAATAGGCTTTTGACCAAGGGTCATCAGAGGTTGTGGTGTTAAGGGGCAGATTTTTAGATCCACCTTGCAGGGTCTTTACGAGATCATTGTCAGATGGTTCAAATGAAGGGAGTGAACTAGGTTGTGTAGTCGGGTCAGGTTTGTTTGCGTCTATTTGAAATTCGAAGTGTAATGCCATTTCACGCTGTTGCCACCAATAACTTATAGAAGTGGGTTCTACGAGAGTAAAATTGTGCCAGCAATCCCACTGTTCAGTGACGCAGTACTTGGTTGTCACTTGGCGTGAGTTGCCGGGATGAGACATCCCTATTCTTGTAACTTTCTCATGAGCTGAGCCATTGACCATCCTACATCCTATATGAATTTCTTTTCCTACCTTACCTCTTAGGGATGGATACCAACTATTCCAAACCCACTCACGTTTTGGAAACACTTTGTTGTTATGTAAGACCACAGTTGCCAGAGTTATTTTTTCTTTTGACACCCCTGTCCTTGCATTGTGTCTAATAAAGGCTTGAGACCATGGCCATTTCGTGTCCTGTTGGCTACAGATCAAAGGGAAATGTATTGGTAAGATCAAACATAATATAATGGAATTCATCATCCTAAAACTTGGGTTTACAAATGATTATGAATGTGAAAAATACTATTACAGCTAGAATGAGGGACAGAATTCCATGGATGCACTCGAAGTTAGCGTAAGCCAATGCATCCGTCCACGTGCAGTTCATCCAGAATTCCTGTGAACACAAAAAGAAGAAAAACACGCTCGGTCTTTGTTGACAGACGGGGTTAAAAGGAAGGTGAAATCCACCGGGTGCTGATCCGGTGTATCTTTCCTGAGCAATCTTTGGCTTCCCATGCATAGGGATTTTTAGGAGTGACTAGTATCATTGGCACTCCTCCAATTTGAGGCATTTTTACCAGCACAGGTTGTCCCGCATAAAAACCTGTAGGGTATTCTCCCGGTTTGGTATGTATTTTTGGAGTAACAGTGGTAGCTGTTACACAGAAAGCTTTCATTTTGGGGCAACCATCTCCACTCCATCTGTCATTTAATTGATAGATGACATTAGGTAGTCGCAGATGCCATTCAGGCTCGTGAGTTTTCGCAAAGCGTTTAACCAATCCATTGTTGTGCTCAACAATGCCATTCGCTTGAGGATAATAGGGAGTGTGGAATACCCAGCGAATCCCTTCCTCTTTGGACCAATCTTGTACCACTGTAGCTGTGAAGCGTGAACCGTTATCACTTTGGATTTCCTCTGGAACGGGGAGCGTGCTAAACCACCCCTTAAGGGCTTTTACTGTTTTCTCCTGTGGCTGATTCTACACTAGTGGCCATAGTGAGGCTAGAGATGATTTCTTCTCCTACTAGGATATATTTCCTTTTGCCTGAGGGCCTTAAAGGTCCAATATAATCAATTTTCCAGGAGTGCCACAATGTTTTCTTGTCCCGAATGTGTAAGGGAGGTGCCTTACTGGGATGGTCTTTATTGATTCGTAAACGACATTGCGAACAGGCAGTTACTATTTGTTCACACAGTTTAACTGATATGGGTTATCCTCAGGCTAAACCTTCCCGATATAAATCTGCTCTTCCGGTGTGGCCACGCTTAACGTGTGACCATTCGATCAAGCGTTTCCATTCTTGGCCGTCATCCACGATGTCAATTTGTTGTAGCCGTGTGAGGCTATCTACCTGTTGATTGAACTGAGCAGTAATCGTGTTGGAGCAATCATGACCTTTTACCCAACCGATGTGTAACACTCTCTTTTCTCCTGTTTTTAACAATTGCTTCCAGCTATCGGTTTCCCAAACTGGAATCCTGTTTACCTGCCAGTCATTGGCTGCCCAGTGACCTATCCATTCGGTGGCTCCCTTAAAGACAGCATATGAATCAGTGTAAATGTGACTAGCTCCACGTTGTGCAGCTAATAGGACTACTTTGAGTTCCCCCACCTGTGCACTACCTTCACCTGTTTCAGACACTCTTTCTTCTGTAACAAGTAGTTACGAACATCGTGCAGAGACCTGCCC
Organism: Opisthocomus hoazin; assembly: GCF_030867145.1. Classification (NCBI taxonomy): domain Eukaryota; kingdom Metazoa; phylum Chordata; class Aves; order Opisthocomiformes; family Opisthocomidae; genus Opisthocomus; species Opisthocomus hoazin. Next base: position 26,577,330 of record NC_134453.1, read on the forward strand.
CGGGGCTGGATAGCTCTGAGTGGCTGGGTGTGTGGGATATCATGGGCAGGTCTCTAGGGCAGTGGGCACCCTCGGTGTGTTTTAAACTCACCCCTGAGCAAGTACACAATCCGGACAAACTAGTAAAATATCTGCAAAAAGTGTGCTGCCACCCTGGGAACTCCAGAGACACAAATCACCGCAATGTGCTGGGGTCTGGCCCAAGCCTACCGAGCCCTGTTCAACCTGATTCAGTGCCCTAAAGGGGAAAGGAGGGAAACGAAAAAGCAGGCACTGCGACTGGCGCTGACCCCCCAGCCGGCCCTGCAGCCCCTCCAGCCCAGCAGGCAGTCACAGCCCCCCCTGACCGGCAACACCGCTGCCGCTGCTGCAGACACTGGCGCTGTCCCGGCTTCCCCGGCGGGCACGGCGGCTGCTCCAGCCCCAGCTCCAGCAGCAGGCATCGCGGCTGAGCCCAATGACCAACCTGTGCCAGTAGCAGTCGCCCCTGTAAAACTAAAGAAAGACGCAAAGAGAGCAGATCGCTCCGGGAGGGATGACAATGAGCCAGGGTCATCGCGGGAGACAGAGACAGAGATCATCACCCGGTCCCTGTCCCTGAGCGAGCTGCGAGACATGCGGAAAGATTTCAGCCGCCACCCAGGCGAGCACATTGTCACCTGGCTGCTGCGGTGCTGGGATAAGGGGGCCAGCAGCTTGCAATTAGAGGGCAGGGAAGCCAAGCAGCTGGGATCCCTGGCCAGGGATGGGGGCATTGACAAGGCCATTGGGAAGAAGGAACAAGTCCTCAGCCTCTGGAGGAGACTTCTGTCAGGTGTGAGGGAGAGGTACCCCTTCAGTGAGGATGTTGTGTGCTATCCTGGCAAGTGGACCAATATGGAAAGGGGTATTCAGTACTTGAGGGAATTAGCTGTGCGGGAGCTGGTTTACTATGAACCAGATGATGAGCAGGTACCCACAGACCCAGATGAAGTCCAGTGCACATGGCACATGTGGAGGAAGTTTGTGTGGAGCGCACCATCCTCGTATGCCAAATCACTGGCAGTAGTAAACCGGAAAGTTGTGGAGGCACCAACAGTGGGTGAGGTGGCTGTCAGACTCCGGCAATATGAGGAAAGTCTCTCTTCCTCCTTCGTTTCAGCTGTGGAGAAATTGTCCCAGAAGGTCCAGCAATTCAAAGAGAATATATCCTACTCCCCACCTGTATGGGCCAGCATCTCAGATATTAGGGCAGGTGTTCCTCTGCTCAGGAGAGCGGAAACAGACACTATGCACCCCGGGGAACCCTGTGGTTTTACCTGTGTGACCACAGAGAGGACATGAGGAAGTGGGATGGAAAGCCTACCTCAAGTCTAGAGGCATGAGTCCGTGAGTTGTGAGGTAAAACAATCACCAAAGGGGATTCTGTTAGGAAAAATGCCACTCCAGTTTCCAGCAGCCAGCTCTCCAGACCAGGTAGACAGTTTGATCTAGATTCCGATCCTCTGGAAGGGACCTCCAAGTCATTTTTAGAGCAAGTGAGCAGAAAATTCTCTGACCAGGATTAGAGGGGCCCTGCCTCCAGCCAGGTGGAGGAAAGGGACAACCGTGTCTATTGGACGGTGTGGATTCAATGGCCTGGCATGTCAGATCCACAAGAGTATAAAGCTCTAGTGGACACTGGGGCACAGTGTACTTTAATGCCATCAGATTTCAAAGGGTCAGAGTCCATTTGCATTTCGGGAGTGACAGGGGGGTCCCAAGAGCTGAGTGTATTGGAGGCTGAAATGAGCCTCACTGGGCAGGAGTGGCAGAAGCACTCCATTGTAACTGGCCCCGAGGCTCCATGCATCCTTGGGATAGACTATCTTAGGAGAGGGTATTTCAAGGACCCAAGGGGGTATCGGTGGGCTTTTGGCATAGCTGCTGTGGGGGCAGAAGAAATTAAACAGCTGTCCATTTTGCCTGGTCTCTCAGAGGATCCTTCCGTTGTGGGGTTGCTGAGGGTTGAAGAACAACAGGTGCCAATCGCGACCACAACGTTGCACCGGCGACAATATCGTACCAACCGGGACTCCCTGATCCCCATTCATCAGCTGCTCTGTCAACTGTAGAGTGAAGGAGTGATCAGCAAAACTCGCTCACCCTTTAATAGTCCCATATGGCCAGTGAGAAAATCTACTGGAGAGTGGAGACTGACAATAGACTACCGTGGGCCTGAATGAATTCACACGACCACTGAGTGCTGTCGTGCCAGACATGCTAGAACTTCAATATCAGCTGGAGTCAAAGGCAGCCAAGTGGTATGCCACCACTGACATGGCTAATGCATTCTTCTCCATCCCTTTGGCAGCAGAGTGCAGGCCACAGTTTGCTTTCACCTGGAGGGGCATCCAGTACACCTGGAATCGACTGCCCCAGGGGTGGAAACACAGTCCCACCATTTGCCATGGGCTGATCCAGACTGCACAGGAAAAAGGTGAAGCTCCAGAACATCTGCAGTACATCCATGACATCATTGTATGGGGTGACACAGCAGAGGAAGTTTTTGAGAAAGGGGAGAAAATAGTTCAGATCCTCCTGAAAGCCGGTTTCGCCATTAAGCGAAGTCAAGTCAAGGGACCTGCACAAGAGATCCAGTTTTGGGGAATAAAATGGCAGGATGGGCGCCGTCAAATCCCAATGGATGTCATCAACAAAATAGCAGCTATGTCTCCACCAACCAGCAAAAAGGAAGCACAAGCCTTCCAAGGTGTTGTGGGATTTTGGAGGATGCACATCCCAAATTACAGCCAGATTGTGAGTCCCCTGTACCAAGTGACCCGGAAGAAGAATGATTTTGAATGGGGCCCTGAGCAACGACAGGCATTTGTACAAATGAAACGGGAGATAGTTCATGCCGTAGCCCTTGGTCCAGTCCGGTCAGGGCAAGATGTTAAAAACGTGCTCTTCACCGCAGCCGGGGAGAAAGGCGCAACCTGGAGTCTCTGGCAGAAAGCACCTGGGGAGACTCGAGGTCGACCCCTGGGGTTCTGGAGCCGGGGATACAAAGGATCCGAGGCCCGCTATACTCCCACTGAAAAAGAGATTCTGGCAGCATATGAAGTTGTTCGAACTGCTTCAGAAATGTTCAGCACTGAAGCACAGCTCCTCCTAGCACCATGATTGCCAGTCCTGGGCTGGATGTTCAAAGAGAGGGTCCCCCCTAAGCATCATGCCACCGATGCTACGTGGAGTAAGTGGGTCGCGCTGATCACTCAGCGGGCCCGAATGGGAAACCCCAGTCGCCCAGGAATTTTTGGAGGCAATCATGGACTGGCCAGAAGGCAAAGATTTTTGAGCATCGCCAGAGGAGGAGGTGACATGTGCTTAAGAGGCCCCACTGTATAACCAGCTGCCAGAAGATAAGAAACAGTATGCCCTGTTCACGGATGGGTCCTGTCGCATTGTGGGGAAGCAGCGGAGGTGGAAGGCTGCTGTATGGAGCCCTACACGACAAGTCGCGGAAACTGCCGAGGGAGAAGGTGAGTCCAGCCAGTTTGCAGAGGTGAAAGCCATCCGGCTGGCTTTAGACATTGCTGATCGAGAGAAGTGGCCAGGGCTCTATCTTTACACCTACTCCTGGATGGTGGCCAATGCCTTGTGGGGCTGGCTGCAGCAATGGAAGAAGAACAACTGGCAGCGCAGAGGCAAACCTATCTGGGCTGCCCCATTGTGGTAAGCTATTGCTGCCCGGCTAGAGCGGTTGGTTGTAAAAGTGCATCATGTGGACGCCCACGTCCCTAAGAGTCAGGCCACTGAGGAACATCAAAACAACCACCAGGTGGATCAGGCTGCCAAGATTGAAGTGGCTCAGGTGGATCTGGACTGGCAACATAAGGGTGAACTGTTTATAGCTCGGTGGGCCCATGACACCTCGGGCCACCAAGGAAGAGACGCAACATACATATGGGCTCGTGACCGAGGGGTGGACTTGACCATGGACACCATCGCACAGGTTATCCATGAATGTGTGTTATGTTTTGGCTGCGGCCGGCAACAAAAGTGCCACGTGGCCACCCACCTCCCCCCCCGGGGTGCGGAGAATAGAAAGAAACAGGCAGAAACTGGTGGGTCGTGATAAGGGCAGTTTAACAGAACAGCAGACAAAGGGAACAGTAACAACAACAATACAGAGAAGGAGAATACACAAAACAAAACAGAACACAGAGAGCCGCTCTCACCGCCCACCGCCGCGCGCCCTCCTCAGCCGTGACTGACTTCCTGCCGCCTCGCTACCCCCAGCCGAAACCCAGCATGACAGCACGTGGTATGGAATACCCTGTTCTGTTTGGCCAGGTTGGGTCAGCCCACCGGGCTGTGTCCCTTCCTGGATTCTGGTGAAAATTAACCCTGCCCTGGCCAACCCCAGGACAAGAGCGCACAGTCTTAAACTACTGCAGCACTGTAGCCTGATGTGGAAAATGCTTGATCCTGACAACAGAAACAACATATTCATCTGAATGGGACACTGAATGAAGTGTTTAATAGCAGCAGATACAGCCATGGAAGAATTTCCTCTGCTCAGAAAGCAGAGAAGCAAAGTACGACGGCCCTCACATCAGCTCCCCAGCTTTGGTATGGAGACAGCAACAAAGCCCACTTACTTCTACATGCAGTCCTCCTAATTTTCATGGTTAAATATTCCCAAGGAGGCCTTCCAAGGTCTCCCTTCTTATTTACACTCAGAAATGTTCACTTTCACCCTGGTTCCTAATTCTGTAATTGCAATCGCGTGGAGAACTGCTAAGTTCCATATACAGTGATGCCACCACAGCTGGATATTGTAACAGCCTTGTGTAGAAAACACTTATGTTTGAAATCGGATCCATGCTCATCATGAAGATGGTATAAAAAACTGTAACACTTACAATACCTAAGATAACTTCAGTGTTTTGCATGTTCAAAGTACTGTATGAAAAAAAAAGGAATCATTCATTCAGTCTAATTGATCCTGCTGTGTTTATATAGACTCTCAATAGGGAAAGTAAAAAACTTTGTGATTCAGATCATTATTCAGGATATAGAAGTTACACAAACATGAAGGCACAACAGTGAAATGAATCCTCCATTGAATGCATATGGTAGGAGATTAATATTTTCAAGCTGGCTTTAAAAAAAAAATCGAAACGAAGAAAACCACCCACTTGAGAATTTTCTGCTGTCATATTCCATACTATAATTCTACTGCCTGTTCTGGCAGAGGAGAAAGCTTCAAATAGGATCCTTGCACTGTGGCAGTGAGGCTACAGTCTGCCTTTGCTTTGGACAGGATGAGGATGTTAGCCCTGCTCTAAAATAATCTCCAAAACAAACAAAAAAACCATCGAAACACAGACAAACAAACCTTGCCCAGACTGTGTGCACATGGAATTCATATCCATGACAGTATATTAAAATCAAATGAGTGAAATGCCGGCAAAGTCACTGGACTTCATGTGAAAACCAGTGCTGGTGATGGCAGCTGGACTGAAGCTGACTGACCGCAGTTCTCTGCACCAACTGCAGTGACACTGCAGTATTTCTTTCCAGCCTATGGCAACGCAGCTGATGATAAAGAAGATTTCTCTTCAAAGAATTAACAACTCCAGAGGTTCATGAGGCAAATATAAATTACAAGAACAGCTGTAATATGGAAGAATTCTCCCCTCCCTTTAGCACCCTTTCTCAGTGCCATTTTACTGCATGGACCCATGAGCAAATGTTTTTAAGGTAATGATAAGATAGCTTAGCTGTTTGAAAAGAAAAAGGGGGAGATGTTGGGGTCTATGTAGCTTGAGAACTAGTACGACTAGGCCGCTTAAGCAAAACAGCATGATTCATCAGGCTTGCTGGAAAAGACAGCTAAGAATAGCCATTGATAGCAAAAACAAGATGTGTTCAAGGACGTGGAGGCAGTCTGTTGCTATTGGCGTTAGTGCATAGTTACCAATTATAAGGGAATGTGGGGTGTGTGAACAGTGTGTGATTTATGTCTGTAGCCTATCCGATGTAAGCGTAATCGTGTGTACAGATATGAAAAATGTATATAACCGCAGAAGCGGGGGAATAAAAGTATCTGACTGTGCATCTTACCAATGCGTGTGAGGATCGTTCCCGTCCCTTCACGGATGTTGAGACCCGGCAGTACGTGTTTCTCTCCCTCTCCAGAGATATAAGTGATGTACCGCAAGCCTTTCCTGAATTTGTCAGAGGATAGTGCTAATAGTCAGGATCCCAGGAATTTACACAAAATGGAGCAACTTTCCCAAACCCAGGAGTTTTTTGAGTGCAATTAATTTATGAAGCTTTATTTTTGTTCAGGTGACATGGAAGAAACACACAGATAGAAGAGCAGTTCTTTGGCCTTCTGGGAGCACAGCCAATAAAACAAATAGGTAACTGATATTTGTTATTCTTGCTTTCTTTTGGAGGTTTTTTTAACCCTTACCTTTCCTATGGAAGAACTCCTTAAAATCCTCTTCACATGCAGAAACAGATCACATCTACAGTCCTGTGAACAGTCCCTCACATTCTCAGCTTGCTTCGTAAGCAGCTGCAATCCAGATGCCATGCGACTGCACCACTGTGATGATGAGTTGTCACAGGTTCTGTTTTAACCAAAACCAGGACGTGAGTCCAGGCTATAAATCCTGCCTTCCTGAGAGCAGACATGCAGCTGTCTGCACTATGCATAAGTGTCCTTGATGTCTCAGGACTAGATCATCAGTAAGCCAAGGACACTGAGAGATCCAATGAGTGTTAGCATAATCAGACTTGCCAGGGAAAGGAGCTAACATCACAGACAGGGTTAACATCTTGCAAGCAGTACAGTGACACTGTGTTCTTCCAACTGCAGACATTCCCCGGACACAGATGCCCCTGAGTGCTCAGCCTGACCACTCCTGCTAGCTCCCTGTACGCCCAGGATGAGATGTGGTGTGTACACCACATGAGGTGGCAGAGGAGACACTGCTGCTTTGCTAACACCTCTGAGAATTTTTTGAGCACAGGACCTGGCACTTCGGCCTCCTTCTTATTCTGGGCCTCCTTGTATATTATGGTTGGGTCGTGTCTGGGCTTACAGTTCTTTGCATACTTTTAAGCAAAGAAGTTTATTTAATTACAAAGCGCAGACCTTCTATAATCATCCTTAAGAGTGCCAGTTCCGTATACATTAAGTCCAGAAATACTAATGGCATCACAGCCTGAACTTGAGTGTGTTTGAACACTTTGTTAATTAGAATATTGGTGTCTCTCTGCTCTGGATCTCACAGATATGTGGGACTCACCACAGCCACATCATCATGTTGTTCACTCTCCAATTCTAAAAGCTTAACTTCAATGGTTAGGTTTATTTCTTTAATCATAGAATCATAGCATAGTTTAGGTTGGAAGGGACCTTTAAAGGTCATCTAGCCCGACATCCCTGCAGTGAGCAGGGACATCTTCAACTAGATCAGATTGCTCAGAGCACAGTCCAACCTGACTTGGAATGTTTCCAGGGATGGGGCATCTACTACTGTAGGGTTTCTGGAAAAACAGGGACATATTGTGAGCAACCCAGACACTCTGAATATGGACTCGATTGGTTTGTAGCAGCACAGGCTTCAAGCAGCACAGGCCTCAAGGCCTTTCTCAGGCCGGCTGTGAGAAAACAGACCTTTCCCAGGCTGGCTGTGGGAAAGACAGTCATTCTCAGGCCAGCTGCAGGTAAACAGTCGTTCTATGAATACTGACCAATCATAGTTTGAGTACTGCTTATGTAACCGGGGTGTTTTATTGATAGATGTTTTATGTATAGTGACCAATCATAACTGAGTGCTGTATAGAGTGTTTATGTATAGTGACTAATCATAACCGAGTGCTGTCTATATAATCCAGATTCTTTGCTAATAAAGTTGACTGTTATGGATCATATTGGTCGAGTCCTTGATGCCGCCGCAACGTACTACCTCTTTGGGCAACCTGTTCCAGTGTTTCAGCACCCTCATCATAAAAAATTTCTTCCTTATATCTAGTCTGAATCTACCCTCTTCTAGTTTAAAACCATTACCGCTTGCCCTATTGCAACAGGCCCTATTAACCTTCACATTCAGTACACTTATTTTCTGTTACTGATTAGAGAGAGAACTGACCTGACTGGTTCTCTTCCTTCCTTTGGCCCATACTTGGTATCTCTCATACCCCTTTCCCTTTTTGTCAGCATGCATTAGTGCTATTCCAGAAAATAAGGAATGTTTCCCAGTGTTGACAAGACTGTAATATTAATCTGTGTGCTCTACTGGATATGCATTACAACACTGTCCTGGTTTTGGTTGGGAGAGAGTTAATTTTCTTTCCAGTAGCTGATATGTTCTGAACTTAGTATGAGAATAATGCTGATAATACACAGATGGTTTTAGTTGTTGCTAAGAAATCACGGACTTCTTTCAGTTCCCCATGTTTGGCTAATGAGCAGGTGTACAAGAGCTGGGAGGGAGCATAGCCAGGCAGCTAACCAAAGCTGGCCAATGGAAATATTCCATACCACAGACACCATGCTCAGTACATAAATGAGGGTTGTCCAGTGTGCAAGAAATTTTCAGTGAGTTCGACTTTTCCAGGAGTTTGAACTTTTTCGTGAGTTTGGAGAGTTCTGTCACTTTGATGAGCTCTGCGAAATCCGCAAATTCCATGATCACTGCTCAGGTACTGGCTGCACAACTGATCTCCAGGCAGTGAGAAAAATTATATTGTGTATGACTTGTTTTGCATATTCCTCATCCTTCTCCTCAGCTTCATCCTTATTCTTCTTATTATTATTATTCCTTTTTATTGTTCTCTTACCATAGAATCATAGAATCATAGGTTGGAAAAGACCTCTAAGATCATCGAGTCCAACTATCCACCCAAAAACACCATGCCTACTAAACCATATCCCGAAGTGCCATATACACGTTTTTTGAACACTTCCAGGGATGGGGACTCCACCACCTCCCTGGGCAGCCTGTTCCAATGTCTGACCACTCTTTCAGTAAAGAAATTTTTCCTAATATCTAATCTAAACCTCCCCTGATGCAACTGGAGGCCATTGCCTCTCATCCTATCACTAGTTACTTGGGAGAAGAGACCAACACCTGCCTCACTACAACCTCCTTTCAGGTAGTTATAGAGAGTGATAACGTCTCACCCTCCTCTTCTCCAAACTAAACAACCCCAGTTCCCTCAGCCGATCCTCATTAGACTTGTTCTCTAGATCTCTCACTAGTCTCATTGCCCTTCTCTGGACACTCTCCAGCATCTCAATGTCCTTCTTGTACTGAGGGGCCCAAACCTGAACACAGTACTGGAGGTGCGGCCTCACCAGTGCCGAGTACAGGGGCACCATCAACTCCCTACTCCTGCTGGCCACACTATTCCTGATACAAGCCAGGATGCCGATGGCCTTCTTGGCCACCTGGGCACACTACTTGCTGCTCATGTTCAGCCGGCTGTCGACCAGCACCCCAAGGTCCTTTTCCGCTTGGCAGCTTTCCAGCCACTCCTCCCCAAGCCTGTAGCGTTGCATGGGGTTGTTGTGACCCAAGTGCAGGACCCGGCACTTGGCCTTGTTGAACCTCATACAGTTGGCCTCGGCCCATCGATCCAGCCTGTCCAGATCCCTCTGTAGAGCCTTCCTACCCTCCAGCAGATCGACACTCCCGCCCAGGTTGGTGTCATCTGCAAACTTCCTGAGGGAGCACTCAATCCCCTCATCCCGATCATTGATAAAGATGTTAAACAAGACTGGCCCCAAATCTGAGCCCTGGGGAACACCACTCGTGACCGGCCTCCAGCTGGATTTAACTCCATTCACCACCACTCTCTGCACTCGGCCATTCAGCCAGTTCTTTATCCAGCAAAGAGTACACCCATCCAAACCATGGGCAGCTAGTTTCTCCAGGAGGATGCTGTGGGGAACAGTGTCAAGGGCCTTACTAAAGTCCAGGTAAACAACATCCACAGCCTTTCCCTCATCCACTAGGCGGGTCACCTGGTCATAGAAGGAGATCAGGTTGGTCAAGCAGGACCTGCCTTTCATGAACCCATGCTGGCTGGGCCTGATCCCCTGGCTGTCCTTCACATGCCCGGTGATCGCACTCAGGATGAATTGCTCCATAACCTTCCCCGGCACCAAGGTCAGGCTGACAGGCCTGTAGTTCCCGGGATCCTCCTTCCGGCCCTTCTTGTAGATGGGTGTTACATTGGCGAGCCTCCAGTCGTCTGGGACCTCCCCTGTTAGCCAGGACTGCTGACAGATGATGGAGAGTGTGTTGGCCAGCTCCTTCCCCAGCTCCCTCAGCACTCTTGGTTGGTCCCATCCAGCCCCATAGACCTGTGAGTGTCCAAGTGGCATAGCAGGTTGTTAACTGCTTCCTCCTGGATTATGGGAGGTTCATTTTGCTCTCCATCCGTATCTTCTAACACTGGGGGGCTGACTACCCTTGGGAATAAGTGGACTGAGTATTAAAGACTGAGGCAAAGAAGGCATTAAGTACCTCAGCCTTTTCCTCATCCTTGGTGGCAATATTCCCCCCTCGCATCCAATAAGGGATGGAGACTATCCTTGGCCCTCTTTTTGTGGTTGATGTATTTGTAAAAACGTTTTCTGTTGTCCCTTACAACAGTGGCCAGTTCTAGTGGGCCGGCAACAAAAGCGCCACGCAGCCGCCCCTCCCCCTGCCGGGGTGTGGAGGAGAATGGAAAGAAACAGGCAGAAAACTGGTGGGTCGGGATAAGGGCAGTTTGACAGAACAGCAAACAAAGGGAATAGTAACAACAACGATACAGAAAAGGGGAATACACAAAACAAACCAGCAGAACAGAGCCCGCAGAACAGAGCCGCTCTCTCCCGGACTGCCGCCGCTGTGCACTCTCGAGCCGGGAGAGGGTTCCGCTGCCCCGCTCTCCCCCCTCACCGGAACCCAGCATGACGGCACATGGTATGGAATACCTTGCTCTGTTTGGCCAGGTGGGGTCAGCCCACCCAGCTGTGTCCCCTCCTGGCTCCTGGCGAAAATTAACCCTGTCCTGGCCAAACCCTGGACATCCACACACTCCAGGAACCTCCTAGACTGATTCCTCTCTGCTGTGTTGTAGTTCCAGCAGATGTCCGGTAAGTTAAAGTCCCCCACGAGAACAAGGCCTAGCGATTGTGAGACTTCTGCCAGCCTCTTGTAGAAAACTTCATCTACCTCTTCATCCTGGTTCGATGGTCTATAACAGACCCCCAGTAGGATGTCTGCCTTGTTGGCTTTCCCCCTCATCTTTATCCATAAGCATTCAACCTTGTCATCACAATTGTCAAGCTCCATACAATTGTAGCACTCCCTAACATACAGAGCCACCACCCCACCGCCTCTCTTTCCTCATCTGTCCCTTCTAAAGAGCTTATAGCCATCCATCGCAGCACTCCAGTCATGAGAGTCATCCCACCACGTTTCTGTGATGGCGACCAAGTCATTGCTGTCCTGCTGCACAATGACTTCCAGCTCCTCCTGTTTATTGCCCCTGCTGCATGCATTGGTGTAGATGCACTTGAGCTGGGCTATCGATCTCATTCCCAGCCCCGGCATGTCATGCCTGGTCTCATCTCTAGTGAGCCTGGTTATATCCCCTTCCCCCTTCAAACCTAGTTTAAAGCCCTCTCCATGAGCCCTGCCAGGTCATGGACAAGAATCCTTTTCCCCCTTTGAGACAGCTGGGCTCCTTCTGTCGCCAGCAGGCCTGGTGCCGTGTAAGCCTCCCCATGACCAAAGAAACCAAAATTCCACGGACGGCACCAGTCTCTGAGCCACCTGTTAACCAGGTGAGTTTTCCTGTCTTTTAATCATAGAATTACAGAATGGTTTGGGTTGGAAGGGACCTTTAAAGTGTCTTTATCTCAACCAACAAGCTTTACTTTTTGTCAATTCTCCTCCCCATCCCACTGGGGAATGCAAGGGAATGAGTGAGCAGCTGCATGTTCCTAGGTGCCAGTTTCTATGTTAAACCACAACAATCACTTAAATCTTTCGTTGCCTTGTTGCCAGACATCACATATTCTTACTTATATCAGAATAGTGTAAAACTTCATCATCCCAGCTAATCTAAGACACAATACTTCTGCTGAGTAATGTTACGTCTAGTAAATGTACAGCTGCCTTATACCAAAGCTTGCAGTTATTTAGTTTTTGAGAGCTGCTTTAGAACGACAATAATGAGTTTAGAAAGATGTTTTCAAGTGTTCCCTAAAGACTCTTGAACTGCCAAGATCAAATAAAACTCTGTCATAATACAGGCACAATAGATTAAACATGCTTTTTAGGTTTGTTGGACAGCAAATGAATACCTCACTTTCTCTATCAGCAGTGTCACAAAGGGCTTCAAAGTTTCTCTGAGAGATTCCTTTCTCTTATCTTTGTATGAAGGACACTGAATTTTGATTGCATAGATGTGTTTACTTCTGCCATTTGTATTTCTGCACATCCCCCTGTTATCACAGGTTCAGTATATTATGATTATTATTATTGATTCAAGTAGTTTATAATACTAATCAAGTAGGTGTCTGAATAACATAGCTCATAAAATAATGCTTTATTTTTTTGCATAGGGAAATTATGTTTATGTGGATGTGATATCTGTACTAACATGGCCCTATCCATCTGTCTCCCAGGTCTCCCCTAATAGTAGCCAAATCCACTTACCAATTCCAGTTTAATTTCATAGAAGGAACAGCACATGCAGGGTTAAGAGAGAGAGAAAGAGAGAGATTTGCTACTACTGCCTCTGCTGATGGGAAGACAAGGTGCTCTCATCCACTTAGTCCTACTGAACAGGGTAGGCTGGGCAGCTAACTAGCATGCATACACAAGCCCCTCAAGTGGAGCATGAGGTCCCTGACCCACCACCACACATGCTGCCTACTGCCAGACCAGCAGGATGAAGGTGGGAGAGGGTGTTGAGGACATTGGGCTGCAGTGGGGGAGCCTTAGGTGTTGTGGGGCCTGTAGAAGTGAAAGGCCAGATCTGTGAGTATTAAAGGAGAGAGTGGGGAACTGGGCAAAATTGAGGGCACACCACTAATGGTGTACAAAAGCAGACAGGGAGAGAGACAGCTGTGGCAGGAGCAAGGAGAGGGAACCAGGGGTCTTGCAGGAGGGCCTGTGTTGTACAGACAACAGATCATTAATCCATAGTAATCCTCAGTTCCTCTATTCAGAGAACAACTTGTTATGAACACTCCTGATAGGATATTTGGTATAAAACTGCTTACATTGGCACCATACCAAAACTGTGGTTTTGCTGGTATTCTCTGAATCCAAGTGTACGCTGACCCACCTTTTCTTTTGTACAAATTGAGATGTAACAACACTCCAGTTTATGGGAAAAAGTTGTTCTTTTCATTAAAACAAGAAATTATAGTATAAAGGTTAGAAATGGTTTCAAAACAAACCCCTTGTAATAGTTCCTGAGAAATCCTGCTTCTTTTCAGCTAGTGCTATCCTTTCTCCATTTTTCTGGACATGGAAACCAATTTTTTTATGGAAAAAACATTGAGGATTTTATCTTAGTTTTTATCTTGGGTTTTTTTTTAAAGTTATGATTCTGTAAGCCAAGTTCAAAGTTTTTATTTTAAAATGGTTGCTCTTGTCAATACTGAGAAACAGTTGGGTGGGAGACCTGTTCTCAGCTCTGACAATGATTCCTCATGGGATCTAGCCATTTAAATTTCATGCTTTCTAAGTTTAACCTATCTGTAAAATGAAATCAATAAGCAACCTCATGAAGTTGTTGGGAGGCCTCTTTAAATGTCTGATAAGTATTTTGATGTCATCTCATGGTTGCTTGCATAAGCAGATGTGCTTATTGTAAGTGCTTTTTACTTTCTATTTCCCTTTCTCGACCCAGTCTTGGTTTTGTGTCTTACTTTTTACTGCAGCCTTGTCACACAACGCTCTGATTTCATCATATGAAATCTGTTGAATTTGTGCTAGATCAGGGATCACAAATGTCTTTTAAAGCACAGATATCATATTATGCAATTTCTAGGGATATATCTCTTTCTCAAATAACTTTTTCTGGTATCTTACCAGATTTTAGTACTGTAAAAATTAAAGAATCTGGAATCAACATTGTATGCTCATTTAATTAAATGGAAAATATACTGCGTTGACTCTTTTTCTCTTAAAAACTAAAGCTTCTATGCTTCAAGTTTTAAAAACTACATGAAAACCAGTCTTAAGGTAGATTATTGAAAACAGATTCATGTTCCACACAGAGTATTTCAGTACAGTTAAGTATCCTCAAACCTTTTCCTGTGCAGCTTCAACTCTGTCTTAGCTACTGCAACTGATCCATCTTTATTAAATTAGATTTGAAATAAAAAACAAACTTTACAGTATAAATTAGCTGATCATGCTGTAATTCTGCATCGTGATACCAAGAACAAAACCAATTTTTCTGACATACTCAACACAAAAGCTACTCCTGGCTAGTGCTAAATCTGTGACAACTAGAGAAATTCAAGAAAATATGAAGTTAATGCTGACATTTTCTCCTCAGTACTTTTCAATACATCATTCTCCTAGGAAAACATTCTTTGATTTTAATGAAAAGCAGATTTCCAGGTTTCTGGGTGAACTGAGACCTAGAACGTGCATTGAGAACAACTCCTTATTTCTTTCCATGCAAGTCAGACTACAGGTTACAGCCATGAGTCTTATCAGAAAGACAGAGCCTTTGCCTGTTCAGAGCACAGCTGATATGGATTAGATTACAGGACTGTGATTTAAGGTATCAATAAAGTGTTGGGAAACACAGGCCCTTTCCTCTGGGAACAGAGGAGCAAGAGGCATACAATATACTCTACATTATGGTATTATTTATTAGCTCCTTGCACAATATGCTGCCTTTAATGAATCCTGTCTTAAGTCTCAAAAGTTAATACAGTACTAAGGTAACAACTTAATATGCATTGCACAATTGCCTTAGATAAGATGCTATACAATTACTTCTGATTTTATTTGTTCTGCATGGTTGAATATTGAGACAAATGGAGAAAGAACAAGGGAGACCAATACTGAAAATGCCCTTTAGGATCCTTTAGGTACCATCTCCTTCAGTACTGAGACATCAGTGTCTATCTCCAAATTGCCCAGATTGTCCAACAGCATGGTTTGCTTGTTAACATTTCTAACATCTCTGGGCTTTCCCCAATAGTACATCTCATATACACTGTAAGTACCAGCCAAATAACCCATTTTTCCTACCTCAGTTCCCTGCTTGTTCTACATGTTCTACTAAAACTTTGATAGCAATAGGGCTTAGGTTAACTAGCGTGCTAGGACCATAATTACTAACTTTTTATTAATTTTCATCCTGTATTTAAATTTCAAGTTTCTTTGGTGCAGACAGAAGGTTTTTTTCAGTTTCTATGGCATGCAACAAGATATGGTCCTGCTACTTGACTACGCACTCTAGGTCTTGATGTAACACCAAATCTTATTCTGACGTCCTCTAAGAAATTGCTCAGAACCATCAGGACACCATACAACACAACACATTGATGTTCACACTCGAAGGACTTAAGAGATGGGTACCTACATGTAGAATTTAAGTCTTCAGTGCTCTGCTTACATCTACAAGTACCTCCATTTTGCTCAAGAAGAGAGCCATGTTGCTGCAGCTATACTGTTGGACACAAGCCATATCAACTACCATACCAGAGTGTAGGAGAGATGCATGTCTGCACTGGCCTGTGTATGCTTAACACTAAATTTTTCACTGAAACATCTCTTAGGTAAATCCATTTTCACTGCTGGCCATACACATAGCTGCACAGATCATGACTGTACTGTGCAGCTGAGTTCCTGCCTCAGATTTAAACCACGGTTTAAATTTTCACACAAGGTGCTCTCTACATTTTAAGGAAGAAAGCATATTGCAAGCACACTTCACTGCTCACAAAATGGCACACCATGCCAGAACCACCTTCTTATTTTTAGTTAGAAGTCTAAAGCTGTGGGGTAGACCTTAGTGCTCTATAACTAAAGTACTAAAGTACTAAGATGTAAATGAACCAGATTCAAGGCCATGTATGGCACAAATCGATGCAGAGATCTGAAGACAACTTCCAAAACAATGCTTTGACCACTAGGATACTGAGCATTTGAAAGAATTATGTCACTCTTGTTGAAGTTGTTGGGATACTGGAGCGAATAAGAGCTGTGTGAGTAACTGATTTAGGATGGTTTCCTGAAACGAAAGACCACCAGACTAAAGCTAGATAATTACCTTTTATTGCATAGATAATTAAATATTCACTGGAGAAGGAGCTTGAACATAATCATCCCTTATTTCAGACAGATCTCTGCTGACTGGGCTGTTTGCCAGAAGTGCAAATGTACCACACACTCCTCCTCTTCCTCCTATTCCATCTGTACTTTATATGAGAAAGGCCTGGCTACCCAACTATTTGCAGGAAAGGTAAACGCCAATAAGGAACAGAGGCACCTTACTTCAGTTAGCTGCCTAAGCCTCTTTGAGAGACAAAAAAGGATGAAAGGCTTCCCACATCCTCAGCTTCTCTGATCAGCTCCTTGCTTAGTGTCCCCGGGTTAAAGTACCTGTCCTTTCCTTGTACACTGGGAAGAAATCCCTAGCTGCCTACATTGGGACTGCAAATTCTGCTGTTCGGGACAATGGCTAAAAGATGGACGCTAGAACACAAACTCAACAAGCTTGACGTTGCCCTTGGAGGCCCTCCAGCAGTGCAAATTTCTGAAACCAAATACAATGTCCTGCAATAGTACACGAGGGGAGCACCTGCCTAAATTAGGCAGATTCACAGTCCCATTAATTCCTTTTCTGCTCAGTTGAATGCTAATGGGCAATTAATAAAGACAGTCTAAATTCCCAATGGAATAATACATGTGGCATACAATAAAGCTAGTGCAATATATGTGCAAGTGCAAATACAAATCAAAAGCTTTTCAGTCTGTGTTACCATTGCTGTGGAGCAGATGGGACAGGGAAGGCGCAGGTGACAGTAAGAAAAGAAGGAATACCTTTCATGACAATGGCAATTGTCTTAATTTTTATGATAACGTGTTAATTACTTTTCTTTGGTTAAGAGGACTTGCAAAACTAAGAGGGATAGATCTCTTTGGAATTCCCTGTTCCACAGTATAGATCCATACTATGTGTGTGTTACTGAGGCGGTTGCTTCAAATTAAAATTGCCATTTATTCATATTGTAGAATACGTCACATTCCAAGCTCTAAGAAAACTTTGTCTAAGACAAGATAAAGGTGGACATGTGATGAAGAGGGGAAATGTTATTCAAGTGATGGAAAAGAGACCAGGATGATTTAAGTGAAAAGAAGGTTGGGAGGAAGATTGGAAGGAGATTGATAACCAGTGTATGGGTGATATTGTCAAGTGTTGCAATTGCCACTGAAAGGACTGAGGAAAATTCCCAGGGTATTCAACCCTCAGAGCTGGAAGACAGGGACGGAGAGCAGAATAAACCTCCCATAATCCAGGAGGAAGCAGTTAACGACCTGCTTTGCCACCTGGACACTCACAAATCTATGGGGCTGGATGGGACCAACCAAGAGTGCTGAGGGAGCTGGGGAAGGAGAAGGCCAACACACTCTACATCATTTATCAGCAGTCCTGGTTAACAGGAGAGGTCCCAGACGACTGGAGGCTCGCCAATGTAACACCCATCTACAAGAAGGGCCAGAAGGAGGATCCCGGGAACTACAGGCCTGTCAGCCTGACCTTGGTGCCGGGGAAGGTTATGGAGCAATTCATCCTGAGTGCGATCACCGGGCATGTGAAGGACAGCCAGGGGATCAGGCCCAGCCAGCATGGGTTCATGAAAGGCAGGTCCTGCTTGACCAACCTGATCTCCTTCTATGACCAGGTGACCCGCCTAGTGGATGAGGGAAAGGCTGTGGATGTTGTCTACCTGGACTTCGGTAAAGCATTTGACACTGTTCCCCACAGTATCCTCCTGGAGAAACTAGCTGCCCATGGTTTGGATGGGTGTACTCTTTGCTGGATAAAGAACTGGCTGAATGGCCGAGTGCAGAGAGTGGTGGTGAATGGAGTTAAATCCAGCTGGAGGCCGGTCACGAGTGGTGTTCCCCAGGGCTCAGATTTGGGGCCAGTCTTGTTTAACATGTTTATCAATGATCGGGATGAGGGGATTGAGTGCTCCCTCAGGAAGTTTGCAGATGACACCAAGCTGGGCGGGAGTGACAATCTGCTGGAGGGTAGGAAGGCTCTGCAGAGGGATCTGGACAGGCTGGATCGATGGGCTGAGGCCAACTGTATGAGGTTCAACAAGGCCAAGTGCCGGGTCCTGCACTTGGGTCACAACAACCCCATGCAATACTACAGGCTTGGGGAGGAGTGTCTGGAAATCTGCATGGAGGAAAAGGACCTTGGGGTGCTGGTCGACAGCCGGCTGAACATGAGCAGCAAGTAGTGTGCCCAGGTGGCTAAGAAGGCCAAGGGCATCCTGGCTTGTATCAGGAATAGTGTGGCCAGCAGGAGTAGGGAGGTGATGGTGCCCCTTACTAGGCACTGGTGAGGCTGCACCTGGAGTATTGTGTTCAGATTTGGGCCCCTCAGTACAAGAAGGACATTGAGATGCTGGAGAGTGTCCAGAGAAGGGCAATGAGGCTGGTGAGGGGTCTAGAGAACAAGTCTAATGAGGATCGGCTGAGGGAACTGGGGTTGTTTATTCTGGAGAAGAGGAGGCTGAGCGGAGACCTTATCACTCTCTACAAATACCTGAAAGGAGGTTGTAGTGAGGCAGGTGTTGGTCTCTTCTCCCAGGTGGCTAGCAATAAGATGAGAGGCAATGGCCTCCAGTTGCATCAGGGGAGGTTTAGATTAGATATTAGGAAAAATTTCTTTACTGAAAGAGTGGTCAGACATTGGAACAGGCTGCCCAGGGAGGTGGTGGAGTCCCCATCCCTGGAGGTGTTCAAAAAATGTGTAGATGTGGCACTTCAGGACATGGTTTAGTAGGCATGGTGTTTTTGGGTGGATTATTGGACTTGATGATCTCAGAGGTCTTTTCCAACCTTAATGATTCTATGATTCTATGATTCTATGATTCTGTGATTCTATGATTCTATGATTCTATGAAGTTGTGCAAGAGTGTGTGAAGCCATTGATGGGAGGAAGTGAAGGACATTCTCTTTGGTTCATTTTAATTTTCCCAGTACTTAAATTTTAAAAAAACCCAAAGCTTTCTAATTAAAAGGAAAAAAAACCCCAACACCTCCAACTTTCAGTGATGATCATGGAGTTGATGCTGAATTTGAGTGTTTCCATTATTAGCAGTCTTTACATGATGGTATTTCCTCAGCTGTGGCTTTGGACCAGTGATCTACTGGACTTGGGTTAGTGCAAGCTCTCAGATATCCCCTCTTTGGCTCAGCAGTGCGAGGAATTGTTTCCTTTTTGTGCAGTAAGAAAGTCTCCTGGGACCAGATGGCTTTTTTCAGAGCCTATTAGCAGAGTTGCAGGAAGGACAAAAGTTACTCAGTGAAGGGACAAGTGAGGTGTTCTCATGTGCAAAACAGGCTGGAGATCATCCAGCACAAAGCCAGCAGAGAGAGAACCTGGAGACAGCAGCTACGTGAGACACAAAATAGAAGAAAATCAGAATCCCAGGTGAGATCCGGAAGTTATAAGAGGATCTGTGGAAACTCTGAAAGACACCCTGGTTTATAGTTTCTTTTCAGTGGCCCTGTTTCATTCTCACTCTGCTGGCTTTCCCAGGTAGTGTCGTGTAGGAGTGCGAACTCGGAAAACGGCAGTAATGATACCATCCCAATGTGGGTAAGATCGTTCTCCTTTATTAGTCAGCAAAACAGGGTTTATATAGCAAAGCAATAACAGCATCTGATTGGTTAGATACCCTTAACCATTTATAGGTAAAACTGCTATAACTCACTGCGATTGGTGCAAAGCTTCATCTCTCGATGCGGAAGCAGTGATATGACAGGAAGAAACACTGTGGCAGGAAGCGGCGACGTGGCAGGAAGCGGCAACGTGGCAGGAAGCGGTGATGTAACAGTCCCGCTGCGCCAGCGTTCCATGTTCGCCACATTACTTTCTCAGCAGTGTTCCGCGTTTGCTGCTTTCCAGGCCTATCTCCGGGACAAAGCCTGGGTTGCTCAACGGCACCCGACTATGTCCTCTCTCGTCCAACCAGGACTCCACAATTCCCCCTTCTTGTTTTTGAGCAAGCCAGGTATAGCTGATCATCCTGGAAAGAGCTTTTTTAAGACAATTAAAGCAGATACGTATTATAACTGCAACAACAATCAGCGCGATACATATATGCAAACCTTCTACAATTAACTCCTTAAGCCAAGCGGGCAAATTACCAAAGAGCGAGGTGAGCAATCCGTCAAAAAACCCTTGATTTTGTTGTATTTGGTTGGTGTGCTGTTTAAGCCACTGTAACTGCTTGTGGATGGACTCACTGTGATCAGACAAATTCATACAGCACATGCCATCGAAATCCTCACAACCATGTCCTTGGGCCAATAGTAGGAAATCAATCGCTGCTCTATTTTGTAATACTGCGTGTCGTAGACTATCCTGATCTTCCAACAGAGATGCCAAGACTTTCATGGTGACATTGGCTTGCTTTGCTGCCCAACATGCCAATTTCCCTAGTTGTTTTAATGCTGAGCCAGCGGCGGCACCAGGCACTAACAGTGACATAAACACTCGCTCCGTGGCACTTGAAAGGGTAACTCGGTCATCGCAGTTAGGAGGAAGACCTGTAACGCTTTGTTTAGGGCGAGTTGTTACATTTTTCCACCACTGTTGATCTGGAGCTAGCAATTTCAATTGACCTAAGTAACATGGGCCGCCATAGACATTATGAGGAATTCCTTGCCATGCCCTGTCGCCACAGATTAAGAACACATCAGGAGGCAGGGCTTTGGGCGTATCATTATTCCACAAGGGAAAACCACATCTCATTTCCATTCCATAGGCACCTAAACTTTGGGGGCTTTTTTTGTTCGTGTCATTGGTACCGCAAAAGGTGACAGTTCCAGAACGTCCTCGATAATCATAATAAGAAGCAGTCGGAGTGACATTAGTCCACCTTGACCAGCTGAAGGAATGGAAATGATTGGTTCCAGTAAAGGCGGGCCCTGCGAACACAAAACATGTTTGAGTCCAATTTTTGGTCGTGTTACCAATTCTCATTGACCCTAGCAAGTTCAACTCTTGAGGATCCCAGGGTAATGTATGGTTTAGACCTCGTATGAGTTTTGTGCTACAATTACTCACCTGAGTTTCTTTTGCACATATGCCTGTACTATAGTTCGCAAAATGACCAACATTATAACTAGGTACACCTATTAAACAAGTGCAAAAAGGTTCTGTTGCAGAAGCAAGAGATAAGCAAAATGTTGATTGGCCCGTTTTGTTCGCCCAAGTAATCCATAGGTTCTGTCTGGGCTCAATGCAGTGAAGGACTCCTCCTCCTACAACTATTTGGCAAAGAGCGAAAAGCACGACTAACAGGGTAACCGCTTGTTCTTTTGTCGTTTCCATCCAAATCGATGTAAACATCGCGCCTTTGTCTTTTCCCATTCCGCTTTAGGGACGGTCCAAATAGCAGGTGCTAGATTACTTCGGCTACATTCAAAACCACTTACCAATACAGTCTTAGCTCTCTGGTTTGTTAATCTTATCCAGTCCGCGCGGTTACAAAAATAACTATCACTCCCTTCCGCCTCGTGCCCTGTAATAATTAAAATGCGAGCTACGCTGCGTTCTTCTACAAGGTAATGATCACACCAACGGTTTGCAAGCGATGTTCGACACCACCACTGTCCTTGGCAAGTGTAATAAACACACAAAATCCAAGGTTTACAGGTTTTACAAGCGTCACAGTTGATATCGGTGACAAATATCTCCTTGTGACCGTTCATATATCTTTCCCTTGATTCAGGTTATTTCTACTCGATTGTTCTGTTCGTGAGAGTCTGCTTGTTGCCCCTCGGCTAACTTTCCTTGTTGACTCAGAGCAGGCTTCACGGCTCAGCTAGGCACCCAGACTGGACCGCGATCTGTGGAAACACACATATATCCTCGACCGTTAAAGATTACTGGTACTGGGCCAGCCCACTCTCCAGTAGTCGGGTCCCTATAGACTACTTTAAACCGCGGCAGAGTCGTTGTGCCATTGAACCTTAGGTTCTGGTGGTGTATAACCACCGGCGGTGCTTCCCGATCACCCATAAGGCACAAATAATTCAATGTAAAAAGGACTCGATGCAACCTTGGTTGCACTTCTGTTTCAACCCCTCGCTGCTTGTCTAAATAGTCTTTTAGCACACGATGAGTACGCTCAATGAGCCCCTTCCCTGTTGGAGAATGTGCGATCCCTGTGGTGTGCTTAACTCCCCACGTCAATAAAAATGATCTTAGCTTTTGACTGACATATGCAGGTCCATTATCGGTCTTAATTTCTTCAGGCACTCCCAGTACCGCAAAGCACGCAAGCAGTTTCTTGCAAACATGTTGCGCTTTCTCCCCAGGTAAAGCAGTAGCCCATATCATTCATGAAAAGGTGTCTATTGTAACATGCACGTACTTCAGTCGCCCAAATTCTGGGATGTGCGTAACATCCATCTGCCACAGCGCAAGTGCCTGCAGTCCTTTTGGATTTACCCCTTGGCCTATTCCTGGACCCTGATTTCCACACTTGGGACAGGCCCGTACAATATAACGAGCCTCATTCTCTGTCAGCCCAAATTGCCTTCACAGACCCTTCGCATTTTGGTGGAAATTCTCATGGCTCTGTCTGGCCTGCTGAAACTTGTCTACTGGAGGCTTAGGGCATGCGGGACTGTAGGCGTGGGTAACGGACCGTTGTAACGACGTCACCCCAATATGAGTATGATCGTACAGCTTTATTAGTCAGCAAAACAAGGTTTATATAGCAAAACTATTACAGCATCTGAATGGTTAAAACCCCAACCCATATATAGGCAAAACTACTGCAACTCGTTGTGATTGGTGCAGAGCTGTTTCTCGAAGTGAAAACAGTGCTGTGGCAGGAAACAGCAACGTGGCAGGAAGGAAGTGACAGTGTGGCAGGAAACGGTGACGTTCCCTCTGCTCCAGTGTCCCGAGCTCGTCGCTCTGCCTTCCCAGCAGGGTTCCGTGTCCGCCGCTCCCAAGGCTCACTTCCGGATCAGAACCTGGGTTGCTCAATGCACCAAACTATGTCCCCTCTCGTCCAGCCAGGACTCCACAATTCCCCCTTCTTGTTTTTGAGCAAGCCAGGTTTGCTTCATCATCTTGGAGAGAGCCTTTTTAAGACAGCTAAAGCAAATACATATTATAATTCCAACAGCAAGTAACACGATACATATGCGCAAAATTTCTACAATTAAACTATTAAGCCAAGCGGGCAGATTACCAAAGAGCGAGGTGAGAAATCCATCAAAAAATCCCTGGCTTTGTTGTATTTGATTGGCGTGCTGTTCAAGCCATTATAATTGCTTGTGGATGGACTTACTATGATCGGACAAGTTCATACAGCACATGCCTTCGAAATCCTCACAACCATGTCCCTGGGCCAGCAGTAAAACATCAATTGCGGCTCTGTTTTGCAATACTGCATGTCGTAGACTACTCTGATCTTCTAGCAGGGATTGCAAGACTTTTGTGGTAACACTGGCTTGCTTCTCTGCCCAGCGTTCCGTGTTCGCCACTCTACTTCTGTAGCAGTGTTCCGTGTTCGCTACTTTCAAGGTCTATCTCCGTTACTTCAAGGTCTATCTCCATTACCAAGCCTGGGTTGCTCAACAGCACCAAACTATGTCCCCTCTCGTCCAGCCAGGACTCCACAATTCCCCCTTTTTGTTTTTTGAGCAAGCCAGGTATAGTTGATGAGGTTGCTGATGATGATGAGAGCTGACATTAATTTTGGTCTTCAGCTTGCTACCACTTTTTCAGAGGCCCACACAAACTACAATACTAACAGATATAAGAACACAAATGCTAGTTGAAGACATAGAGATGTGAAGTGCATACCATAACCTGCTCGATATAAAGAAAGATTAAATTAACTTGAGAATGATACATACTGATGGTAAATCTGTTACCTAGCATATGGGTGTAGATTGATTTACTTGTATTCAATTTTCTTGCTGGATTTACTTGTATCCAATTTTCTTCCTGTGTGGATGGTGGGACTAAAGTACCGCTTGACCACAACATATCATTATTGTCAATGGGAGGGAATGCATCTCATCGCGTCAGGCATCGAAACAGCAGTGTATCAATAATATGAGCTCAGTAAATTTGCACTTGGGTTATAGGTATACTTATCATATATACAAACATCCATAACATTTAGTATTGGCTATCGATATTAATTACCTAGGTTAAGATGAATGTATCTAGAACTATGACTCATTAACTATATAGGCTAAAATTAATGTACATAAAAGCATAAAGCTGCAAACATCACCACATCTATTCCCTGCTGCATCAAATGCTTCCAAAGTTTTGATAAATCAGAGTCCAAATACAACAGTCTAAAGTCAAAAACCAGAAATAGTCAATACCTGCAGAACGCACCAAACCAGAGACACAAAACAGTTACTTAGTCCAGACAAATCCGTTAGATCACAGAAACCAAATAAATCCATCAGATCACAGAAATACAAACACGGTAACATAAAATCACACATTCATGGTCGCGACCACACACACACACAGGCACACCAAGTTTTCAGCATAAATCCAAATATTGCAAAGACAGGACTTACAATAATAATTCAACATTTACCAGACAAATTCCCAAGCTTCAGTTTCAGGAAGAGTACTCTCTTTTAAATTCAGGATTAGAAAGGACACTTTCCCTTCTCGTCAGGGATATAGCTCAATGCTGTGAAGCTTTTACTATGACTAACAAATAGGCAACAAAAAACAATACTGGAAGAATGCCTTTGCCTTATTAATGGTTCACGCTCAGAACTTTTTGGTCCAGTGATCAGAGGTTCTCCCCGAGAATCCCTCGGTGCCGGCTGGAGGTCCTGCGATCCCTCGGACCATTGAAGTTCAAGAGCAGCGTCCTACCTGGGTACCCAAAATCTATTACTAGAAAGCAGCAAAATAATTAACTTCCTAAAACTTAATGTTGGAGTTCTAGAAAGCAGGCATTCTTTACTGCAGTACTGAACGCACAGGGAATAGTTCTACTCAAATGTGTGTACCGAAAAGACACTCTTACTAGATATTTGTGCCATGTTAACATACATAAGCATTACATTTCTGCAAAGTACTTATCATTCTCCATTTCTCCCCCCCCTTTTTTTTTTTTTAATATTAATGTTTTTTGTACATGCATATTGGCACCTCTGGGCAGTTGTCAGGAGCCCTCAGGTGAAGGTTTATACTTTTCCTCACGGTGTCTGCTAGTTGACCTTTGCTCTTGTGCAGACGCAGTTCTAAAATCACGTATACCGTGTCCTCCAAGATTGCTTCGTTATACAAAAGCTGTTGTGGGAGATAATTGCCGAATATGCAAGGAATGTATTAATTGGTGTGGGTGGTGCACCCACTGCAGTCATCAGAGTACTTGCGTTTGCTGTAATTTTTTCAGTGTTCCCTGTGTAATAGGATTATCCAGAGTGGATGTCTTCTGCTTCCACGTCAGAGGTTGCTCCCTGAGAGTGAGCGTGGTCACCTCTGGCATCGGATTCTGCGTTACGTTCTTTCAGCTCATGATATAGCTTCAGATATTTTGCTGGTAACCATCGAGGGCCTGTTGAAAGAAGAACACATGCATACCCTCTTCCTCACGTTATTAGTTCTACAGGACCTGTCCATTGCGATTCCCCAAATTCTTTATACCATACTTTTGGTCGAACCACAAATGGAGGGACCATCCCAAATTGACGGTCAGCTGCTGTTGTAAATAATTGATCATCAGAACGATTTTAAAAATTAAGTACATATAACGCTTTGTCTAACTGTTCCTGTGGGGTAACACTGCCCATAGGATTCCCCCTTTTTTGTTTATTTACCATAGCTTTGAGGGTCCCGTGGACACTTTCGACAATGGCTTGTGCAGTAGAAGAATGTGGTATACCTGTAGCATGTTGTATACTCCAGTCCTGTAGGAAAACAGAAATTGTCCGTGAAACGTTCCTTTTCTCCCGTATGTGCCGTGGCTACCAGAAATCCTGAGAAAGTATCCACATTAACATGTACACAGCGCAGTCGACCAAATGTTGATATATGTGTAACATCACTTTGCCACAACTCATCAGCTCGTAAACCACGAGGGTTCACTCCTGCACACGATGGTACGGGTGTAATACATTGACAGTTAGGGCATGCATGAACATTTGTTGTGGCTTGCCCCTGGGGAAAAGCAAATTGTTTATGCAAGGAAGAGGCATTTTGATGAAAGAAGTCGTGAGATAATCGGGCTTGCTTGAAACTGTGTGGCAGTACTGCTGCCATTGTCAATTGATCTGCTACAACTTTTTCTTCAGTTATTGGTTTTAGTAGAGTAGTATGTAACTATATATGCATTATAAAATATACATGTACATGATTTTCTAATTTCAATAGCAATTGCATCTGCAATGCGTTGAACAATATTCACAACATGCAGAATCTGTGACAACATTGAGTGGTTCAGTCGAAAACAATTCAAAAAACGTGCAAGGCCGCTGATAGCTTAAAAATATGTGTGGATCCTTCAACGACTAAAATAGATGATTGCTAATCTGATGAATTTGTTTGTTTCCGAAACACTGTTCATACTCCTTTAATAGGAACAGAAACACATCGGTTTGTTGGCTGCAATGAAATTTGAGAGAGGGAATGTAACAGCTTATGTTGTGGAAGGGTATAACGTATGTTATTTAAATAATCAGCTAGAGCGGCTTGCAGTGATAAGGATTCACTGTTTAAAGCCACAAAGTCATCTTTAGCCAGCAGCAGGCAAATAGTATCAACTTGCTGACAGTGATTCCAACCTTGTGCTATTAAGGACACTATGATGTGTACCTTTGAAGTCAATGTTTTCATGGGTGTATGAGACAAAAAGATTCATTCCAGAGTCTTCAACTCGTGCGTGTTAACACACCACTGATCGAAAAGAGGGTAAGGCTGGAAAACAAAACCTTCATAAATGATATACAAATTTGTTGGCAATTCGACATTAATTCTGAAGGTAAAGGCAATTGCAATTCTATCTGAAATCTTTTGTAAAACAGTTTTTGCTTTTGGCATTGATCTTCGGGAAAATAATAAATCTGAGTCCTTTTTGACAAAGTAAATAGAGGGGACAAATCTTCAGCTGTAAAGTCAATATTTTCACTTTTCAGCAGAGTGAATAACATCATCTAGGTAGACTATCTGAACCTTGGAAAGATAATAAAGTCCAGCTGTTTGTTCACAAGGAATTCTACTGCAGTAATTGAATTGTATACATTTTTTCTAACCAAGTCCTTGAATGTTAGAAAAGATGGTTCTCGCCGCGCCGCTTCTGGGCTGGCCGGAACGGGCCGGCGCGCTGGGATCGAGGGAAGGGGAGGGGGGGGGAAAGGGGGGGGAGGAACCGTACCGTCGGTTGCCCGGGGGGAGCCATGTGCCCCACCAGGTGTAAGGTGCTGACCCGTTCGATGCGGTGACTGCTGGCGCGGTGGCTGTACAGCGTCTGAGGGACTGTGCAGTTTTATGTTGGAATTCACCTCGTTTTGATCTCAGGTCGGGTACGCCAATTGCTGTCGAGAGACCCTGTTGTACACTTTCGGGATGCTGGATTTTTACACCCCACTTCCCGTTTCTCTGGATTCAAAGGATCGTCAGGTTCTGGCAGATTTACTTCCCGCATTTCTCATGTTCGGTAGGAATTTCGTCGTATGTAGGGTTAAATTTCAACAGACTGCTGCTCTGTCCTTGCTTTTGAGATAAGGACAGAGGTATAGCAGCTGCTTCTGAGATAGTCTCTGTAAGTTTTAGAGCATTTAAAGCTGTATGCACTGATTTCCAAGTAATGATTTCCTCAGGTATTTTAAACTGCAAGACTTTGTTCTTTCAAACTTCACTGTAAAAAAATTCTTTAATGGAGCCTTCGCTCCTTTTCTCAGTGACTGTCCCATTCTCCAGAGAGCCGGGGGGGCGGGGAAAACAGACCTGATTCCTGCTCAGGGTCTGTTAGACTCAGCCCCTGCTCACGGCTTTCTTCAGGTGGTAACTTAGTGGCCAACTCCTCCGGCCAAACACCTGTACTTATGATTGTCATCCATTAACCTGTTCCACAGGACAGGCTGAGGCTTGTGTACCTCAGATAATGGTGGCAACGTTCCACTGTCCATCTAGGATGGCATCTCTTGTAACACCGCTCCAGCGGGTAGGTGTGATCCGTGCCAGAGGCCCAGCTAAACATCTCGGAGAAGAAGCCTCATTTTCCCGGTGGGGGGGTTGGTAACGATTGACATATGCTGGAACTGCGAGCTCTTGTCTTGAAGATGCTGCAAAACTGACTGCAACAGATCGCACGGTTTTTGGTGGTGGTTTTTTTTTTTTTTTTTTTTTGAGTAATTCGTTCTGGCCGGCATCAGAGGGCGTCGTGAGCGGAGACGCCTCGCTGGAATGTGGCAGGGGTGAATAGAGAGGAGGGGCCGATGTTGCAGGCCGCGCCCCAGGAGGGGCCGATGTCGTAAGCCGCGCCCCTTCTCCCTCCCCCTCTGGGGGTGGTACTAGCCGCTCCTCCCCTCTTCCGAAAGACAGTCGCAGTTCTGCGCCCGACTCCTCCCCGCTCCCTGGGGGCGGTCGTACTACTGCATCCGACTCGCATTTCGAGTTCATGTCTCTGGCAGCAACTTCCGGTGGGCCACCCCCCTCTGCGCCGAGACCGGAACCGCACGCTGCACTCGCTCGAATCTCGGCAATTGTGTTACAAGTGATCCCAGTCATCCCTCTAACAGCAGGTAGCCCGAAAACCCGTGCTAATGTCCCAGGCTTAGGCGCGTGATCTTTCCCGGGCTCCGGAGCTAGCATCTGAGCTGCAGCACACGCCACCTCTCGTTCAGCTTTCATGGCTTTTAAGGTCTGTAATACTGTTCGCCAGAGCTCGCAGACGGCTTTTATCTCCTTTTCCTCCTTGTCCTCCCCCATTATTGTCCTTTCCCACATCATCTCTCCTAACTCTTGCCATTCCGAGACGGAAATCACTACTGGGGTATCCGCAAAGTGACCCCATCGTTGCCCCAGTTTAATCAACTTCATGAGTTGCTTTGCCGTTGTGTCTACTCCTCTCTTAGAGAGAATACCGACTAACAACGTTGCCGCGGCATCCACCTCCATGCCAGCGACCCCGGCCTCCACGTTAAAATTTAGCTGCGCCAGGCAGCCCCAGTGTGGCTCGAAAATCCCTGGGAGTCGGCCGTCCGTACCTGCCCTGCGCATCCGCACCCAGGCAGGACCCTCCCAGCCGTTACTCCCACGCCCCCCTCTCTAGCTGCTCACGGCAGACCGAGGGCCTCCTGCAGGGGAAACCGTCCATCCGCTGCTACCAAATGTAGGCTTGGGTAACGGACCGTTGTAACAATGTGACCCCAATATGAGTATGATCGTACAGCTTTATTAGTCAGCAAAACAAGGTTTATATAGCAAAACTATTACAGCATCTGAATGGTTAAAACCCCAACCCATATATAGGCAAAACTACTGCAACTCGTTGTGATTGGTGCAGAGCTGCATCTCGAAGTGAAAACAGTACTGTGGCAGGAAACAGCAACGTGGCAGGAAGGAAGTGACAGTGTGGCAGGAAACGGTGACGTTCCCTCTGCTCCAGTGTCCCGAGCTTGTCGCTCTGCCTTCCCAGCAGGGTTCCGTGTCAGCCGCTCCCAAGGCTCACTTCCGGATCAGAACCTGGGTTGCTCAATGCACCAAACTATGTCCCCTCTCGTCCAGCCAGGACTCCACACGGGACTAACTAAATTGTCGGCAATCTGATTACCATGCCCTAGTCCCAGATCCCATTGGTGACTATGCACGTGGATGACACAACAAGGCATGGCCCGTTGAGACTGTACGGTCCGCAACTGGATAAAAAGCTTACTTAATACAGGGTTAACCGTTTCCCTAAGCAAGGCATCTGCTGCCCGTGGCACCACTCCAGCCACATAAAGCGAGTCGGTTACTACATTTAAAGGCTCATTTAGCCAATTAGTTAAGGCCCAGACCACGGCAGTCAGCTCTAAGGTTTGCAGCGAATCCCCATCCTGTCCTTGTATCATGTGATGACACCACTGGTCCCCCTCCTGCCAGGCACAGACTGCCTTACGCAGCCTCTTGCCTGCATCTGTATATACTGTAATCCCTTCGGCCAGCGGCTTCTCTTGAACTCTGGGCTTCTCAAGCCATTGATTACGCTTCAAGACTTGCCACAATTTCCCCTTTGGTTGTTGGGAATGTATCCTCCCACCATAGCCTGACAGAGCTTCCTGTATGGGTAGAGCATGTCTCAACCACCATTCTAAGTCTGCTGCCTTGACAGGTATACTGATGTCCTCTGGCTCCTGTCTGGCCATTTCCACTACCCGCGTCCTGTCTTTTCTGATTAGCTCTCCTATGGCCTCTGACCGTGTCTGTATACTAGTTTTCGGCTGCACGCTTAAAAATACCCATTCTAATATGTAAAATGGATCATTGCCCTTAGCAGGCTTGTCAGTGGCAGAGTCAGGGCTATTCGACGACACTACACAGTCCTGTGTCTCCCCCTTCTTGTTTTGCCACTGACAAACAAGGGCACATGGTGACCCTTCTTGGTTGCAAATAAGCAAGGAGACAGGTAGGGTTAGAAGCCGTCTAGCAGTCCAGGCTGTCTGAAGTTTCTGTACGATGTGTTGCAAAGCTGTCTGTTGTGTCTCTGATAGGGTGACCTCATTGCTGAGGTGTGAGCTGCGTAGTAGCGACGTCAGCGGTGCAATTTCAGCATTGGAAATACCAGCACAGTTGTGCACCCACTGGACATCTCCGAGTAAAGTCTGTACATCAGTTAGTGTGCGCAAGTTCGTTGCCAGCTCCACCTTTTGTGGTTGGATCTTGGCGTCAGAAATACGCCATCCAAGGTACTTCCACGGTGTGGATCGCTGAGCTTTTTCCGGAGCGACAACAAGGCCTTTGCTGGCTAAAACAGTAGTCAGCTGCGTCAAGGAATCATCACCGAACTCTTCCTGTTGACACCAAAGGATGTCATCCATATAATGATAAATGATCGTGTTCGGCCACTGTTTCCTGAGTGAGGCTAAGGCCCAAGCCACATAAAGTTGACATAGCGTGGGTGAGTTCCTCATGCCTTGTGGCAGGACCACCCACTCATATCGCTCTGAAGGTGCTGCTTTGTTGGTAACCGGTACTGAAAATGCAAATCGCTGAGTATCTTGCGGATGCAAAGAAATAGTGAAAAAACAGTCTTTTAAGTCAACAATGATTACGTGCCAACCCGATGGTAGCATAGCAGGTGATGGCATTCCAGGTTGCAGGGCTCCCATGGGTTGCATCTGCTCACTGATTTTACGCAGGTCGTGTAAAAGACGCCATGTACCACTCTTTTTTGGAATGACGAATATGGGGGTGTTCCATGGACTAACTGAAGGTTGGATGCGGCCTGCATCGAGTTGTTCTGCTACCAATTGTCTTGCTATTTGCAGTCGCTCTTCTGTCATGGGCCACTGGTCAACCCACACGGGTTCGTTGGAAAGCCAGGTTAATGGTGGGTTGGGCGACTGCTCGCCAGTGCCCATGACTAAAAAGGAGTAGTAGTCAGCACAGCTCCAATCTGACTTAAAACATCGCGCCCAATCAGGGCTGCAAGGGTTCCAGGCAGTTGCATAACACAGACTCTCAAATTAACTTCTTGCCCTTCGGGAAAAGTTATTCGCACAGGGTATTTGCTCATCATGGTGGTAGAGTGTCCCCCTACACCTGCGATAGCTGCTGCGGGAGCACCTACTGGCCACTCTTCCGGCCAGACAACCGTACTTATGATCGTGACATCAGCTCCAGTGTCTAGCATTGCGTAGATTTGTACTGACTCATTTTTTTGACTCAATACAACGCGCATGTGTAATCGATGGCCTTGCTGGACTTGTCAAATGCAAGACAAAAGACAAATGGACTGAGGTTGTCAAGAGCCGAAGAGCTAACAAAGGAAGTAAATAACTGGTGCTTATCTTATTGGACGAAAGTAAGGGGGGATAGCCCATCACTGTAAACTCAGTGATCTGTGGGGCGCCGCGGAGGCTGCGCAGCCAGAGATTGCGTCAGAGATTGCTTTGGACAAAGCACAGATGGCCCCCGAATACACATACCAAGATGCCCGCTCCAAAGGCGTGTCACACTGCTGAGTCCCGCTTCTGACGACACGACATTCCATGCCAAGAGCCAATCGATACACAATAATTGACTTAGTCCCACCTCGCAAAAAGATTTCTAAACATATAAAAATTGGCACTTGAAAACTCTCTTTGGGAGGAGGAGCCAAGCGAGAACTTCACCTGACGGATGGGTCGATGGGCCTGAATCTCTCTTCCCCCCCCAAGAAGGGACGCCTTTTAGGTAAGAGTCGCGCCTCTGACTTTGTCAGACGTACCCCCGGGAACACATTGTTAACTAAAGCGCTAAACTATTACTTTGAGCTCAACTTTTGTAGACAGTGAATTTATCAATGGCAATTCCGAATCTGTGATAACTGTCGCTTGAATAAATTACCTATTGTTTCAACTTTGCGAAACTGTTTCAGTGAAAGTCCTTGGAAGGGCTCTGGCAGGCAAGTTGAATATCAGACTCCCCTTACCCCCCCCTTTAACGCGACAGCGTGGTGGGCTGGTGGTCCATCTTTGTAGTGAAACATACTGCAGGACCTGTGGAATCGAAGCTCTGATTTCCACGGAGAGTTCTCGCTGAAGAATGGTTGAGCGAATTACTTGTCACTACAATTTGTGCTATGCGGCTGCCTTTTGGGACAAACAAAGGAGGACAAAGGGTATGGGCCATGATGTGAATTTGCCCCGCATAGTCGGTGCTGATAACTCTAGGAATGGCAAGTAGCCCTTTGACGCCTGCTGAGGAACGTCCCACTAAAAGTCCTTCTATTTTGCTGTTTTGACTAATCAATGGCCCAACCGCGCTACTAGGAATCTCATGCACGGTGGTGTCGTTAAGGATGACGTCTATTGTGGTTTCCAAGTCGATTCCCAAGCTGCCTCTGGTTGCAGCTTGAGGCTGTTGCAAAAAACTCTTGTTTTGACTGGAGGATTCATTTCTTTCCACACGCGGCCTCTCTCCGCGCTCCTCCTCCCATTTCCCGAACATGCTTTTGTGGCGTGGGCAGTGTTTTGGCATTTTTCACACCAGACAGCGCCACGGCAGTTACGCTGGATGTGCCCCACCTCTCCACACCAATAGCAACTGCCGCGGTATGGCCGTTTCATATGCTGACCGCTGGGTTGTTGCCGGACAACTTCTCTGACTGCACCTTGCACGGCAGCAGCAACTGTCGCTTGTTGCTTCTGTGCACCAGCTCTCTCTACTCTGGATAGCATCTCTTCAACTCCTGCTCCTTTTGGCAGACTGGCAAGTAGTTGCTTTGTAGTTTTGTTGGCATTATCAAAAGCCAATACCTGAAACATTTGCTGTTTGCTCTCATCATTCAAATCTGGATGATTCATTACTGCATCCCACAGCCGGTCGATGAAATTACTGTAGCTTTCGGTGGCTCCTTGCACTATGGTTCCAAAGGGTGGAGCAGACGAACCAGGCAGCGCAAGGAAAGCTTCCAGCGCAAGACGCGCCGACAACTGAAGCACATGGGCGGGGTAGGTTAACTGCCTTTCCAAGTTAGCGTAGACTCCTTGTCCAATGAGTATCTCTGGTGTTACTCCATGATAAGGATCTCGCTGGTCCTGATGTCGCATTGCCTCATTTATCGCCCGTTGCTGCCACCCCGACCCCCACAATAAGAACTGAGTAGGGGTTAGCAACAATCGCATTAAATTCCGACAGTCATACGGGCACATCAAGTCAGCAGAAAAAATCCAGGTAACAATCTGACGAGCGGCCTCAGATTTCACCCCATATTGCGATATGGTATTACGGGCCTGTTGCAAAATCTTCCAGTCATGTGGTTCCCATTTGCCATGACCATTAACCTGTACCACAGAACAGGCTAACACCTGAGTATCCCCTATGTTGGCAGCAACACTCCAATGTCCATCCAGGATAGCGTCTCTTATGACACCGCTCCAGCGGTCAGACCTGACCGAAGCTGGAGGTCCGATTAAACATTTTGGAAAAGGAGCCTCATCTGCTTGCTGGGAGGAGCTGGCGGTGGTTGACATGTGCTGTAACTGTAAGTTCATTTCCTGGAGACTCTGTAGAACCGATTGTAAAAGATCACACGCTTTCTTTTCCTGCAATTCGTTTCGCTGGCCACCAGAGGGAGTCGAGAGTGAAGACACCTCTCTGGGGGGTGGCAAAGGGGGATAGAGAGGAGAGGTCGATGGTGCAGGCCGTGCCTCTTCCCCTGCCCTCTCTGTGGGCTGTACTAGCCACTCCTCCCCTCTCCCTGGGGTTTGCAGTATTTCTGGATGAGGTTCAGTTCTCTGCTTAGTGTCTCTAACGGCAACTTCCGGCAAGACCCCCACCCCTTTAACAGCGTCTGAATTACACTCCGCACTCGCCTGAATCTCAGCAATCAATTTACAGGTAGTTCCAGTCATCCCTTTTACAGCAGGTAAACCGAAAACCCGTGCTAATGTCCCAGGCTTAGGTGCTTTATCCTTTCCGGATTCAGGAGCCAGCATCTGTGCCACTGCACACGCTACCTCCCGTTCCGCTTTCATAGCCTTTAAGGTCCCTAACACTGTTCGCCAAAGCTCCCGGACAGTTTTTATCTCCTTTTCTTCCTATTCCTCTCCCATTATTGTCTTTTCCCACATTGTCTCTCCTAACTCTCGCCATTCCGAGATAGAAAACAGTAGCTGGGTATCCACAAAGTGACCCCATCGCTGCCCCAACTTAATCAACTTCACGAGTTGTTTTGCCATTGCCTCTATTCCTCTCTTAGAGAGAATACCGACACGCAACGTTGCCGCAGCCTCCACTTCCATGCCTGCGGCTCCGGCCTCCACCTTAAATTGTGCCTGCGCCAGGCAGCACCAGCGGGCCCTCTTTATCTGGGAGGCGGCCGTGCGTGTCTGCCCTGCATAGGCAGCACCACTCCCAGCCGACGTCTCCCACTCCCTCCTTTCACTGCTCACCGCAGTCTTGGAGATCCTACAGGGAAATTGTCCATCCTCTGCCACAGGGAGATTAAGCCATAAATCGTTGAACCATCCTCTCCTGCCAGTTGTAGGAGTGGGAACTCGGAAAACGGCAGTAATGATACCATCCCAATGTGGATAAGATCGTTCTCCTTTATTAGTCAGCAAAACAGGGTTTATATAGCAAAGCAATAACAGCATCTGATTGGTTAGATACCCTTAACCATTTATAGGTAAAACTGCTATAACTCGCTGCGATTGGTGCAAAGCTTCATCTCTCGATGTGGAAGCAGTGATATGACAGGAAGAAACACTGTGGCAGGAAGCGGCGACGTGGCAGGAAGCGGCGACGTGGCAGGAAGCGGCAATGTGGCAGGAAGCACAGTCCCGCTGCGCCAGCGTTCCGTGTTCGCCACATTACTTTCTCAGCAGTGTTCCGCGTTTGCTGCTTTCCAGGCCTATCTCCGGGACAAAGCCTGGGTTGCTCAACGGCACCCGACTATGTCTTCTCTCGTCCAACCAGGACTCCAAAGTGTCGTACAGGCAAGGTAACTGGGTAATGGAGTATGGTTGTGCAAAGCACATGTCCTGGGTTTGGCCAGGACAGGGTTAATTTTCACCGGATTCCAGGAAGGGGCACAGCCGGGGGGTGGGGGCTGACCCCACCTGGCCAAACAGAGCCCGGTATTCCATACCATGTGCCATCACGCTGGGTTCCGGTGGGGGGGGTGGCGCGGCGGGAACTCGCTCGCAGCTGGGGAGCGCGCAGCGCCGGTCCTGTCCAGGAGAGCGGGTCTGTTTTTGTCGTGTTTTCTCCTTATCTGTATCATTGTTGTTACTGTTCCCTCTGTTTGCTGTTCTGTTAAACTGCACTTATCCCGACCCACTGGTTTTCTGCCTGTTTTCTTTCCATTCTCCTCCGCACCCCGGCGGGGGGGGGTGGCCGCATGGCGCTTTTGTTGCCGGCGGCAGCCGAAACCAAAACAGCACAGTATTCAAGAGCTACATGCAGATACAGACAGTTTTGTGATACCGTAACTAATAAATTGTGTTGAATGTACTGCTTTCTAGCACTCCCCTGTGCAGTTGTATACATTATAAGCAGGCAGACAGCACATGCTGAAAATATCCTGTACCTAATGTGTATGTTTCTATGATTTATCTGTGTGCTTTTCTGTACTATACAACACTTTGAGACATTTTTATAAATTATGGCACTAAAATCCTTACGTAATAGTACTTCAGTATTTGCTCTCCTGTAGCATCACCTTGGGAATCCAGGGGATATAATACTTCCTTTGGAGGAGAAATATCTATCTATAGATGCATCTGCAGCCAAATTTGTAGCCCTTGAAGGGGATGTGTTAAAAAAAAATCTGTCTGTTCAGACTTTCACTTAAATATTTGGGTTTCCACTATATTTAAGACCAACTGGCTGTCAGCCAAGACAGAGCCTATCACAAATCTAAAACACTAGGTGGAAAGACCATGTGACTAGGACTTTAAAAAAAAATCCTTTTTTTTTGTAAAATGCTTCTTTTGTCAGTACATCAATTAATGTTGTGCTATTAAAGTGCATGGGAAATGGTGTTACTGCAGTTTCTTCGGAAAATGTCTACCAGGCTTTTTAGTCACATTAAGGGGCAGTTTTGTTAGTGGAATATTTGGTATTTCCACCAAGACAAAATGCATTGTTTGTTACTGTGAAATGTTCTAATGCTCATCAGTATTTTGCAAGCAGAGCCTGATACAAAAATGAAGGCAAGATGACGGAGTGCTTCCCCAAGCTGTGATGGATTTACAATAGTTACTCCTGAGCAGATTTTCAGTGCATCTCTGGGTGACTTGCTTTGCTGCTTTGTCTCATTGACATGGGGGTAGAAGTAATTCACAGGTACATCACCATGCCAGTAATATTACAAACAGCAAGGTCTAGGCACTAGGAACCAAGGAGATAAATATCAGCAATATTTAAAAGCGCCGCCCCCCCCCCAATGTGTAGTCAGTTAGTCTTAGATGAAATGAGTGGTTTAACTTTCCTGAATAGATGTTGTGGATCTACATTTTTTTTACAAGAGATGGTGCCTCTCTGAGTGAGAATTACTATCTCCAAAATGCTCCTGACCTTTACAGCACCATCATGGCCTCTTACTTGGGAGCCTGGTACCCAGCTTCCCCATGTGTTTACTCT
Organism: Opisthocomus hoazin; assembly: GCF_030867145.1. NCBI lineage: Eukaryota > Metazoa > Chordata > Aves > Opisthocomiformes > Opisthocomidae > Opisthocomus > Opisthocomus hoazin. The sequence goes on from NC_134453.1 coordinate 26,614,878, forward strand.
GCCTTTCAAGGTACTTTGCCTCTCTCTGTGCTACTCTGTGCTGTGCTCATAATAATGTGTGCGCATCTTCTTCGTAGAGGGGGAGAGCTTAACTAATCAATGTGTCTGAAGAACTTGGAGGCAGAAAAAGGTACAGAAATAGAAAGTCTTATGATGACTTCAGATCCACGCTAATCACGTAGCAAAGTCAGAAGGGAACAATATGCCTTGAGCTGCACTTGGGCAGACGATGGTTCTTCTCTGTCATATATGTATCTGCTCTTTTTCTTGCGTACGCACAATGTAGAAGCTAGAGATCACAGAATGATAGAATCATAGAATGGTTTGGGTCAGAAGGGACCTTAAAGATCATCTAGTTCCAAACCCCCTGCCATGGGCAGGGATACCTTCCACTAGACCAGGTTGCTCAAAGCCCCATCCAACCTGGCCTTGAACACTTCCAGGGAGGAGGCATCCACAACTTCTCTGGGCAACCTGTGCCAGTGCCTCACCACCCTCATGGTGAAGAATTTCTTCCTTATATCTAATCTAAATCTACCCTCTTTGAGTTTTAAACTGTTACCCTTCGTCCTATCACTACACTCCTGGATAAAGAGTCCCTCCCAGTCTGGACTGTAGGCCCCCTTTAAGTGCTGGAAGGCTGCTATAAGGTCTCCTTGGAGCCTTCTCTTCTCTAGGCTAAACAACTCCAACTCTCTCAGCCTGTCCCTGTGCTCCAGCCCCTTGATCATCTTTGTGGCCCTCCTCTGGACCTGCTCGAGCAGGTCCATGTCTCTCTTATGCTGGGGGTCCCAGAGCTGAACACAGTACTCCGGGGGGGTCTCACAAGAGTGAAGCAGAGGGGCAGAATCACCTCCCTCGACCTGCTGGCCATACTTCTTTTGATGCAGTCCAGGATGCAATTGGCTTTGTGGGCTGTGAGCACATATTGCCAGCTCATATTCAGTTTTTCATCCACCAGTGCACCCAAGTCCTTCTCAGTAGGGCTGCTCTGAATCCCTTCATCCCCCAGCCTCTATTGATACTGGGGTTTGCCCTGACCCAGGTGCAGGACCTTGTACTTGGCCTTGTTGAACTTCATGAAGATTGCACAGGCCCACCTCTCAAGCCTGTCAAGTTCCACCTGGATGGCATCCCTTCCCTCCAGCATATTGTCTGTGCCACAGAGCTTGGTGTCATCAGGAACCTTGCTGAGGGTGGACTCTATTCCACTGTCCATGTCCCCAACAAAGATTCTAAACAGCACTGGTCCCAGTATCGACCCCTGAGGAACACCACACGTCACTGGTCTCCACTTGGACATCGAGTCGTTGACCGCAACTCTTTTAGCATGACCATCTAGCCAATTCCTTATCTACTGAGTGGTCCACCCATCAAATACATGTCTGTCCAATTTAGAGACAAGGATGTCATGCGGGACAGTATCAATTGCTTCGCACAAGTCCAGGTAGATGACATCAGTCGCTCTTCCCTTATCCACCAATGCCGTAACCGCGTCGTAGAAGGCCATCCAATTTGCCAGGCACGATTTGCCTTTAGTGAAGCCATGTTGGTTTTCACTAATCACCTCCTTATTTTCTATGTGCCTTAGCATAGTTTCCAGGAGGATCTGCTCCATGATCTTTCCAGGCACAGAGGTGAGACTGACCGGCCTGTAGTTCCCCCCATCTTCTTTTTACCCTTCTCAAAAATGGGGGTTATGTTTCCCCTTTTCCAATCACTAGGAACTTTACCAGCCTGCTACAGCTTTTCAAATATGATGCATTAAGGGGAACATTTTTAGAAAAGTAACTGCAGGAAACGCCATATATTAGTTCAGGACCAGTAATCCCACTTAAGCATCTGGATGCCTTCAGCACCTTTTTTGTTTTACAAAAGTCTTTTACAGGTGTCATGGGCCAGGCTCTGGTTTTAAATACTTGTCAAAGGCAATGGATTTCTTGCATCAGTTCTTGGAGACACTTTATTTTATGAAGTTTAGACATAGAGGAAGATTTCCCCTGGAAGATTTATGCCAAGAAAAAGCACTCTCCTGCTGCAGTGTTTATCCCAGATGATGGTGGTTTTCATCACCCTTATGGTGCTGGAGTGCCAAACATTGTCTACTGGCACATAAGGCTGGCAGGAAGTACTCCCTCACTATCCTAAATTGCAGGCGAAACTATACAGGAAAGATCTTAACTTGATACATCACCACCTTTCTTCCAGGGCCCCATCCTGTGCCTACAGCCATCTCTGTGTAGAAGGCAGCAGCTGGTTAATAGTGCAGAGGAACAGTACACGATTGTTTAGGACAGGAAGTTGCAATATGCACTTGCAAGGATGTAATTTCTTTTGAGCTGAAACATGGCCAGGACAGTTGATTCCACCTGGTAGGAACAGCTGCAGCTGCGAAGGCAGCCAAAACCAGGCCTGCTGCATGGAGAGGAAGGAGAGAGATGGACATTGCCAGCAACTTTTTGAACCTAGAAGTGTGCAGGGGAGGACCCTGCCCAGATGCCTCATCCTCCCTGCTCCTCTGCGTGGCCCTTGGGGAAACCTGCAGAGGAGCTGGCCAGAGACTGAAACCAGCCCCAGCCTGGGACTTCTAGTATTCAGAGTACTCTCTGGAGTTTTGCCTGGACTCCAGCTACCCCATGCTGATCATCTGCTTGCATCCACCCTCCCATTCCCTTTTGTTCACCTTCTTCAGCCCAGTGTCACTCCACTCTTATCCCTTTGCCTACCTCTTTTTACAGCAACTTTCTCCCTTTTGTCTGCTAAACCTTCTGGCTAATCCACCTCTCCAATACCATGGAACTACTGTTTTGTTCATGTTTTGCTGTCCAAGGGCTTGTGTGTTTCCCACCACTAGGTCTCTGTTTGGGCCATAAACTCCTTCTGTGGGGCCAGTCTGCTGTTCTCTTGGTGCAGCACCAAGCACAAAGCCTCATTCTCCATTGGTTCTTAAGGCAAAATGAAGGTTATAAGTAACAGCAAACTTAGCATTGTGATAGTGTCTTGGGAATCTAACTGTAGATGGAGCATGTTAGCTTAAATACACACCAAAACCTAACTCTGCGGCCAAAGGATTTTGCTGCCTTTGATACTAGAAGTCCCCTATGATAACTGACCATATGAATCCAACATACAGATTAAACACAACTGTTTAAACAGCTATTTTTTTAAATTTGAAATCCCTATTTGAAAAACTTAACAGAAAAAAACATGGGACTGAAACAGGTATCATGCTTCCCTGACTCAACATTGGCTTGATTTTTGTCTGGGCTGTAAAACCACAGGTTTTGCACACTCAAAACTTTACCAGGTTTTCTCCAACTACACTTAGATTTTCCGGGGTTGATTTTGCAAGTGAAGAGGTGCATATGACTTCTGAAAGCATTAGAAAGCTTGGCAGGTCTGCCAAGCTGTCTAATGCTGTCTGCCATGTTGTGGGCTGATGGCCTTGCTGGACTTGTCTATGCAAGAGGAAGACTTGCTCAGACTTGTGTGTAAAGAACCTAAGAGTTAACAAAAGGGAGCAGTTGGACTTGAACAATGAGCTTCGCTTATCTTATCAGACAGAAGTAAGGGGTAGTGGCCCACCACTGTAAACTAAGTGACCCCTTGGGTGTCACGAAATGCACACAGCCAAATGTTACTTCAGATAAGAAACAGAAAGCCCCTGACACTAAGCTCCCCGCCCCGAGGGCAAGTCAAACTGCTGAGTCCTGCTTCTGACCACACAACATACCATGCCAAGAGCCAATCAACACATAATAATTGACTTAGTCCCACCTCACCAAAGATCTCAAAAGTATAAAAATTGTCACTTGAAAACCCTCTTCAGAGGAGGAGCCAAATGAAAACCTGATGGATGGGTTGGCAGGCCTGAACCTCTGTTCCCCCCCCAAGAAGGGACGCCTTTTTGGTAAGAGTTGCGCCTCTGACTTTGTCAGATGTATCCCTGGGAACACATTGTTAACTAAAGTGCTAAACCATTACTTTGAGCTCAATTTTTTTGTAGAGAGTGCATTTATCAATGGCCATCCCAAATCTGCGATACCTGTCGCTTGAATAAACTGCCTATTGCTTCAACTTTGCAAAACTGTTTCATTGAAAGTCCCTAGGAGGGCTCTGACAGGCAAACATCAAATCTGATAAGTGGCTACATGCTTAACTCCTTAGACATAAACTGTTGACCAAGTCTGGGACTAGGAGTAGATCCAGCCACACCTAGGCTCCTCTCTAAGAAGGAGTTTAGAAAGCAAGGGGATTCACTCTGAACCTTGTGATTCAACGGGAGGGCTTTCCCCTTGCCACTTATCAAACTCCTTGAAACCCTTTGAACGTGACAGAAAAATTGGCGCAGTTGGCAGGATTGCCATGGATAAACTACTACAAAAATGTAAGCGTGCACCATCCCAAGCAGTAATTGAATGGGCCCAAAAATTCTGGAAAGATGAGGATAAAGTGGTAGAAGGGATAAAACAATGTCTAAGTGAGCAAAAGATCAAAAAAGCTAAAGGCAAAAACTTTATTTGTGCTGTATTAGGGGCTTGCCTATCTTGCGCACAAAAATAAAATAGATTCCCCACTCCCCGAAAAATTCACAGATGTATAATATGCTGTACTAAAATCAGAAAATGAAGTGTTAAAAACGTTACTGACTTTTGAAAAGGAAAGTCAAAAGAAATTGGAGACACAAACAGAAACCCTGAAAAGTGAAATTACTAAACTTAAATTGCAAGTTTTTGAGAAAAGGGAGAAAATAGTTCAGATGCTTCTCAAAGCCGATTTCGCCATAAAACAAAGTAAGGTCAAGGGACCTGTGCAAGAGATTCAGTTTTTAGGGATAAAATAGCAGGATGGGCGCTGTCAAATCCCAATGGCTGTGATCAACAAAATAGCAGTCCTGTCTCCACCAACTAGCAAAAAGGAAACACAAGCTTTCTTAGGTGTTTTGGGTTTTTGGAGGATGCATATCCCAGAATCACAGAATCACAGAATGGTAGGGGTTGGAAGGGACCTCTGTGGATCATCTAGTCCCAAATTACAGTCAGATTGTAATCCCTCTCTGTCAAGTCACCCAGAAAGAGAATAATTTTAAATGGGGCCCTGAGCAACAACAAGCCTTTAACAAATTAAACAGGAGATAGTTCATGTCGTAGCCCTTGGTCCAGTCTGGTCAGGGCAAGATGTTAAAAATGTGCTCTACGCCACAGCCAGGGAGAATGGCCCAACCTGGAGTCTCTGGCAGAAAGCACCAGGGGAGACTCGAGGTCGACCCCTGGGGTTTTGGAGTCGGGGATACAAAGGATCCGAGGCCTACTCTACTCCCACTGAAAAAGAGATTCTGGCAGCATATGAAGGCATTCGAGCTGCTTCAGAAAAGGTAGGTACTGAGGCACAGCTCCTCCTAGCACCCCGACTGCCGGTCCTGGGCTGGATGTTCAAAGAGAGGGTCCCCTGTACACATCAAGCCACTGATGCTACGTGGAGTAAGTGGGTTGCGCTAATCACACAGCGGCCTACAGTAGGAAACCCCAGTTGCCCAGGAATTCTGGAAGTGATCATGGACTGGCCAGAAGGCAAAGATTTTTGAGCATCACCAGAGGAGGAGGTGACACATGCTGAAGAGGCCCCAAAATCTGATAGATGTGATTAGAGCTTGCAGGGAGATAAGAGTAAATTGGACTAAAGTACAGGAATGTAGACAGAGGCCGGAGGAACACCTCAGCGACTACTGGGGAAGATTGAGATAGGCTTTATTGATGTATGGGGGAATGACTCTCCAGGATTTTAATAATGAATTTGAAGCAAGTGTGTTTGTGGATTAAGTTGCACCAGATATAAGGAAGTATTTCAAAGAACATATGCCTGGTTGGCAAGGAGAGACATTACAAAAAACTTAAGTGTGGCTGTGTTTGTATACGAGAGTCAAGAAGAAAAAAAGAGAATGAAATTGGCAAAGGGAATGAGAAAGGAAAAGGAATATGAAGCAAGTCTCTTGGCAGCAGTGTTAACACAAGGCTTGCAGTTCAGAGGGAAGAGGTAGAGTAGTCCTGAGGAAGGGGTAGAGGAAGAGGTGGAATAGGTCGAGGATATGGAGGGGCAGGCAGATTTGGAGATGACTGCGTAAACAGATGTCTTTATTGTGTGGAAAGTGGTCACTGGGAAAGAGAATGCCCGCTCCAACCCAGGGGAAGAGTGTGAGGAGGAAGGAACGGCAGAGACAACGTGCAGTGAACTGGCTATAACACCCATTCCCCATCCCCCTGCGCCGCTCAGGAGGAGAAGGCAGCGAAAATCAGGAGTCAAGTTGAGCCCTGGAAGAAGGAAGGGGTAAGGGGAATGTGTTTTAAGATTTAGTTTTTATTTCTCTTTACCCTACTCTGATTTGTTTGGTAATAAATTAAACTAATTTCCCCAAGTCGAGTCTGTTTTGCCCATGACGGTAATTGGTGAGTGATCTCTCCCTGTTCTTATCTCAGCCCATGAGCCTTTCATTATATTTTATCTTTCCCATTCAGCTGAGGAGGGGGAGTGATAGCATGGCTTTGGTAGGCAACTGGTGTCCAGCCAGGGTCAAGCCACCACATCAGTACAGCAAGGTGGTAACATTTCATAGATAATCTCTGGGGGATGTTGAAGCTGGAAATTCCAAGGGGTTGGGGACCTAATTCTCTTTTATCTTAATCCTTCTGCCCATTTTTGAGAAATTGGCTACTCTCTTCCTGCTTTTAAGAGAAGATGGCACATTAAAACTGTTTCAGACCACAAGCCATTCTGAGCTGAGTTCATTGCCAGCCAGATGGAGACATCGTGTGTAGGATTGAGTGCTTCAGGAGTGTAACCCTATGGCAGTACAGCTGGAAATGATAACAACCTGCTTGTGATCAGCAGTCATGCAGTGATTGGGATGCAGCTATTTGACAAAGAATATCTGTATCTTGGAAATGTTATGCATCCCTTGCGTCTCCTTTTAGCCTGATTTACCTGTATTGGCTGAGTTGCCCCAGGAGTCCTCAGGCAGCATGTGTTTTGCTGTAAATTAATTGCTATGATACAAATGAGAATTTTGTTTGATCTCTCTTTTGTGTAATGAATGGATCACCCAGACCCCAAACTATGTTTTGCCAAGTTATAATCGAGGACCTTTATCTGCAGCACAACCTATATGAATACTGAATCCTAACCCTACCTGGGATGATCATTAATCAGAAATGCATCAGTCACTACACTTTAGAAAGTCTGTTTATATAGATGTTTGGTGTCAGGCTAACAAAACAGATCCTCTCACTCATAAGATCCTGTATTCAGAGATACTTAAATAACTTTCTCCCATTGATTCCCATCATCTGCCATGAACATTCCCCCACTCCCTTTGTTGAAAGAAAGGGTTTCATGATGTGTAAGCCTTTGTTTGCCTGAATACCAGGGTGTGTCTTGAACTAGTTTTCTGTTTGCTTTGGGGTATTGCTGGCTTTAGGACCATTCACAACAGCTGTATGGCAGATTGCTTGGACACCATTCCAGCTAAAGCAGTATTGGCTGCAAATTCTTACATTCCCCTTGATCTGTGTCATCTTATTTTGCTGAAAATCATCAGGACCTCTCTATATATGACCTCTCCTCTATTTTCAAACCCTCCATCAAGAGGTGCATTTAACTCTGTTTAGGTACTACGAGTGGGTTTCATCTCCTCACCTAACTTGGCTACACAGAACTGAGGCATCCAGGCTTAGGCAGTAGTTAGGCTCCCTCTATAGACAGTATCAGATGCTCACATTAGGAAGAGATAATTTTCTTTTGGAAGTACCTGTCTGTCTACCTATATGACTATTATAGATTTGACAGGAAAAAGAGGCGTCTAACTCTCAATCTACAAACTCTAGTAGCTCCAAAATGTAAAATATTAAGATATTAACCATAACTTACAGCCTGCAAAATCATAGAAGATGCTTGATCCTCTTAACTTCTTTAGGATAGGAGGCAAAAATGCATTTCTCTGGTGTATGTCACCTTTGTAACTGAGCTCCTTAAAGAAATTCTGAAAAGGAGCTATTTTTGGGGATGCTTGCCAAATTACGGCCCAAATCTCCCTCTATCTCTCTTGGTCAGTAGCACAGCCACTCCAATCTACAGGCAGATGCTGGGCAGCTGAGACCACATCACAAGCTGGTGTACCACATGCCAGAGCAGGCAGTGGGAATGGGAAGCAGAGGTTGTAGACCCTCGGATATGAGTTGAGAACAGAAGACTTCAAGGGACCAATTTCAGAAAAACATAGTATTCCAAGGAACTGGTTTTATAAGATCTTTACTGAAATTACTTTTTTCTGTGAATGATTCTATTTGACACAATGTAAATATTGCAGGAAATAAATACCTAAACAATACAATTGCTTAAAATAAACAGAAAGCATAGTCTCAATATTGAAATTCCTGAATATGTTATGATGCAAAAAAAAAAAGGGAAAGTTCCTACTAGGTGGGCTTTAAATATGGAATTGATAAAAATGGAGGGGTCTATTGTATCTCCAGGTGGGAAGCTAAGTGTGAACATCAAATGGGCAGATGCCACCTTTTGTTATCTAATCTCTAATGTAAGGCTCCTTCTGTACAAATATGGCAAGTACATGTACTTAATTTATCAAACTATTTCTAGACATAGTTGGTCAAACATTTAGCCTTAGCTTTTTATTTTGGGTTATCTTAGCAGGTCTGACCTTCTGTGGTTAGTTGTAGTTGTATAAGTAGTAAATTAATTCCTTTTGTCACCTCTGACTTGTGCCTGTTCCTTCTGAATGTTCTTCCATTCGTATCTCTTTTTGGCCTCAGACTAAAAGCCTTAATTTATACAGCATTCAATAAAACATTTCCAGAAGTCTGTTAGCAGTATTATCTTCCCCTCTAGCGAACTCAGTACTTGTTTGTACAGCACATACTGCTTAAAGACTAGAAGGTGTCAAATATAAAGGCTCCTTGAATTCTAGAATAAATCTGTATCTGTGTATCTAATCAGAGCTATCTTTTTCACTCCTGATGGACCAATTATTTGGGACAATGCATCAGAGTTTGAGAAAGAGCTTCAATCGTGGTGGCAATTAGTCAACTTTACTTCACATTCAGAAAATTATAAGATTGTTGCCTTTGTTCTCACTATGCGTTGATATACACTATATATCCAATAATTACCTTAGGACTAAATTATAATGAGACCACACTCTATCCCTTAGAGTACAGAGTGTGGGCCCATGAAAAAGGAAAAAAAAAAAGTGGCAAACAATTGATGTATATGCATATATTGTGAAAAAACAAGGTTCCATTTGCAAAAGTAATACTCTGAAAGCTCAAGATATCTGTTTAGTCGAAGAACAAAACACTTGCCACTTTGAAATACATCCAAATCAGACTCCCAAAACTATATATATCTATTGGGAAGGGATATGTATGTATACAAACATTGTGTAAATCTTTACTAATAGACAATATTGTTCACAGTACAACCAATCACTTGGGAGAAGAGACCAACGCCCGCCTCACTGCAGCCTCCTTTCAGGTAGTTGTAGAGAGTGATAAGGTCTCCCCTCAGCCTCCTCTTCTCCAGACTAAACAACCCCAGTTCCCTCAGACACTCCTCATAAGACTTATTCTCTAGACCCCTCACCAGCCTCGTTGCCCTTCTCTGGACACTCCAGCAACTCAATATCCTTCTTGTAGTGAGGGGCCCAAACCTGAACACAGTACTCCAGGTGCAGCCTCACCAGTGCCGAGTACAGGGGGATGATAAATCTCCTGCTCCTTGCTGGCCACCCTATTCCTGATACAAGCCAGGATGTCGTTGACCTTCTTGGCCACCTGGGCACACTGCTGGCTCACGTTCAGCCGGCTGTCGACCAGCACCCCAAGGTCTTTTTTCGCTTGGCAGCTTTCCAGACACTCCTCCCCAAGCCTGCAGCATTGCATGGGGTTGTTGTGACCCAAGTGCAGGACCCGGCACTTGGCCTTGTTGAAAATCATACAGTTGGCCTCAGCCCATCGATCCAGCCTGTCCAGATCCCTCTGCAGAGCCTTCCTACCCTCCAGCAGATCGACACTCCCACCCAGCTTGGTGTCATCTGCAAACTTCCTGAGGGAGCACTCAATCCCCTCATCCCGATCATTGATAAAGATGTTAAACAAGACTGGCCCCAAATCTGAGCCCTGGGGAACACCACTCGTGACTGGCCTCCAGCTGGATTTAACTCCATTCACCACCACTCTCTGCACTCGGCCATTCAGCCAGTTCTTTATCCAGCAAAGAGTATACCCATCCAAACCATGGGTAGCTAGTTTGTGCAGGAGGATACTGTGGGGAACAGTGTCAAAGAACTTACTAAAGTCCAGGTAGACAACACCCACAGCCTTACCTTCATCCACTAGGCAGGTCACCTGGTTATAGAAGGAGATCAGGTTGGTCAAGCAGGACCTGCCTTTCATGAACCCATGCTGGCTGGGCCTGATCCTCTGGTTGTCCTTCACATGCCCAGTGAGCGCGCTCAGGATGAATCGGAAGGAGATCAGGTTGGTCAAAAATCTCCCCATATTGTTTAATCACATTTAACAGAACCTTAATAATTAAGTAGACCAACCAAAAATTGCCCTCAAATTACAATATAGCATTACTCTGTTTATAGGCACAGAGGCAGGAGGCGACCAGACCGCCACTCTATGGAGAGATGGATTGACTTTAGTCACGGGGTGGAATGTGGTGGTGCTGCCCTCTACCCCCCACCTGGCCACCTGGTGATTTCAGAACCAGCCAACATTGTGTTCTTGCCTTTATTCCAGAAGCAGTGAGCTAGGATGACTTGTCACTTTTCTTGTCTTTGTACAAGAGCATTGAGTTGGGCCGATCAGGCACTTCCTGACTGCAACTGGAGCTCCTGCTGCCTGAATCGTAGCCCTGTCTGGTAAATATAAGAACTATACATTCCAGGAAGTACTGGAATCATATGGTTGCTGTCAAGATACCAGAATTACCCTATACCGATTGTGGCCAGGACGGAAATTTACTGATGCCTGAAGTCAACCATCTCGCGACCCTATAAGGTCCCAAGTGAGGCCCTTTGAACTCTCCTGGACCACAGCAAGTTGCGCCCAGCATCTCCTTCTGAGTGAAACGCCTCTCAGAGCCCTTGAACTCTTAAGTTCAAAGTTACCGTCGCTAACGGAACCTGCGCTGAACTACAGGGATTCCTCACTCTTTGAGGCTCAGCCTTCGTCCACTGAGAAAATCATTTGAGGTGAGAATTTCACTTAACTCAAGGGGAATTTTTAACAGGTACCTTTATCTATGCATATTTTCTGTGTTGCGTGTGTGTGTGAATCAATTCAAATCATAAATAATCTACTATTGTGATTGCATTGAATCCTTTCTACTCACTTTATAAATGCTAAATTAACCAATGATTAATTGCAGTTAAATTCCTGTGATTCTCTCTTTAACTGTGAACAAAACCTTAAATCGCTGCTAGACATATCCTTTAGACATAAACTGTTGTGGTCTGAGGCTAAGTCTGTATCCAGCCACACCTAGGCTGTTCTCTGAGAAGGAGTTTAGAAAGCAAGGGGGTCCATTCTAAACCTTGTAACTCAATGGGAGGGCTTTTCCTTAGCTTCTATATGTACGTCAGTAGATAAAAGAAAGGCTAGGGAAAAAGTGGACCCTCTCCAGCAGGAAACAGGAGACCTGGTCACCTTGGATATGGAGAAGGCTGAGATACTCAATGACTTTTTTTGCCTCAGTCTTCATCAGCAAGTGCTCCAACCACCGCCCAAGTCGTAGGAGGCAAAGGCAGGGACTGGGAGAATGAAGAACCGCCCACCGCAGGAGAAGATCAGGTTCAAGATCATCTAAGGTGAAGAAAGAGGTTAAAAGGGATTTTAGTAGAAGTAGCACTACCTAATATTTGCTGTGCATTTGAATAAAAACTGATAGTTCTTATCTATTGTGTAAATTAACTGAAGCAGAGAGTCTTGCATCTCCATACAAAGGGCTCAGTTCCTGACAGGGGCTGGGAGTCACCTAGAACTGGCTAAGACCGACCCTGCTCTATGGATGGGAGCCAGAAGAGAACTGAGTTTGCGCAGAAACAAAGGTCAATCAGCGGACACCGTGATGAAGAGGATGGACCTTCATCTTGGGACCCCCAACGACCACCACTAGGAGGCACTGTGCAAGTGCAACTGGGAGGAGTCTATGGAAATTACTTCTTGGAACTAATTATAATATGGAAATTACTTCTTGGAACTGATTTTAATATGAAGCGGGGATAGGTTATGCATAGGTATTGGTGTATTGGTAAATCTAGTGCATATGTAATACTTGATTGTATAAGTTGAAGAGACAAGTTGCTGCTCGGCGTGCACGACTTTGGTGGGACTACTCCCCGTGCCGCCCGGTGCCGAATAAACATACCTACTTTACAATCTTACAGATTGTGGAGTCTGTTTTCCGCACGTCATTGAAGGAAGGGGTTAAAAGGGATTTTAATAGAAGTGGCATTACCTAATAGTTGCTGTGCATCTAAAAAACTGATAGTGCTTATCTATTGTCTAAATTAACTGAAGCAGAGAGTCTTGCATCTCCATACAAAGGGGTTAGTTCCTGATAGGGGCTGGGAGTCGCCTAGAACCAGTCAAGACCGACCCTGCTCTATGGATGGGAGCCAGGAGAGAACTGAGTTTGCGCAGAAACAAAGGTCAATCAGCGGACACCGTGATGAAGAGGATGGACCTTCATCTTGGGACCCCCGACGACCACCACTAGGAGGCACTGCGCAAGTGCAACTTGGAGGAGTCTATGGAAATTACTTCTTGGAACTAATTATAATATGGAAATTATTTCTCGGAACTGATTTTGATATGCAATGAGGATAGATGCATATGTGTAGGTGTATTGGGAAATCTAATGCATATGTAATATTTGATTGTATAAATTGAAGAGACACATTGCTGCTCGGCGTGCACGACTTCGGTGGGACTGCCCCCCGTGCTGCCCGGCGCCGAATAAACATACCTACTTTACAATCTTACAGATTGTGGAGTCTGCTTTCCGCACATCAGTTTTGGCAAGCCAGGCAGGAGATCTCTACTCGACCGTGGGAGCGACTGTGGAGTAGATGCTCCTAGGCGAGCCCCGGGCACTTTCCTCAGAGGAGCCTCCACTGCCAGCTGCCAGCCGCTCACCCAGAGAGCAGACAACAACCTCCTGAAGCCATGGATCTAAACGGTATCTTTTGTAGGGAAGGGCCTTTAGGTCGTACGCGTGGCCGGGGCTGCTGGTAAATCGCACTGAGACGTCTGGCGTGCAGCATAGTCCCCGTGGGGAAAGGGTACCCTGGTAAGGAAGGGGGGTTTGCTGGTCGATAGAGCGGCCACTAGCGATCTTGAGGGTAGATCGAGCAAACCTGAGGTTACCGCTGCATCCCAGTGTCGGGAGCCAGGACAAACCTGCTAATTTTTGGAAGGGTAAGCAGACCTCCGCACAATTGTGTTTGGGTGGTTTTGTATAGAAGAAGCAGGAGAAGGGTAAGCGGACCTCCGCGCAATTGCGTTTGAGTGATTTTTGTATGAATGTTAACTGTAACTGTGTTTGGGTGGTTTTTGTATGAATGTTAACTGAAGTGATAATGTTATAATTTGAATACTCCGGGATTTTATGTTAAAAGTTTTGTCTTTTTTTTACCACACATGGTATGTGTGGTTGAGACACAGCATTGCTGTGAAGTGAGTGGGAGTCCCGATCTGTGGTTCCGTAACTCCGTGAAGAGCACGGCCAGAGACGGACAAAGTGTCTGGAATAATTATAAAGCTTGTAAATCTTTTAATGTGCAACTTGGGCTGCGGTAGTACCTAATCACACTCCTAAGTGACATGGAACGGGAACTGGTTAATTATTAAAGTGGAAGAGCAAAAGAAATCACTCCTTAGGTGGTTTGGGTGCGAACCTTGGGAGTATTTGAATGAGGGGGGGAATTGGATGCAAAGGGGAGAAGAGAGATTTTATTTTAAAGGAGCATATGTGACTCCCACAGGGCGGTAGGTAGCCTTAGATTGGAAACAACCTCTAGAAATCCTTATAAGTCCTGGGGTTGGTGGGCAAGCAGGAATAATTCCCTGCTTCGCATGTGGGCTAGCTCCTAGATTATATAAAAATTGGCACCAAGCTTAGGTCCTGTTGAAGTGTAAATCTTGTGATAAAAAGTGATACTGTGTATCTAGGATGTGAGGAGCATAGTGTCCTAAGTGCCTTCCCCGGACCCCATGGTTTTATAGTTGGGAAAGAACTCACCAAGAAATTGAGGTAGTGAAGCTGGTGTCTGGAAGGAAAAAATTGATTCCGGAAATTTGGGATGTGTGGGAGAAAGATTGGGAGGAAACTATAACAAATTGTAAGAAGCGATTCACGTGAAAACTTATTAAAAGAATAGCAAAAGACAAGTAAAAGGGGCAAGAAGTCACGAAATGGGTAACAATCAGGGAGGAATTTTGCAGAAGAGTCCTTTAGGCAGTGTACTTGCTCACTGGAAAGACATTGTTGGGACCGGAGGCATAGAAAGTAAAAGGACCCTTATCAAATATTGCAATCAACGGTGGCCTTTATATAAATTGGAAGATGGGGCCAAGTGGCCATTAAATGGGTCAATAGATTATAATACACTTTTGCAATTAATGCTGTTTTTGAGGAGAGAAGAAAAATGGGATGAGGTCTCATATGCAAATATGTTTTTCACCCTCCGAAACAATCCGGAGTGACAAAAGGGACTGTGGAATGATACCACCACAGGACCCCATGGTACTCACACTTGAGCAAGAAAATAACAAAGAACTCAGAGGTAAACTGAGGCGGTGTTGTTTGGCATGTAGTACTGGGCAAAGATATACTAATCTAACTGACTTGTTTAAGCCTCCCCCTCGACCACAGGAACAGGATGAGAACTCGGATGAAATCCCCACTCCTCCAGACAGCCCTGTATCTTCCCAGACTAGGACTTTCCCCTCCAAGACCCGAAGTGGGATACTAACAGGTCTGCTCACATGGAGAAATTGCAGGCATACCAAAAGTGGATTTCTAAAGAAATGGAAAGGACCATTCCCAGAACCATAAATTGGCCAGCTTTATATGCAGTTAAACAGGGTCCTTCCGAGTCTCCATCTGAATTCCTGGATCGATTGAGGGATGTAATGCACCGTAACACACTGCTGGACCCTGGGTCAGAGGTAGGAATACAACAACCAGTCTCCCTATTTTTGGGTCAGTCTACGGGAGACATTAGGTGCAAACTCCAGAAGTTGCATCCTACAGAAGGCAGGAACTTGAAAGTCCTGCTGGATGAAGCATGGAGAGTGTTTAGCAATAGAGAGGAAGAAACAACAAGAGGTAGAATTTTTGGTTGACACGGGGGCAACATACTCAGTTTTGAATCAAGCCTTGATGCCCCTGGGGAGTGACTATATCATGGTAAAAGGGGCAACTAGCCAAAGTGAAAAGGCATACTTTTGTAAAGCTTTGAAGTATAAATTAGGAAAACAATGGGGCATCCACAAATTCTTGTATATGCCCAATTCCCCAAAGGCACTTCTGGGAAGGGATTTGTTGGAACAATTGGGTGCAAAAATTACATTTGAAAAGGAAAAATTACTCTGGAGGTAAAGGATCGGCAATATATTCAGGTACTGAGTCTATTTCTAACCAGTCCTCCCACAGAAGGAGAATTCCCAAAGAGATCCTAAACCAGGTATACCCTGGGGTATGGGCCACTGATGTCCCTGGAAGAGCGAAGAATGCTCCACCCATTGAAGTTAGACTCAAAGAAGGCCGGCAACTGGTAAGAGCTAAGCAATATCCCCTAAAAGAGGAAGATAAGGAAGGAATCCCGCCAGAGATAGAAAGATTTTTACAATTAGGATTATTGAAAGAGTGCGAGTTGGATTTTAACACCCCTATAGTACCTGTCCGTAAATCTGACGGGTCGTATCGGGTGGTCCAGGATTTGCGAGCCATAAACAAAATAACAGAAGACCTCTACCCAGTAGTAGCAAACCCATATACTTTGTTAACCGTATTGGCTCCCTAATTAACCTGGTTTACTGTTTTAGATTTGAAAGATGCCTTCTTTTGCCTCCCTCTCCATGAAGCCAGTCAGAAATTATTTGCATTTGAATGGGAGAACCCCAAAAGTGGTCGAAAGACTCAGCTCACTTGGACGGTGCTGCCACAAAGATTTAAGAACAGTCCTACCATCTTCGGTAATCAACTTGCAAAAGACTTGGAGTCCTGGGAAATCCCGTCTGAAGAAGGGAAATTACTACAGTATGTGGATAACATTCTGATTGCCACCAAAACTGAAGACGGTTGTATCACTTGGACGGTGAGTCTACTAAATTTCTTGGGGCTCCAAAGGTATCGGGTATTTAAGAAGAAGGCCCAGATAATGCAGCGTGAGGTAATTTACTTGGGCTATGAAATTAGTGCTGGACAAAGAACTCTGGGACAGGCCCGTAAGGAGGCAATATGCCAAACTCTGAGACCTCAGACAGTGAAAGAGCTACGGACTTTCTTGAGAATGACTGGGTGGTGCCAGCTGTGGATTTATAATTATGGACTACTTGTTAAACCTCTATATGCACTAACAGCTACTGGATAAAATCACCTTAAATGGAACAAGGAGACCATGCAAGCCTTTGAACTACTGAAAAAGGCTCTGATGTCGGCCTGCTCTAGGGCTCCCAGATGTGAGTAAGCCGTTTTTCCTTTTCTCTCACGAAAAGCAGGGGATTGCTCTGGGGATACTAGCACAAGATCTGGATCCATATCGACGAGCAGTTGCTTATCTCTCCAAACAACTGGATGCAACTGCAAAGGGTTGGCCTGGATGCCTGCGAGCGGTTGCAGCTGTAATATTAAATATACAGGAAGCCCGAAAATTTACCATGGGCCAGAAAATAACTGTCTTGATGTCCCACACAGTATCCGCAGTATTGGAAGCAAAAGGAGGACACTGGCTTTCTCCACAAAGATTCCTGAGATATCAGGCCATACTGGTAGAGCAGGATGATGTGGAGATTATAGTTACTAACACTGTCAATCCAGCTTCCTTTCTCAGTGGAAACACAGGAGAACCAGTGCATCATGACTGCTTGGAGACCGTTGAAGCAACCTATGCAAGTCGCCCGGATTTGAGAGACAACCCTACGGAAAATGGAGAAAACTGGTTCACAGATGGAAGCAGCTATGTTCTGAGTGGTAAGAGACACGCGGGGTACGCTATTACCACAACTCAAGAAATCATAGAGTCAAGACCTTTGCCCATAAACACCTCTGCGCAAAAGGCAGAGATAATTGCTTTAACCCGTGCCTTGGAATTGGCCCAAGGCAAAGTTGTGAATATATACACAGACTCGAAGTATGCCTTTGGAGTTGTGTATGCGCATGCAGCGATCTAGAAGGAAAAAGGACTATTGAACTCTCAAGGGAAAAACATCAAACATGCAGAAGAAATTTTGAAACTACTGGAGGCAGTTCAACTCCCCGAGAAAGTGGCAATCATGCATATTAAGGCGAACCAGAAAGTGAGCTCAAAATTGGAAAAAGGAAACGAGCTGGTGGACAGAAAGGCAAAACAGGTGGCTAAAACAGAGGTAAGAACTGAAGGGGCTTTAATCCCTGATGGACGAATCTCCCTAGAAGGTAAGCCAGAATGTACTGAAGAACACCAGAAACTTCTCACAGATCTAGAAGAGTCATATAATGAGGAAGGGTGGGCTCAAACCCCACAGGGAAAACTAATCATTCCCTTCTGTCTGATATGGCATTTGATAAGGGAAGAACATAAAAAAAGGCATTGGGGGACAAAGGCTCTGTACAAACATTTAACTAGAAAGATTGTGGCTAGAAACTTATACACCACGGTGAGACAGGTGACTCAACAGTGCGATCTTTGCCTCCAGACTAATCTGAAAAATAATCCTAAACTAGAAATGGGTCGGATTGAAAAAGGTAATGGGCTTGGGCAGCAATGGCAAATTGATTTCACGGAACTCCCAAGAAAAGGGGGGTATCGATATCTATTGATATTAACTGATACCTTTTTAGGTTGGCCGGAAGCATTCCCGACCAGGATAGCTAAAGCTCGAGAGGTGTAGCCTTTGGTGTTGCAAGAGTACAGGAGATTCTTATAGTGAATGGAAAAGGAACCAATTACGATGAAAGCTGGAGTCCAATAAGTATTTTGAGAAGATGCTGAATAATGATGTACTATAATAGAATTAAGAGCAGTAAAAGAATTTACTAACTTTTTTGAAAAGGGTGGACTGAAGGAAGGGGTTAAAAGGGATTTTAGTAGAAGTGGCATTACCTAATAGTTGCTGTGCATCTAAAAAACTGATAGTGCTTATCTATTGTCTAAATTAACTGAAGCAGAGAGTCTTGCATCTCCATACAAAGGGGTTGGTTCCTGATAGGGGCTGGGAGTCGCCTAGAACCAGTCAAGACCGACCCTGCTCTATGGATGGGAGCCAGGAGAGAACTGAGTTTGCGCAGAAACAAAGGTCAATCAGCGGACACCGTGATGAAGAGGATGGACCTTCATCTTGGGACCCCCGACGACCACCACTAGGAGGCACTGCGCAAGTGCAACTTGGAGGAGTCTATGGAAATTACTTCTTGGAACTAATTATAATATGGAAATTATTTCTCGGAACTGATTTTGATATGCAATGAGGATAGATGCATATGTGTAGGTGTATTGGGAAATCTAATGCATATGTAATATTTGATTGTATAAATTGAAGAGACACGTTGCTGCTCGGCGCGCATGACTTTGGTGGGACTGCCCCCCGTGCTGCCCGGCGCCGAATAGACATACCTACTTTACAATCTTACAGATTGTGGAGTCTGCTTTCCGCACGTCATCATAAGGAACCTGAAAGTGCACAAGTCCATGGGACCTAATGAGGTGCATCCGCATGGTATTGGGCAGAAAACTTCAGATGACAGTAATGCTTAGGTCATACTGATGTTGTTTCATTTAGGCCTGACTACTTTGTATAAACAATGCATGCCTTTCTAACAATTATGCCCTTGAAGAGGAGCTAACACACTGATAAAAGGGGAACACCCAGCCCAGAAGGCCTGGAAAGATGGACAGTTGCTGATGAAGCATGAAGATAACAAAGATCTAGGTTAATTACGAAAAAGGTAAAGGTGGCAGGGGGAGATCGCAACCACCGACTCAATTCAGAACCAAAAAGGCTGCACCCCCCAAGCATGCGAGCATGTGTAATTAAATAAGGAAGGAGTATACATGTCAAGATAAGTGCATAATGTGATGAACCAATCAGAATGTGATTAGTAATTTCTTTGTTTTTGTAAGAGCATGTAGTCCTTGTGACTCTGCTAAACGGTGTGCTAGCTTTGTGGAATTATCACCTAGCACCCATATGTGCATAAATATGCAATAAAGACAATACCTCTGCTCTGTGTGTATACTGGCATACTGCACACTGGGTAAATGATCCCACTTTTGGGACAACACGCAGGTCCTGAGGGAACTGGTGGATGAAGTTGCTAAGCCACTATCTATCATATTTGAGAGGTCGTGGCAGTCTGGTGAAGTTCCCAGTGACTGGAAAAGGGGAAACATAACCCCCATTTTTAAAAAGGAAAAAAGGAAGACCTGGGGAACTACAGGCCGGTCAGTCTCACCTCTGTGCCCAGCAAGATCGTGGAGCAGATCCTCCTGGAAACTATGATAAGGCACATGGAAAGCACTCAAAGAGTTGTGGTCAATGGCTCGATGTCCAAGTGGAGACCAGTGACGAGTGGTGATGCTCAGGTGTCAGTACTGGGACCGGAACTGTTTAATATCTTTGTCGGGGACATGGACAGTGGGACTGAGTGTACTCTCAGCAAGTTTGCCGACGACACCAAGCTGTGTGGTGTGGTCAACACACTGGAGGAAAGGCAACCCATCTAGATGTACCTTGACAGGCTGGAGAGGTGGGCCTGCGTGAACCTCATGATTTTTAGTACAACAAGGCCAAGTGCAAGGTCCTGCACCTGGGTCAGGGAAATCCCAAGCACAAATAGAGGCTGGGCAGTGGATAGATTGAGAGCAGCCCTAAGGAAATTTGGCTTCTGGATTGTTTGGAAGGCAGTCCCAACTATCTCCAAGGAAGGAAAGCATTATACAGAGCAGAGATTAATACAAATATTAATGTTCCCATTGACTGTTTAGAAGCCACAGTATTTGGTAACATTTGGGAGAAGTTTCCTGTGTGTCTATATAGTACAAACTGCAGATTTTAAAACTGAGTTTTTTTGAAAGCTGAAAGAAGTTGCTGTAATATTTTAAAGGATTTTGAGAATATAATATTGGGATCTAATTTGTACCTTCTTAGAAAGAGAATGCATTTAACTCCGGCTACAGCAAAGCATTTATGAAAATGCTGTCTTGCTAATCCAGCTCTTCCAGTCCATATCAGCATTGGTTACACTGCGGTGTTTGACACACCTGCACCAATCTTAAACCTGTCCAAAGAGTTAGGTAAATACAGAGACTATGTGGCCAGACATAACTGTCTCTACTACTCAGATTTTGCTGCCAGCTATATCCAAGGTGTATTTTCAAGCCCAGATCAAGGATAATTTCATAAAATGCACTCAGTTCAGCAAATGCCAACTGGCAGCAGAGCAGACATTGCTGCTTAAGGAACAGAGCTGACACAACAGCTATAATGCATTCCTCAGTAACTGAACTGCAAATGGTGTTGTTATGGTATGGCAACAAAAGAGCCACGCGGCCGCCCCTCCCCCCGCCGGCGTGCGGAGGAGAATGGAAAGAAACAGGCAGAAACTGGTGGGTCAGGATAAGGGCAGTTTAACAGAACAGCAAACAAAGGGAACAGGAACAACAACGATACAGATAAGGAGAATACACAACACAAACCGCACAACAGAACAGAGCTGCTCTCACCAACAGCTGCCGCCCGTGCGCTCCCGAACCGCGAGAGAGTTCCCGCCGCACAGCTCCCCCCACCAGAACCCAGCATGACGGCACATGGTATGGAATACCCTGCTCTGTTTGGCCAAGTTGGGTCAGCCCGCCCGACTATGCCCCCTCCTGGAGTCCGGTGAAAATAAACCCTGTCCTGGCCGAACCCAGGACATTATCCACCCCTTATTCCATACCATCTACGTCATGCCCAGGTCCCCCATTGTCCAGTTGATCACCACCACTTCTCCTGTCTCCAGATATCATTCCCTTAGTCTAAGGATCATCACTCTGAAGTGTCCATGGAGTTCATTTAATCCATGACTTTGGGCTCCATTTGTTGTAATGGTCTTCCGTGGCAGGAGAGGTGATGTGTGCTGCTGGGCGGTCACTTGCTGCATCCGGAGCTCATGGCTGATGCATCTGGTGCAGCCCATGCCCAGAGTCTGCAGGAAATGTCGATCTCGATGAAGTTGCTGGCTGCCAGTTGTTGAAAACCAGGTCCAGTCCCATCATCGCTGTGCTCTGCTAGTTGTTCATCAAAAAGTCCATCCTTCTTTAGTCTGGACGATTCTTACTATGCTGCTACTGGTATAACATATAACAATTATAACAGTGATAACAGACAGTGACAGGGTTATTTAACAACTAACTTCATACAATTTATTTATGGACTATTCTCACCCAAAATCAAATCCCCATGAGGTACACATCAGACTTCCCCATCTTTCCGCATTACCCACCACGTACACCCAGGTCCTTGAGCAAAAGCAATCCTGCGGACGGGCTTGCCTTTGCCCGAGGCAGGACTAGCCCAAACTGTCTTCCCTAACATGTTCCGCATGTGCACTACAGGGACCTCATCCCCTTCTACGGGGTGCTGAGATTTTGACTGGGCAGGACCAGCCCGGCTGGTGGACCCTCTGGTGTTAACCAACCAGGTGGCCTTTGCTAAATGAGTATCCCAATTTTTGAAAGTCCCACCCCACATTGCTCTCAAAGTGGTTTTTAGAAGGCTATTGTACCGTTCGATCTTTCCAGAGGCTGGTGCATGGTAGGGGATGTGATACACCCACTCAATACCATGTTCTGTGGCCCAGGTGTCTATGAGGCTTTATGAAATTGTGTTCCGTTGTCCCACTCAACTATTTCGGGAGTGACATGTCGCCCCAGGACTTGTTTTTCAAGGCCCAGGATGGTATTCCGGGCGGTGGCATGGGGCACAGGGTAGGTTTCCAGCCATCCGGTGGTGGCCTCCACCATTGTGAGCACATAGCGCTTGCCTTGGTGGGTTTGTGGCAGTGTGATGTAGTCAATCTTCCAGGCCTCCCCGTATTTATATTTCAGCCATCGTCCTCCATACCACTGAGGCTTTACCCGCTTGGCTTGCTTGATTGCAGCGCATGTTTCACATTCATGGATAACCTGTGCAATGGTGCCCATGCTCAAGTCCACCCCTCGGTCACGAGCCCATCGGTATGTTGCATCTCTTCCTTGGTGGCCCGAGGTGTCATGGGCCCACCAGTCTATAAAGGGTTCACCCTTATGTTGCCAGTCCAGATCCACCTGAGCTACTTAAATCTTGGCAGCCTGATCCACCTGGTGGTTGTTTTGATGTTCCTCAGTGGCCCGACTCTTAGGGACGTGGGCGTCCACGTGATGGACTTTTACAACCAGCTGCTCCAGACGGGCAGCAATATCTTGCCACAATGGGGCAGCCCAGATAGGTTTGCCTCTGCGCTGCCAGTTGTTCTTCTTCCATTGCTGCAGCCACCCCCACAAGGCATTGGCCACCATCCAGGAGTAGGTGTAAAGATAGAGCCCTGGCCACTTCTCTCGATCAGCAATGTCTAAAGCCAGCTGGATGGCTTTCACCTCTGCAAACTGGCTGGACTCACCTTCTCCCTCGGCAGTTTCCGTGACTTGTCATGTAGGGCTCCATACAGCAGCCTTCCACCTCCGCTGCTTCCCCACAAGGCAACACAACCCATCCGTGAACAGGGCATACTGTTTCTTATCTTCTGGCAGCTGGTTATACAGTGGGGCCTCTTAAGCATGTGTCACCTCCTCCTCTGGCGATGCTCCAAAATCTTTGCCTTCTGGCCAGTCCATGATTACCTCCAGAATTCCTGGGCGACTGGGGTTTCCCATTCGGGCCCGCTGTGTGATCAGTGTGACCCACTTACTC
This sequence comes from Opisthocomus hoazin, assembly GCF_030867145.1. Classification (NCBI taxonomy): domain Eukaryota; kingdom Metazoa; phylum Chordata; class Aves; order Opisthocomiformes; family Opisthocomidae; genus Opisthocomus; species Opisthocomus hoazin. Next base: position 26,638,088 of record NC_134453.1, read on the forward strand.
CATGTAGCATCGGTGGCATGATGCTTAGGGGGGACCCTCTCTTTGAACATCCAGCCCAGGACCGGCAATCGTGGTGCTAGGAGGAGCTGTGCTTCAGTGCCGACCACTTCTGAAGCAGCTCGAATGCCTTCATATGCTGCCAGAATCTCTTTTTCAGTGGGAGTATAGTGGGCCTCGGATCCTTTGTATCCCCGACTCCAAAACCCCAGGGGTCGACCTCGAGTCTCCCCTGGTGCTTTCTGCCAGAGACTCCAGGTTGGGCCATTCTCCCCGGCTGCGGTGTAGAGCACGTTTTTAACATCTTGCCCTGACCGGACTGGACCAAGGGCTACGGCATGAACTATCTCCCATTTAATTTGTTCAAATGCCTGTCGTTGCTCAGGACCTCATTCAAAATAATTCTTCTTCTGGGTCACATGGTACAGAGGACTCACAATCTGGCTGTAATTTGGGATGTGCATCCTCCAAAATCCCACAACACCTAGGAAGGCTTGTGCTTCCTTTTTGCTGGTTGGTGGAGACATAGCTGCTATTTTGTTGATGACATCCATTGGGATTTGACGGCGCCCATCCTGCCATTTTATTCCCAAAAACTGGATCTCTTGTGCAGGTCCCTTGACTTGACTTCGCTTAATGGTGAAACCGGCTTTCAGGAGGATCTGAACTATTTTCTCCCCTTTCTCAAAAACTTCCTCTGCTGTGTCACCCCATACAATGATGTCATGGATGTACTGCAGATGTTCTGGAGCTTCACCTTTTTCCAGTGCAGTCTGGATTAGTCCATGGCAAATGGTGGGACTGTGTTTCCACCCCTGGGGCAGTCGATTCCAGGTGTACTGGATGCCCCTCCAGGTGAAAGCAAACTGTGGCCTGCACTCTGCTGCCAAAGGGATGGAGAAGAATGCATTAGCGATGTCACTGGTGGCCTACCACTTGGCTGCTTTTGACTCCAGCTGATATTGAAGTTCTAGCATGTCTGGCACTGCAGCACTCAGCGGTGGTGTGATTTCATTCAGGCCACGGTAGTCTATTGTCAGTCTCCACTCTCCAGTAGATTTTCTCACTGGCCATATGGGACTATTAAAGGGTGAGCGAGTTTTACTGATCACTCCTTGACTCTCCAGCTGGCGGATCAGCTGATGAATGGGGATAAGGTATTCTTGGTTAATGTGATCCTGTCGCCGGTGCAACGTTGTGGTCGCGATTGGCACCTGTTGTTCTTCAACCCTCAGCAACCCCACAACAGAAGGATCCTCAGAAAGACCAGGCAAAATGGACAGCTGTTTAATTTCTTCTGCCTCCAAAGCAGCTATGCCAAAAGCCCACCAATACCCCTTTGGGTCCTTGAAATACCCTCTCCTGAGACAGTCTATACCAAGGATGCACGGAGCCTCGGGGCCAGTTACAATGGGGTGCTTCTGCCACTCCTGCCCAGTGAGGCTCACTTCAGCCTCCAGTACACTCAGCTCTTGGGACCCCCCTGTCACTCCCGAAATGCAAATGGACTCTGACCCTTTGAAATCTGATGGCATTACAGTACACTGTGCCCCAGTGTCCACTAGAGCTTTATACTCTTATGGATCTGACGTGCCAGGCCACCAAATCCACACCGTCCAATAAACACGGTTGTCCCTTTCCTCCACCTGGCTGGAGGCAGGGCCCCTCTAATCCTGGTCAGAGAATTTGCTGCTCACCTGCTGTAAAAATGACTTGGAGGTCCCTTCCAGAGGATCGGAATCTAGATCAAACTGTCTACCTGGTCTGGAGTGCTGGCTGCTGGAAACCGGAGTGGCATTTTTCCTAACAGAATCCCCTTTGGTGATTGTTTTACCTCGCAACTCACGCACTCGTGCCTCTAGACTTGAGGTAGGTTTTCCATCCCACTTCCTCATGTCCTCTCCATGGTCACGCAGGTAAAACCACAGGGTGCCCCGTGGTGTGTAGCCTCTGTATTCTCTCTCCTGAGCAGAGGAACGCCTGCCCTAATATCTGAGATGCAGGCCCGTACAGGTGAGGAGTAGGAAATACTCTGTTCGAGTCGCTGGACCTTCTGGGACAGTTTCTCCACAGCTGAAACGAGGGAGGAAGAGAGACTTTCCTCATATTGCCCGAGTCGGACAGCCACCTCACCCACTGTTGGTGCCTCTGCACCTTTCCAGTCTACTAGTGCCAGTGAGTTGGCATACGAGGATGGTGCGCTCCGCACAAATTTCCTCCACATGTGCCATGTGCACTGGGCTTCATCTGGGTCTGTGGGTACCTGCTCATCGTCTGGTTCATAGTAAACCAGCTCCCGCACAGCTAATTCCCTCAAGTACTGAATACCCCTTTCCATATTGGTCCACTTGCCTGGACAGCATACAAATTCCTCACTGAAGGGGTACCTCTCCCTCACACCTGACAGAAGTCTCCTCCAGAGGCTGAGGACTTGTTCCTTCTTCCCAATGGCCTTGTCAATGTCCCCTTCCCTGGCCAGGGATCCCAGCTGCTTGGCTTCCTTGCTTTCTAATTGCAAGCTGCTGGCCCCGTTATCCCAGCACCGCAGCAGCCAGGTGACAATGTGCTCGCCTGGGTGGCGGCTGAAATCTTTCCGCATGTCTCGCAGCTTGATCAAGGACAGGGACCGGGTGTTGATCTCTGTCTCTGTCTGTCTCCCGCGATGACCCTGGCTCATTGTCATCCCTCCCGGAGCGATCTGCTCTCTTTGCGTCTTTCTTTAGTTTTACAGGGGCGACTGCTACTGGCACAGGTTGGTTGTTGCGCTCAACCGCGATGCCTGCTGCTGGAACTGGAGCTGGAGCCGCTGCCGTGCCTGCCGGGCAAACCGGGTCCGCCCCTGCGGCTGTGGCAGCGGCAGCGGTGGTGCCGGTCGGGGTGGAAAACCCAGGACAGGACAGCTGTCTGCTGCTTTTCGGATTTACAAAAGGTTAATCTGAATCTGCCTTGACCTTATAACCCTTCTGACTAGCATGGTTAAGTTTATTCAATTTCCACATCCGACTGAACACAGGCATCTGGCACAGCCAGTGCCTTTGATGCTCGTGCCTGAGTGACTAGTTGCCCGTTAATTAGGGGATGACTTTTATCCTGTAGGTCCCAAGCTTAACTGTGTGTGAACATACATGTAAATCCATATGCATCTGCTTTTAGCAGATGTCCTTTAAATTCCCTACAGAACTGGAAGTCAATCCCAGTTTTAAATTTTGCAAGGTTAAACCCCCTTCACCCTCTCCAGTCCCCTCCTCCTAAAAAACCCTGTACATTCCTACATTACATCAACATTTAGGTTTCCTAGAATAATGAATAACAATTGTATCAGATTGTCTGAGTGCAGTTCATGCTAAATTTGTGCAGCAATTAGAAATGCAAAACAAATTTTTATCACATTTCTAGTACAAAAATAATCCAATATGATGGGGGAAAAATTCCCACTTGGAGGCATAAATAGACTTTAAGGATTTGCTTAAATGTTTTTCTGGAGGGATGTCCTGGTTTCAGCTGGGATACAGTTAATTTTCCTCCCACTAGCTGCTGCATTTTGGATTTAGTACGAGAAGAAAGTTGATAACACTTATGTTTTTAGTTGTTGCTAGAAATCAAGGACTTTTTCCAGTTTCCCATATTCAGCTAATGAGTGGATGTGCAGGAGCTGGGAGAGAGCACAGCCAGACAGATAGCCAAGCTGACCAATGCAAACATTCCATAGCATAAATGTCATGCTCAGTTTATGAATGGGGATTGGCTGGGGGGCAGGAGGCTCTCGGCTTTTCAGTTTTCAAGGAGTTTAGGATTCTCTCTTTGTTGGGAGTCTGAATTTTTTTCAGGCTGCAAATCAGTCATTGAGTGTGGAGAAAATTTGTATTGTATATAGTTTGTTTTGCATATTCATTATTATCATTGCTAGTATGATTATCAGAGAGGAATGAAAACAGGTCCCTGCTCGGGGCGGCAGGCAAATCCCCTCCTGGCCTCCCTCACCTCCTCAGCTGCCCTTAAGCAACAGATACAGGGCTCTGGAATGTGAGGGCCAGGCAAATGAGGATGTGGGCGAAGGTGCATCCAGGGGGTTGCCTAGGACACGTCAGTCAGCCCCATGCATTATGACTGCCCCGGCTAAGAAAAAAAGGAGGGTGATTCTTGTAGGCGATTCCCTTCTGAGGGGAACAGAGGGCCCGATATGCCGACCGGACCCATCTCGCAGGGAAGTCTGCTGCCTCCCTGGGGCCCGGGTTAGAGATGTTGCTAGGAAGCTCCACGGTCTGGTGTGGCCCTCTGATTATTACCCGCTGTTGGTAATGCAGGTTGGCGGAGATGAGATCGTGGAGAGAAGTCCCAAGGCCATCAAAAGGGACTTCAGGGCACTGGGGCGACTGGTTGAAGGATGAGGGGCACAGGTGGTGTTTTCCTCAATCCCATCAGTGGCAGGGAAGAACACTGAAAGGGACAGGAAAACTCACCTGGTAAACAGGTGGCTCAGAGACTGGTGCCGTCCGTGGAATTTTGGTTTCTTTGGTCATGGGGAGGCTTACACGGCACCAGGCCTGCTGGCGACAGAGGGAGTCCAGCTGTCTCAAAGGGGGAAAAGGATTCTTGTCCATGACCTGGCAGGGCTCATGGAGAGGGCTTTAAACTAGGTTTGAAGGGGGAAGGGGATATAACCAGGTTCACTAGAGATGAGACCAGGCATGGCATACCGGGGCTGGGGATGAGATCGATAGCCCAGCTCAAGTGCATCTACACCAATGCATGCAGCATGGGCAATAAACAGGAGGAGCTGGAAGTCATTGTGCAGCAGGACAGCAATGACTTGGTCGCCATCACAGAAATGTGGTGGGATGACTCTCATGACTGGAGTGCTGCGATGGATGGCTATAAGCTCTTTAGAAGGGACAGATGAGGAAAGAGAGGCGGTGGGGTGGTGGCTCTGTATGTTAGGGAGTGCTACAATTGTATGGAGCTTGACAATTGTGATGACAAGGTTGAATGCTTATGGATAAAGATGAGGGGGAAAGCCAACAAGGCAGACATCCTACTGGGGGTCTGTTATAGACCATCGAACCAGGATGAAGAGGTAGATGAAGTTTTCTACAAGAGGCTGGCAGAAGTCTCACAATCGCTAGGCCTTGTTCTCGTGGGGGACTTTAACTTACCGGACATCTGCTGGAACTACAACACAGCAGAGAGGAATCAGTCTAGGAGGTTCCTGGAGTGTGTGGATGTCCAGGGTTTGGCCGGGACAGGGTTAATTTTCGCCAGGAGCCAGGAGGGGACACAGCCGTGTGGGCTGACCCCACCTGGCCAAACAGAGCAAGGTATTCCATACCATGTGCCGTCATGCTGGGTTCCGGTGAGGGGGGAGAGCGGGGCAGCGGAACCCTCTCCCGGCTCGAGAGTGCACAGCGGCGGCAGTCCGGGAGAGAGCGGCTCTGTTCTGCGGGCTCTGTTCTGCTGGTTTGTTTTGTGTATTCCCCTTTTCTGTATCGTTGTTGTTACTATTCCCTTTGTTTGCTGTTCTGTCAAACTGCCCTTATCCCGACCCACCAGTTTTCTGCCTGTTTCTTTCCATTCTCCTCCACACCCCGGCAGGGGGAGGGGCGGCTGCGTGGCGCTTTTGTTGCCGGCCCACTAGAACTGGCCACTGTTGTAAGGGACAACAAAAAACGTTTTTACAAATACATCAACCACAAAAAGAGGGCCAAGGATAGTCTCCATCCCTTATTGGATGCGAGGGGGGAATATTGCCACCAAGGATGAGGAAAAGGCTGAGGTACTTAATGCCTTCTTTGCCTCAGTCTTTAAAGGGTAGTCAGCCCCCCAGTGTTAGAAGATACGGATGGAGAGCAAAATAAACCTCCCATAATCCAGGAGGAAGCAGTTAACAACCTGCTATGCCACCTGGACACTCACAGGTCTATGGGGCTGGATGGGACCCAACCAAGAGTGCTGAGGGAGCTGGGGAAGGAGAAGGCCAACACACTCTCCATCATCTGTCAGCAGTCCTGGCTAACAGGGGAGGTCCCAGACGACTGGAGGCTCGCCAATGTAACACCAGTCTACAAGAAGGGCCGGAAGGAGGATCCCGGGAACTACAGGCCTGTCAGCCTGACCTTGGTGCCGGGCAAGATTATGGAGCAATTCATCCTGAGTGCGATCACCGGGCATGTGAAGGACAGCCAGGGGATCAGGCCCAGCCAGCATGGGTTCATGAAAGGCAGGTCCTGCTTGACCAACCTGATCTCCTTCTATGACCAGGTGACCCGCCTAGTGGATGAGGGAAAGGCTGTGGATGTTGTTTACCTGGACTTTAGTAAGGCCTTTGACACTGTTCCCCACAGCATCCTCCTGGAGAAACTAGCTGCCCATGGTTTGGATGGGTGTACTCTTTGCTGGATAAAGAACTGGCTGAATGGCCGAGTGCAGAGAGTGGTGGTGAATGGAGTTAAATCCAGCTGGAGGCCGGTCACGAGTGGTGTTCCCCAGGGCTCAGATTTGGGGCCAGTCTTGTTTAACATCTTTATCAATGATCGGGATGAGGGGATTGAGTGCTCCCTCAGGAAGTTTGCAGATGACACCAAGCTGGGTGGGAGTGTCGATCTGCTGGAGGGTAGGAAGGCTCTGCAGAGGGATCTGGACAGGCTGGATCGATGGGCTGAGGCCAACTGTATGAGGTTCAACAAGGCCAAGTGCCGGGTCCTGCACTTGGGTCACAACAACCCCATACAATGCTACAGGCTTGGGGAGGAGTGTCTGGAAAGCTGCACAGCGAAAAATGACCTTGGGGTGCTGGTCGACAGCCGGCTGAACATGAGCCAGCAGTGTGCCCAGGTGGCCAAGAAGGTCAACGACATCCTGGCTTGTATCAGGAATAGGGTGGCCAGCAAGGAGCAGGAGATTTATCATCCCCCTGTACTCGGCACTGGTGAGGCTGCACCTGGAGTATTGTGTTCAGATTTGGGCCCCTCAGTACAAGAAGGACATTGAGATGCTGGAGAGTGTCCAGAGAAGGGCAACGAGGCTGGTGAGGGGTCTAGAGAACAAGTGTTATGAGGATCGACTGAAGGAACTGGGACTGTTTATTATGGAGAAGAGAAGGCTGAGGGGGGACCTTCTCGCTCTCTACAACTACCTGAAAGGAGGTTGTAGTGAGGCAGATTTTGGTCTCTTCTCCCAAGTAACTAGAGATAGGATGAGGGGCAGTGGCCTCCAGTTGCATCAGGGGAGGTTTAGATTGGATATTAGGAAAAATTTCTTTACGGAAAGAGTGGTCAGGCATTAGAACAGGCTGCCCAGGGAGGTGGTGGAGTCCCCATCCCTGGAGGTGTTAAAAAAACGTGTATATGGCACTTCGGGATATGGTTTAGTAGGCATGGTGTTGTTGGGTGGATGATTGGACTAGATATTAGAGGTCTTTTCCAACCTGTGGTTCTATGATTATTAGTATTAATTGTAGTAGTATTATTTCCTGTGTTGCTTTATTAAACTGTCTTTATCTCAACCCACAATTTTTTCCCTTTTGTCCATTTCTCCTCCCCATCCCGCTGGGGGGGAAGGGAGAAGTGAGCGAGCAGCTCTCTAGTGCTTAGTTCTGGCTGCCAGGTTAAACTACAACAAGGGATCGTCAGGTATCTGCGAGACAGAGCCCTTTCTATTTCTGTCTGGTCTTTCAATCATGTTTTTAAGAGCAGCTCACTATAATTTCTTGTCAAATCCCATGCAGAATAGACATAAATTTACAGAGATTTTAGGTAGAGAAGATGTAATGTGAGGGATCACAAAAAAATTGGTTTCCTGATACATAATATCCCTCCACATTATTGAAACAAAACTATTTGATGGATATAGGATCAGTTTATTTAAAATATGGTAGTGTGGCCATTTTGACAGCACTCCCAGCTGTTCTTTGAACAAGCGGAGAAGTATGTCAGAGGCCTTAGTTTTGCTCATGTTGGGCCTCCTCCAAGATACCACTTATGGGCTTCTGAATCAGTGGGGCCCCTGCTCCCTACAGATTATTGTGAGAGCGCAATGTACTCAGGCGTCCAAAGCCACTCTCCCAGGGAGGAATTGCATTTGCGTTAATCAGGATAGCAGAGGAAAAGGCAAAATAAGTGGCCGAAGGAATTAATCTGTAAGGATTAGGAGATAAGGAGATAAGGAGAGGTGCTGTGCTGTACCTTGTTCTCACCAACAGGGAGGGGCTGGTGGGGAATGTGAAGCTCAAGGGAAGCCTTGGCTTCAGTGACCATGAAAACGGTGGAGTTCAAGATCCTTAGGGCAGCGAGGAGGGCACGCAGCAAGCTCACTACCCTGGACTTCAGGAGAGCAGACTTTGACCTCTTCAGGGACCTGCTCAGTAGAGTACCATGGGTAAATCCCTGGAGGGAAGAGGGACCCAAGAAAGCTGGTTAATATTCAAGGATCACCTCCTCCAAGCCCAGCAGTGACACACCCCAGTAAAGAGGAAGACAGGCAAAAACACCAAGAGGACTGCATGGATGAACAAGGAGCTCCTGGGCAAACTCAAGGACAAAAAGGAAACCTACAGAGGGTAGAAGCAAGGGCAGGCAGCCTGGGAGGAATACAGAGAAATTGTCCGAGCAGCCACGGATCAGGTTAGGAAAGCTAAAGCCCCAATATAATTAAATCTGGCCAGGGACATCAAGGGCAACAAGAAAAGCTTCTATAGGTACATCGGTGATAAAAGGGAAATGTGAGCCCTCTCCGGAAGGAAACAGGAGACCTGATCACCCGGGATATGGAGAAGGCTGAGGTACTCAAAGACCTTTTTGCCTCAGTCTTCACCGGCAAGTGCTCCAGCCACACTGCCCAAGTCGCAGGAGGCAAAGGCAGGGACTGGGAGAATGAAGAATTGCCCACTGTAGGAGATCAGGTTCAAGACCATCTAAGGAATCTGAAGGTGCACAAATCCATGGGACCTGATGAGGTGCATCTGCGGGTCCTAAGGGAACTGGTGGATGAAGTTGCCAAACCACTCTCCATCATATTTGAGAAGTCGTGGCAGTCTGGTGAAGTTCCCACTGACTGGAAAAGGGAAAACATAACCTGCATTTTTAAAAAGGGTAAAAGGAAGACCTGGGGAACTACAGGCCAGTCAGTCTTACCTCTGTGCCCAGCAAGTTCATAGACCAGATCCTCCTGGAAACTATGGCACATGGAAAACAGAGAGGTGATTGGTGAGAGCCAACATGGCTTCACTAAGGGCAAATTGTGCCTGACAAATCGTGTGGCCTTCTACGAAGGGGCAATAGAGTGACCGCATGGTTCTTTGTTGTCAGCCAGCACTAAACCACATTGTCAAGGGATGCCATCCTACTAAAAAGTCTGTCCTCATCTTTCTTATAAGCCCTCTTTAAGTATTGAAAGGCTGCAATAAGGTCTCCCTGCAGCCTTCTCCAGGCTGAATGATCTCAGTTGTCTTAACCTTTTCCTCATAGGAAAGATGTTCCAACCTTCTGATCATTTTTTCTGGCTCTCCTCTGGACCCGCTCCAACAGGTCTATGTCTTTCTTGTACTGAGGACTCCAGAGCTGGACGCAGTACTCCAGGTGGGGTCTCACGAGAGTGGAGTAGAGTGGCAGAATCACCTCCCTCAACCTGCTGGCCATGCTTCTTTTGATGCAGCCCAGGATACGATTGGCTTTCTGGGCTGCAAGCGCAGAGGATCTTGCACTTGGCCTTGTTGAACCTCATGAGGTTCACATGGGCCCACTTCTTAAGGTTGTCCAGGTCCCTCTGAATGGCATCCCTTTCCCTTATGCCAACAATAAAATGTCAACTGGCTTAATGGGCAGGTCATCTACCACTTCCAGTAAACCTTCTAATTCAATTTGTTGTCTAGAGACCCGCACTCTTGTTCAGGGGTCACCACAGGAAACTGAAAATTCTACCTGAATTGAATTTCTATTACTTAATTACGCTATTCTGGAAGGTGCATAGTTCTAAGTAAATATGTGGACTTCTGCACACAGCATTCACATAAATCACCTCAAGCATATATGAGGAATGACTTAAAAATGTCATCTTCTACAAGTGCAAATGTGGGTGTTAGAAGAGTATTACCAACTGACCAGGTTGCTCAAAATGAGCAATATTACAATGGAAATGTTTAAGTGTTTTGTTCACTAAGCTGTATGGCTCTTTTTCTGAAGGTGATGTAATTCTTTCTGTTGCTTCCATGTAGGGATTTGCATATCATACCTTTAAGGCTGCAATGTAGAAAGATGTTTCTTCTCTCTCCTGTGAAGTTCAAACAATAGAGACACATAATATAGTCTCCTTCCTTCTTTTGTGTCGATTGGGTCCCCTGTGACATTTTAAGTCAGACATTTTATACTTGTTGTGTGTAAATTTAAGCCATTTTCAAATTAACTCAAAACCTAAAGGTAAATATAAAAAAATATAATATGTTTACAAACTTTTAAGAACCTTCATATCCAGGGCTGTGTATGAATGGTTGTAGGACACATGCCTGACTTCAGCTGAGACCGGGCAGACACAGAACTGAGCCCAGGCTGTCTACTGGTTATCAGCAATATCAACCTCAAATGTGATTACACTATAACTGTGTATTTTTCTAAAACCAGCAGATAGTTCTGATGCATAGTTCTAACTGCCCTCCTTTTTCCAGCTTTAATAATTGGCTACTTTTAAACAAAATTAAAATATTACTTCATGGTTTAAAAAAAGTAGAGTCCTGGTATGCTTCTGCTTAGCTTGGTGAATGCACATTCCCCTTGTAATTCAAGAACAGTGAGGAAAAATGTATTTTGAATGCTTGGATGCCAAAAGGGAAACTTTTATTTTGCCAGTTTTCAATTAGGTTGAATTTGGATGGCTGAATAGCTAAGTCCCCACTTGGAAACCCACCGGTATTGTCAGAGATCAAAAACAACGTTAAACACAGCAGCATCCATTAGAAATTTTGTAGCTGCTGTATAAAGGACCTTACAAGAACAACTGGAACATGGCATAGGGTCTCCTCCTGGTGCCTTGTCCTCTGCTGCCCTTTTGTTGTATTCCTCCTGAGTGAGCAGAGGGATTGCTCCTGGGGTCTCCTGTGCAGTGTGTTTCCCCACTGACATGGGAGAGGGACACATTCTCCAGCTTTTTTACCTCCTCCCTCCCACTGGAACCAATAAGAGAATTATGATGCAGAAAGCCCTGGTGAGTGGGTGTCCCAATCCAACGTCGGGGAGGTTTCGATATGATACCAAGGATGAGATTAAGACGCAAACAGTGTCAGATGCCATGCAACCTTGCAAACTTTATTTCGGTGAACTGGGAACTGGAGGTTGGGCGGGGAGGCAGCAGTAGGAGGACAAGAGGAGAAAAGAAGAAAGGGAGAGAGAAAAAAAGAAAGGAGTTTGGATGGGGACATGGGCTACTTTCCTAATATCTTTGGTCAATTAGAGGACCACTTCTCCCACATCGTCTATCTCCAAGCAACAGTTAGAAATATTTAGCTTCCTGCACACCTCCCCCTCTTCAGCTAACAGGTAATCCAGGACTATGCGATGTTGAAGGATTGCCGTGCGCATCTGTCGAGACTGCTGAGTTAAAAGGTCTATGGCATTGACAGTTTTATTAGTGATGATTTCTAGAGACGCTTGCAATCGAACTATCCAATTTAAATTGTAAATTGGTTCCGTTGTTCCCGATATTGGTTCACTGGAGTTCCAGGTGGCGGGTCTGTAATGTTGAATTATTCACTCAGGAGGCCACTCATCGTCTCCCCATTTTTGCGTCCCACCCAGGTTAACCTCACTAGATCACGCCTTATGGGCAACCCTTCTATTCACCATGAGGGTTTTGGTTTTTATGACAATGGGACATTCTTCAATGACAATAACCTGTTAGAGAGGCATGGGACTCACCTGCCTAGAAAAGGCAAAGGGATCTTTGGCAACAGACTAGCCAAGCTGGTGTGGAGGTCTTTAAACTGAAGGACTCGGGGGGTGGGGGGCAAAGTCACAATGCTCAAGCCATCCCATCTGGCTGGGGATTAAGAGTGGCTAATCAGAGCAGGGACAAATATTCCTCAGCTGTGTCCCAAGCTGAGAAGCAAAAGACCAACAACTTTAAGGGTGGACGTGAACATGACAGATCCTCTTGCACCCCTCCAGGGAAACCAGCATGCTTGAGTTCCTCCCTGAAATGTCTGTACACCAATACGTGCAGCATGGGCAATAAGCAGGAAGAATTACAGATCTGTGTGCGGTCGCAGGGCCACAATCTCATTGCAATTACAGAGACATGGTGAGAGAGACCACATGACTGGTTGAGGATGTGAAGGTTGGGGGCAGCCTTGGCTGCAGTGACCATGAGATGGTGGAGTTCAGGATCCTGTGTGGAGGAAGCAGGGCGATAAGCAGGATCACAATCTTGGACCTCAGGAGAGCTAAATTTGGCCTCTTCAAGGAGCTACTTGGAGATATCCCGTGGGTCAGGGTTCTAGAAGGCAGGGGGGTCCAAGAGAGCTGGTCGCTGTTTAAACATCATTTCCTCCATGCTCAGGATCGGTGCATCCCCCTGAGCAAGAAATCTAGCAAAGGAGTCAGGAGACCTGCATGGATGAGCAAGGAGCATCTAGCGGAGCTCAGGTGGAAGAGAAAGGTCCATGGAATGTGGAAAGAGGGGCAGGCCACTTGGGAGGAATACAGGAATGTTGTCAGAGCATGCAGGGATGCAACGAGGAAGGCTAAGGTCCACCTGGAATTGAATCTGGCAAGGGATGTCAAGAACAACAAGAAAAGTTTCAACTACATCAGTGGCAAACGGAAGACTAGGGATATTGTGGGGCCGCTGCTGAATGAGGCGACTGCCCTGGTGACGGAGGATGCAGAGAAGGCAGAGCTACCGAATGCCTTCTTTGATTCAGTCTTTAGTGCCAAGGCAGGCCCTCAGGAATCCCAGGCCCCGGAGGCAAGAGAGGAAGCCTGCAGAAAGAAAATCCTTCCCCTGGTCGAGGAGGACTGTATGAGAGATCGCTTAAGCAAACTGGACACCCACAAATCCATGGGCCCCGATGGAATGGCCCACGAGTGCTGAGGGAGCTGGCGGATGTCATTGCTGAGCCACTCTCCATCATCTTTGAAAGGTCCTGGAGGACAGGAGAGGTGACCGAGGAAAGCCAATGTCACTCCCATCTTCAAAAAGGGTAAGGAAGAGGACCCAGGGAACTACAGGCCGGTCAGCCTCACCACCATCCCTGGAAATGTGATGGAACAGCTCCTTCTGGATATCATCTCTAAGCAAGTGGAGGGCAAGAAGGTTATCAGGAGTAGTAAGCACGGATTCACCAAGGGAAAATCATGCTTGACCAATCTGATAGACTTCTCTGATGGCATGACCATCTGGAGTACTGCGTCCAGTTCTGGGCTCCCCAGTTCAAGAAAGAGGAGGAACTACCGGAGAGAGTCCAGCGGAGGGCCACGAGGATGATGATGTGAATGGAGCATCTCTCCTACAAGGAAAGGCTGAGGGAGCTGGGCTTGTTTAGCCTGAAGAAGAGAAGGCTGCGAGGGGACCTTATAAATGTTTATAAATATCTTAAGGGTGGGTGTCAGGAGGATGGGGCCAGGCTCGTTTCAGTGGTGCCCAGTGACAGGACAAGGGGCAACGGGCAGAAACTGAAGCACAGGAAGTTCCATCTGAACATGAGGAAGAACTTCTTCCCTCTGAGGGTGATGGAGCCCTGGAACAGGTTGCCTAGAGAGGCTGTTGATTCTCCTTCTCTGGAGATATTCAAGACCCACCTGGACAAGGTCCTGTGCAGCCTGCACCTTATAAAATCCCCAATTGCGCCTGATTTCATTAAGCCACATCCATATGCGGACATCTCTATCAGATAACGTACGGACGAGTGTCCATTTGCACTTGCTCTCCCCAACAGTGATCCCTCCCTTCTGAGTACGATTTAAACAATGTTGCCCGACAGTTGGAAATTGAATTGGCCACTTTCCACTATCGCCCCAAGTGTCATTCGTGGTCTCACTATAATTGCTCACAATCTGGGCTGGGGTAAGGGGTGTGGATGTCATTGGCCAACTCAATAACCCCAGGGGTCCTCCGTAAACCCAACAGTGACTCAGATTAAAGGTTCGACTTACAGCTTTGGCTAATAACACAAATTCATTGTGCTTAAAGGGATCATATGGGTCAGGGGAAGGTGAGGGAACTGGTCTTCCGTCGCTTTCATAGATACATCCCCAAACTAGTATGATCAAAACTAACGTGCATTCTGATTAAGATGCAATCTGTGTCCATTTTACTTCCTCTGGGGGGGTGTATCCAGGTCGGTTGCTCCTTCCTGAAAAATAAGAACAGAAACAAACTCGCTTCTCGGGTCAGAAGGAAGGAAAAATCCGCTTAGTGTGAATTTTTACGAGCCTCTCTTGCCTTCCAAGTGTATTTGTTCACCGGGGTGTCCAGTACTAATGGTACTGCTCCCACAGTGGGGAGTTCAACCAGGACAGGTTGCCCAGGGAAATGGGATGGGTTGCCAGAGTGACCAGGGCTGTGGGAGGTTGGCATAACTGTCGGTGCTTGGGGGCAAAACGCTGTAGTCTTTGGGCATCCATTTGTTCCCCAGCGGCTATTGACGTTGGTCATTGTGTCCCCCACCTGCTTGGCCCATCCTGGTTTGTGTGGTTTCATGAAGCGCTTTAGTAAACCTTTTGTTCTCTCCATGATCCCATTTGCTTGCGGGTAGTATGGGGTGTGGAACACCTAATGAAATTCCCTCCTGGGCCACCCGTTCTTGAACCATTTTAGCTGTAAAGTGCAAACCATTGTCAGATTGAATCGACTGTGGTTTGGGGAAGGTCCCAAACCATCCTTTCAGGGCCTTCACGGTGTTCTCCCCTGTCGCCTTGGTGCATGCTTTAGTGTGGGAACATTCTCTATCAACGAAGGTCATGATGTCCTTGAGAGTTTCTGAACAAGAGAAAAATAAGGACATTATCAGTTGCAACAGAGGACTTTGGCAGAACGCCCAGAACAAACAAAGGAGAAATCATGCACAGTTAAGCTAGCCAATTGAATGTTTAGAATAGGCGCGTGAACAATGTATGTTAACCAATAAGCATTGGGTTGGAGCGCGTGGACAGCTTTGTAAGGGTATAAAACGCAGCTTTTTGATAAACAAAGGGTCTTCGATTTGAATATCGGAGTCCGTGCTGTCAGCCTCCTCACTTTAGCCTGTGCTAGTCTGGATACTATTTTGACACCCACCAATGCATAATACTTTCCCTCTGATTTTCGAAACTGACCGATGTAATCAACCTGCCAGACCTCCCACAAACCCTTTCCTTCTCTCAAGTGCAGGAGGTCGTTTTCCAGGGGGTGTCTGCCCAAATGGACACGACATTGTTCACAAAAGGATATACATGTTTTGCATTCCTCCCTGGTAACCGGCCACCCTCGAGCTTGTGCCTCACGAAATAAATCATTGATCCCTGAATGTTTCCGTTTTATATGCAGCCATTCTAATAAATGTTCCCAATTTTCAATTATTTGGGTGTTTTGTAGACGAGCTAATTGAGCTACTTCGTCTACTTCAGCGTTCCACTGGTTCACTGGGGTATCACTTTGTTGGTGGGATGCAACCCACGCCACCGCAAATTTCCCACATTCAGCAATTGCAAGAATATCTTGCCATTTTTCCTTCTGCCATATCTGTATCCTATTAACCTTCCATTCATTTTGTTCCCAGAATGGTAGCCACTCTGTGCAACCTTTAAATACTGCATAGGAGTCAGTATAAATGTATACAGGGGAAGTAGCTTGGGCCTCATGTTGGAATACACTCCACACCGTGATTAGTTCTCCCACTTGCGCACTGCCCTCCCCTTCAGTAATGATTTGTTCCTTAGTCCCCACTTGAAGTGCCACAGCTCGATATTTCCAAATCTTTCCGTCTCTCTTTGACGAAGGGTCTGTAAACCATACATTTTGTACCTGTTCGGAAAACGGGGGAGTTATTTGTATCACGGGAGAAAGCTGGGGCGCATCCTTATCTAGGTCTGCCTCATTCTGTATGTTTAGCACTTTAGTAGCTCCTTCAGATATGGAGAAGATCTCGCAATAATGCTCTATTTGTGCATACCATTTCATTTTACGGAGGCTCTTTGGGCCACCCCGTCAGGAGGTGGGGTTCCCGTTGAAACTGCTTTCATCACTTTAAATGGGCCCCGAAGGATTATGGGTTACTGTCGGATAGTTCGTTCGGCCTCCCTCAAGGCTAGACTAACTACAAATAGGCCCTTTTCCCAGACTGTGTACCTTTTTTCAGCATCTTTGAAACTACGCGAATAGAACCCAATGGGCCTTGTCCTGGGTTTGGTCAGGATAGGGTTAATTTTCACTGGAATCCAGGAAGGGGCACAGCCGAGCGGGCTAACCCCACCTGGACAAACAGAGCAGGGTATTCCATACCATGTGCCGTCATGCAGGGTTCCGGTGGGGGGGGAGCGGGGTAGCGGGAACTCACTTGCGGCTCGGGAGCACGCGGCACCGGTCATGTCCAGGAGAGCAGCTCTGTGGGTTGTGCAGTTTGTGTTGTGTATTCTCCTTATGTCTGTCGTTGTTGTTACTGTGCCCTTTGTTTGCTGTTCTGTTAAACTGCCCTTATCCCGACCCACCAGTTTTCTGCCTGTTTGTTTCCATTCTCCTCCGCACCCCGGTGGGGGGAGGGGCGGCCGCGTGGCGCTTTTGTTGCCAGCCGCAGCCAAATCATAACATTAAATTTGGTGCCCAAGTGTGGGGCGGGGATAACGACAGGGCTGAGCAGCGTGTGCTAAAACAGCTTTCTTAGATTTTGTTAAATTTTGTTATACTCATTTATTGTGTTAGTTAAATAGTCGCTGGTAAAAAATGTTTCTGACTTTGATCAGACGGCTGTGGTATTTGAATCCTTATTTGCAGTATGTGTTCACTGCCGTGCTGTTCATCATAGCTGGAAAAAAGATCAGGATGATAATTTTGCTGTACTGTATGATATTGACTTATGACATAACATCACTGTGCATGAAATTAGGCTTGTATTTGCTTGCGGCACTGTGGTCATTTCCATACCTCGGATCCTATGTCTTGTAATTTGTTAATAATCAAACCCAATCTGTGGGGAAAAATGGAGGGGATACCTTCCCCCACTCTTTCACCCCCCCTCTCTCTTTCAGGCTAGTCCTAACCGCTTTTGAGAATTTCGAGTACCCGTGGGATGCTCAGGCCAGCATGTTTCTGTTGCTGTGCCTCCTGAATGGGTTTCAGGTTTTGTTTAGGGTTAAACAAGTAGTTAACAACATTGTGCGGAGACCTGCCCCGGGGCTGGATAGCTCTGAGTGGCTGGGTGTGTGGGACAGCATGGGCAGGTGTCTAGGGCAGTGAGGACCCCCGGTGTCTTTGAAACTCACCCCTGAACAAGTAAAGAATCCGGACAAACTAGTAAAATATCTGCAAAAAGTGTGCTGCCACCCTGGGAACTCCAGAGAGACACAGATCACCACAATGTGCTGGGGTCTGGCCCACGCCTACTGAGCCCTGTTCAACCTGATTCAGTGCCCTAAAGGGGAAAGGGGGGGAAATGAAGCGGCATGCACTGTGACTGGCGCTGCCCCCCCAGCCGGCCCTGCAGCGCCTCCAGCCCAGCAGGCAGTCACAGCCCCCCCCGAACGGCACCACCGCTGCCGCTGCCACAGCCGCAGGGGCGGCCCCGGTTGCCCCGGTAGGCACGGCAGCGGCTCCAGCTCCAGTTCCAGCTGCAGGCACCGCAGCTGAGCCCAATGACCAACCTGTGCCAGTAGCAGTCGCCCCTGTAAAACTAAAGAAAGACGCAAAGAGAGCAGATCGCTCCGGGAGGGATGACAATGAGCCAGGGTCATCGCGGGAGACAGAGATCATCACCCGGTCCCTGTCCCTGAGTGAGCTGCGAGACATGCGGAAAGATTTCAGCCGCCACCCAGGCGAGCACATTGTCACCTGGCTGCTGCGGTGCTGGGATAATGAGACCAGCAGCTTGGAATTACAAAGCAAGGAAGCCAAGCAGCTGGGATCCCTGGCCAGGGAAGGGGGCATTGACAAGGCCATTGGGAAGAAGGAACAAGTCCTCAGCCTCTGGAGGAGACTTCTGTCAGGCGTGAGGGAGAGGTACCCATTCAGTGAGGAATTTGTATGCTGTCCAGGCAAGTGGACCAATATGGAAAGGGGTATTCAGTACTTGAGGGAATTAGCTGTGCGGGAGCTGGTTTACTATGAACCAGACGATGAGCAGGTACCCACAGACCCAGATGAAGCCCAGTGCACACGACACATGTGGAGGAAGTTTGTGCGGAGCGCACCATCCTCGTATGCAAACTCACTGGCAGTAGTAGACTGGAAAGGTGCAGAGGCACCAACAGTGGGTGAGGTGGCTGTCCGACTCGGGCAATATGAGGAAAGTCTCTCTTCCTCCCTCGTTTCAGCTGTGGAGAAACTGTCCCAGAAGGTCCAGCGACTCGAACAGAGTATTTCCTACTCCTCACCTGTATGGGCCTGCATCTCAGATATTAAGGGCAAGCGTTCCTCTGCTCAGGAGAGAGAATACAGAGGCTACACACCACGGGGCACCCTGTGGTTTTACCTGCGTGACCATGGAGAGGACATGAGGAAGTGGGATGGAAAACCTACGTCAACCCTAGAGGCACGAGTGCGTGAGTTGCGAGGTAAAACAATCACCAAAGGGGATTCTGATAGGAAAAATGCCACTCCAGTTTCCAGCAGCCAGCTCTCCAGACCAGGTAGACAGTTTGATCTAGATTCCGATCCTCTGGAAGGGACCACCAAGTCATTTTTACAGCAGGTGAGCAGCAAATTCTCTGACCAGGATTAGAGGGGCCCTGCCTCCAGCCAGGTGGAGGAAAGGGACAACCGTGTTTATTGGACGGTGTGGATTTGGTGGCCTGGCACGTCAGATCCATAAGAGTATAAAGCTCTAGTGGACACTGGGGCACAGTGTACTTTAATGCCATCAGATTTCAAAGGGTCAGAGTCCATTTGTATTTCGGGAGTGACAGGGGGGTCCCAAGAGCTGAGTGTACTGGAGGCTGAAGTGAGCCTCACTGGGCAGGAGTGGCAGAAGCACCCCATTGTAACTGGCCCCGAGGCTCCGTGCATCCTTGGTATAGACTACCTGAGGAGAGGGTATTTCAAGGACCCAAAGGGGTATCGGTGGGCTTTTGGCATAGCTGCTTTGGAGGCAGAAGAAATTAAACAGCTGTCCATTTTGCCTGGTCTTTCTGAGGATCCTTCTGTTGTGGGGTTGCTGAGGGTTGAAGAACAACAGGTGCCAATCGCGACCACAACGTTGCACCGGCGACAATATCGTATGAACCGAGACTCCCTTCTCTCAATGCATCAGCTGATCCGCCAGCTGGAGAGTCAAGGAGTGATCAGCAAAACTCGCTCACCCTTTAATAGTCCCATATGGCCAGTGAGAAAATCTACTGGAGAGTGGAGACTGACAATAGACTACCGTGGGCCTGAATGAAGTCACACCACCGCTGAGTGCTGCAGTGCCAGACATGCTAGAACTTCAATATCAGCTGGAGTCAAAGGCAACCAAGTGGTATGCTACAACTGACATGGCTAATGCATTCTTCTCCATCCCTTTGGCAGCAGAGTGCAGGCCACAGTTTGCTTTCACCTGGAGGGGCATCCAGTACACCTGGAATCGACTGCCCCAGGGGTGGAAACACAGTCCCACCATTTGCCATGGGCTGATCCAGACTGCACAGGAAAAAGGTGAAGCTCCAGAACATCTGCAGTACATCCATGACATCATTGTATGGGGTGACACAGCAGAGGAAGTTTTTGAGAAAGGGGAGAAAATAGTTCAGATCCTCCTGAAAGCCGGTTTCGCCATTAAGCGAAGTCAAGTCAAGGGACCTGCACAAGAGATCCAGTTTTTGGGAATAAAATGGCAGGATGGACGCCGACAAATCCCAATGGATGTCATCAACAAAATAGCAGCTATGTCTCCACCAACCAGCAAAAAGGCAGCACAGGCCTTCCTGGGTGTTATGGGTTTTTGGAGGATGCACATCCCAAATTACAGCCAGATTGTGAGTCCTCTGTACCATGTGACCCGGAAGAAGAATGATTTTGAATGGGGCCCTGAGCAACGACAGGCATTTGAACAAATTAAATGGGAGATAGTTCATGCCGTAGCCCTTGGTCCAGTCCGGTCAGGGCAAGATGTTAAAAACATGCTCTACACCGCAGCCGGGGAGAATGGCCCAACCTGGAGTCTCTGGCAGAAAGCACCAGGGGAGACTCGAGGTCGACCCCTGGGGTTCTGGAGTCGGGGATACAAAGGATCCGAGGCCCACTATACTCCCACTGAAAAAGAGATTCTGGCAGCATATGAAGGCGTTCGAGCTGCTTCAGAAGTGGTCGGCACTGAAGCACAGCTCCTCCTAGCACCACGATTGCCAGTCCTGGGCTGGATGTTCAAAGAGAGGGTCCCCCCTAAGCATCATGCCACCAATGCTACATGGAGTAAGTGGGTCACGCTGATCACACAGCGGGCCCGAATGGGAAACCCCAGTCACGCAGGAATTCTGGAGGCAATCATGGACTGGCCAGAAGGCAAAGATTTTGGAGTATCACCAGAGGAGGAGGTGACACGTGCTGAAGAGGCCCCACTGTACACTGTATAACCAGCTGCCAGAAGATAAGAAACAGTATGCCCTGTTCAAGGATGGGTCCTGTCGCATTGTGGGGAAGCAGCGGAGGTGGAAGGCTGCTGTATGGAGCCCTACACGACAAGTCGCAGAAACTGCCGAGGGAGAAGGTGAGTCCAGCCAGTTTGCAGAGGTGAAAGCCATCCAGCTGGCTTTAGACATTGCTGATCGAGAGAAGTGGCCAGGGCTCTATCTTTACACCTACTCCTGGATGGTGGCCAATGCCTTGTGGGGGTGGCTGCAGCAATGGAAGAAGAACAACTGGCAGCACAGAGGCAAACCTGTCTGGGCTGCCCCATTGTGGCAAGATATTGCTGCCCGTCTGGAGCAGCTGGTTGTAAAAGTGCATCATGTGGACACCCACGTCCCTAAGAGTCGGGCCACTGAGGAACATCAAAACAGCCACCAGGTGGATCAGGCTGCCAAGACTGAAGTATCACAGGTGGATCTGGACTGGCAACATAAGGGTGAACTCTTTATAGCTGGGTGGGCCCATGACACCTCGGGCCACTAAGGAAGAGACGCGAAATACCGATGGGCTCGTGACCGAGGGGTGGACTTGACCATGGATACCACTGCACAGGTTATCCATGAATGTGAAACATGCGCTGCAATCAAGCAAGCCAAGCGGGTAAAGCCTCAGTGGTATGGAGGACGATGGCTGAAATATAAATATGGGAAGGCTTGGCAGATTGACTACATCACACTGCCACAAACCCGCCAAGGAAAGCGCTATGTGCTCACAGTGGTGGAGGCCACCACCGGATGGCTGGAAACCTACCCTGTGCTCCATGCCACCGCCCGGAATACCATCCTGGGCCTTGAAAAACAAGTCCTATGGAGATATGGCACCCCAGATTTGAGTCGGACAACGGGACTCATTTTCACAACAGCCTCATAGACACCTGGGCCAAAGAACACGATATTGAGTGGGTGTATCACATCCCCTACCATGCACCAGCCTCTGGAAAGATCGAACGGTACAATAGCCTGCTAAAAACCACTTTGAGAGCAATGGGGGGTGGGACTTTCAAATGTTGGGATACTCATTTAGCAAAGGCCATCTGGTTGGTTAACACCAGAGGATCCACCAACCGGGCTGGTCCTGCCCAGTCAAAACCTCAGCGCCTCGTAGAAGGGGATAAAGTCCCCGTAGTGCACATGCGGAACGTGTTAGGGAAGACAGTTTGGGTTAATCCTGCCTCGGGCAAAGGCAAGCCCGTCCGCAGGATTGCTTTTGCTCAAGGACTTGGGTGTACCTGGTGGGTAATGCGGAAGGATGGGGAAGTCCGATGTGTACCTCATGGGGATTTGATTTTGGGTGAGAATAGTCCATAAATAAATTGTATGAAGTTAATTGCTAAATCACCCTGTCACTCTCTGTTATCACTGTTATAATTGTTATATGTTATACCAGTAGTATCATAGTAAGAATTGTCCAGATTAAAGAAGGATGGGCTTTTTCATGAAACCTAGCAGAGCACAGCGATGATGGGACTGGACCTGGTTTTCAACAACCGGCACCCAGCAACTTCATCAAGATCAACATCTCTTGCAGACTCTGGGCACGGGCCGCACCAGATACATCAGCCATGAGCTCCGGATGCAGCAAGTGACCGCCCAGCAGCACACATCACCTCTCCTGCCACGGAAGACCATTACAACAGATGGAGCCCAAAGTCATGGATTAAATGAACTCCATGGACACTTCAGAGTGATGATCCTTAGACTAAGGGAATGATATCTGGAGGCAGGAGAAGTGGTGGTGATCAAGTGGACAGTTGGGGACCTGGGCATGACGTAGATGGTATGGAATAAGGGGTGGATAATGTCCTGGGTTTGGCCAGGACAGGGTTAATTTTCAGGGGAATCCAGGAAGGGGCACAGCCAAGCGGGCTGACCCCACCTGGCCAAACAGAGCAGGGTATTCCATACCATGTGCCGTCATGCTGGGTTCTGGTGGGGGGGAGCTGGGCGGCGGGAACTCACTTGCAGCTTGGGAGCACGCGGTGCCGGTCTGGTCCAGGAGAGCAGCTCTGTTCTGTTGTGCGGTTTGTGTTGTGTTTTCTCCTTATCTGTATCGTTGTTGTTCCTGTTCCCTTTGTTTGCTGTTCTGTTAAACTGCCCTTATCCCAACCCACCAGTTTCTGCCTGTTTGTTTCCATTCTCCTCCACACCCTGGCGGGGGGGGGGATGGGCAGCCGCGTGGCGCTTTTGTTGCCGGCCGCAGCCAAACCATAACAGCCTTCACAAATGAATCGAGAGCCCAGTCCAGGCAAACCGCCATTCGACTCGAACTGGATCCATTGGATGGATAGGTCCCAGGGCTTCGTAGGCAATTTCCTCAAACACCGACAGTCGTAACGCATCAGCGTGGACCTGGTCCCCTCCCATTGGGCCTTTTTCCATAGTAAATCATACAAAGGTCTAGCGATAATTGAAAAATCAGGGATATGTTTTCTCCAGAACACAAGTAGTCCTAATGCATGTTGCAGATCTTTCTTTGATTCTGGCATTTTAATTAGATCGAGGGAGGATAGAGTATTGGGAGGGTTACAAGTCATTCCCCCCCTCCACCAGATTCCCAAAAATTTCACTTCACTGGAAGGGGCTTGTATCTTTTCGGGCGGAATCGTCAACCCTGTGCTTTCTAAATGGGTAATAATGTCCCGCTGCGTCTCTCCAACTTCCTCTGTCTGACTCCCTCCCACAAGCACATCGTCTATATATTGATAAATCTTCACCCCGGTTTGTATGGGGATTGTTTCTAATTCCTGCGCTAGAGCGTGGTGAGCTAATGTGGGAGAGTGTTTATAGCCCTGGGGAAGCCGTGTGAAAGTATACTGCTGTCCTTCCCAGGTGAAAGCAAAACGGGTTTGATCTTCAGGTTGAAGGGGAACCATAAAGAACATATCCTTAACATCAATAGTTGCCAAAATTGGGTGCTCCTGTTCCTGAATGGTGCTAATGAGCTCGGCAACATTAGGCACAGCAGCGGTTAATGGTCCCGTATTAGCATTTAAATGGCGATAATCGACGGTTAACCGCCACAACCGCCACTTTCCATTAGGTTTTCCTACTGGCCAGACCGGGGAATTGTAAGGTGAGTGGGTGGGAACTATAACTACTTGTTCCCGCAGTTCTGCCAGTACGGGTGCTATGCCTTCCCTGGCTCCTAACGGCAGCAGGTAGGGTTTCACATTCGTTAATTTAGAAGGGGGTAGGGGAGGTGCCGCTTGTAGTAGACGCACCTCCGCGCCGGGGGTTTTGGCCAATAGTCTAATTTGGGGGACACTGAAGGGCCATGAATTTCCCTGGGTATCATGCCACTGTTTAGCCTTTAAAACATCTATGCCTAAAAGATTCATTTGGAAAGGTCCCACAGCTACCATGTTGTCCACGGGACCTTCCTCTCCCGGTAACTATAATGTCACTGGAGTCATAGGCACTCTTTGGGTTTTCCCCAAGGCGTTTAAAACTATCAGGTGCCTGGACGGGACTGAAATTCCACATCGTCCCGCCTCGATCCGTCTTAGTGCAGTAATTTGTGCTCCAGTGTCAACCAAAAAGGTTACCGGTCTCCTCTTTGGCCCTACCGCCACCGCAATCAATAAATCTCCTTTGTTATTGCAGGTGAGTTGCCTTACAAACATCCACCCTCCACGTCCCCCCTCACCCTGGGGGAGCGGAGGATTTAGTTTCCCGATATCTTCTCCTCCCTATTTCATTCCTCCTCTAGATTCACCAAGGGTGGGGCACTAGGACCTGGCTCAAAAGTGATTTCTCGCCCTGACCACCTCTGCACAAGCTGTTCTAGCTTCTTGGTCGGGAGTCCATCCATTAGGTCCCGGGAATGCCCTTCTGAAGCCCTAACTGCCAGAGCCCCTGCCGAGTTAGGGGCTTTTTTTTTCTGGCCAGATCCGGGCTTCTCCCCGCGAAAAACGACTGTCCACTCCCTTGTTCTGCGGCTCACACACCTCTGGTTTCAACCCTTTGCTATGGCCAGTTAACAGGTCCGTATTTCCTCCCATAGTTAATCAGCTCTTGGGCTATCTCCCCCCACGTCCATACTTTCGTCCCTGGCTGCCGATGGTCGGGGGTCACCACCCACTCCAGGGCAGCTGCGGTTCTCTCCTCGCTGGGGGTTTTTTGAATTCTCCCCAGCAGCTGGATCCCTACAGGTTTCAGGGAATCGGGAAGTCCCCATATCAGCAGAGTCATTCTTTTTGGGTCTACTGGCAGCAGCATTGGGGAGCTCAGATTAGGCTTCAGTTCCCGGTCATACATCATCTGAAGGCAAGTAGCTTTCTGTACACTTTCCAATAACTGATCTGTCATGCCTGTTATGGCCAGGGGATCCCCCCTCTCCAATGAGTTCAACCCCCCTGCCCAATACTCTGAGTCAGTGACCACAGGGTTCAGCAATTGCCGGTGATTAAAAACACGCCTGGGCCCCAGTATCCTTCTGCTTCCCTTTCCGAGAACACGATCCCATCCCCCCTCAACAGGGACACCCTCCATACATTTTCGGTTTCCGATTCTCTCATAGTCCTCACAAAATCTTTTAGTAGCTTTTCCAATTCAGTTGCCGTGAAAGGGATTTCTTTAGTAATAACCTGGGGGCGGTTGTCACTGTCTTCTTCACATACGTATTCCATTTTAACCAATGGATACATGTGATGCTGTGAAAAGCCGTAGTTGAAGACTCAATAGTCAGAGGGCTATTAAGCAGGTATTCTTTATTGCGGTGCTGGGCACACGGGGGATCTCTCCTCCAAACGTGCGTGCCAAACACCCTGTCATTTCAGGTTAAATACAATCACAATATACATATTCATTGTCCTTCATTCCAAGGTTCCGGGAAAAGTATTTTTCAGTTTCTATTTGTTGCCTAATCTTGTTCCTTTTCCAGTCACCGTATGTCTCAACTGAATCCTGACAACACCAAAGGAAACATTTGAGATATGCAAACAAGTATTCCTAAAACCATCAGGGTGATTAATCCCATCAATAATTGTTTCAGCCATTCTAAATTAGGGAGCCAAGAGGTTACTTTATCCCATAAATCTCGAAAACCCAAGAAAGTATCATCCAAAGATACTTCATGGAACACTCTTGTTTTCTCCCAGAGTGTGTTCAAATCTGCTTCTATCTGTCTGTCTGTATTGATATATGCACAGCAACTGGTATTAATGATCATACATACTCCCTCTTCTTTGGCGGTCAATAAATCTAATGCCATTCGGTTCTGTAGTACAACTTTACTAAGGCATGATACTTCTGCCTGTAAATTTTCCATAGTATGTATTGTTAGATTTTCCATCTTCTCTAAAACTGTGGAAATGTTTACTATGGCTTTCTCTAGTTCGCTTACTCCTAGCTACAGTAAGAACCATCTGACAAAGCTATGAAATTTTGTTCCCCTACTTACAAGTGGGTTGTCTTCCTGTTTGGCTCGTTTCCATGATGTTCTCAATATGCCTTTAGGTATTTGAGACTGATTGTATATTCGGTCCTGGCTGACTAGGTGACCTATGGTACACATTGCCTTCCAACCCGCAGGGAGTCAATTTCTGCTAATGCCATCACTGCATAGCCACCAATACCCGTCGGGTAATTTACAGGGCCCGTCAGTGGCTGTGAGATTAGCTCCATAAAATGTTCCGCGGTTTACCCAGCCGACTGATACATTCCTAGAATAATCCCAGTTCGAGGGGCTATAGGTTTCTAATTGGGTTCTGTTACAAAAATCAATATATACCACACCTGTCCCTTTCAAATCCCAAGTTCCCACTTCTTCTGTAGTTTTGTTAATCCAGTAATCATTCCACCTGTCCCTGCAAGTACAATTTTTGTGTGTATGGAAGGGGAGTCAGCACGAACAAGTGTTGGATCTTGCTTTCCATAGGCAACTATTATTGCTGACCAGTATCTGGGTGTTGTTATCTAATATCTGTAGGTCAAATCTTGGTCCAGTCATGTAGCTCAAGTTGTTGTAATCACAGTATCCTCCATCGTGTCTTCTCCAAAACTCGGGCCAAGCATTATTGTCACAGTTCCAATGAGTGGATCCTACCCCGTATAAAGGGAGTCTCATGTCACCTTTTGGTAAGGCAGTACAAATCCAGCAATCCTTAGCTCCCGTGGCGTTCGCTGTCATCTGAATTGCATTGTAATATAAGTTCTCACTCCAAGTGTTCACTAATAAGCCTAGGTTTAACAAAGTTACCGCCGTAATCATAGTTTCAAACCGCCAGCCTTTTTGACGATTCATCCTGCTTCAGGAGACTTCTTCACTCGGGAATAATGGACCCAGGCCAGTTGTTCTTGTATCTTGGTTGCAGTGAAAGTGGTCAGCAATACCTGGTAAGGTCCATTCCACTTCTCTCTCAGTGGGTCACCTGAAAAATTATTAACATAAACCCAATCTCCAGGGCTAAATGGATGGATCGAGTGATCTAACCCCTTAGCTCTGGTACCCAAGATATTTTTACTAATATTTTCTGGATGTTGTCTACCTTGACTTCAGCAAGGCTTTCGACACAGTCTCCCATGATATCCTCCTAGGGAAGCTGAGGAAGTGTGGGCTGGATGAGTGGTCGGTGAAGTGGATAGAGAACTGGCTGAATGGCAGAACTCAGAGAGTTGTCATCAGCGGCGCTGAGTCTAGTTGGAGGCTGGTGACAAGTGGTGTCCCCCAGGGGTCAGTACTGGGCCCAGTCTTGTTTAACTTCTTCATCAACGACCTGGATGAAGAGTTAGAATGTACCCTCAGCAAGTTTGCTGACAACACCAAACTGGGAGGTGTGGTAGATACACCAGCAGGCTGTGCTGCCATTCAGAGTGACCTGGATAGGCTGGAAAGCTGGGCAGAGAGGAACCTGATGAGGTTCAACAAGGGCAAGTGCAGGGTCCTGCACCTGGGGAGGAACAACCTCATGCACCAGTACAGGCTTGGGGTGGACCTGCTGGAGAGCAGCTCTGCGGAGAGGGACCTGGGTGTCCTGGTGGATGACAGGTTAACCATGAGCCAGCAGTGTGCCCTGGCTGCCAAGAAGGCCAATGGGATCCTGGGGAGCATCAAGAAAAGTGTGGCCAGTAGGTCGAGGGAGGTTCTCCTTCCCCTCTACACTGCCCTAGTGAGGCCCCATCTAGAGTACTCTGTCCAGGTCTGGGCTCCCCACTTCACGAAAGATGAGGAGCTACTGGAGAGAGTCCAGCGGAGGACTAGGAGGATGGTGAGGGGACTGGAACATCTCCTACGAGGAGAGGCTGAGGGAGCTGGGCTTGTTCAGCCTGAAGAAGAGAAGGCTGAGAGGGGACCTTATAAATGCCTACAAATATCTGAAGGGTGGGTGTCAGGAGGATGGGGACAAGCTCTTTTCAGTGGTGCCCAGTCACAGGACAAGGGGCAATGGGCACAAATTGAGGCACAGGAAGTTCCGTCTGAACATGAGGAAGAACTTCTTCCCTCTGAGGGTGACGGAGCATTGGAACAGGCTGCCCAGGGAGGTTGTGGAGTCTCCTTCTCTGGAGATATTCAAGACCCGCCTGGACAAGGTCCTGTGCAGCCTGCTGTAGGTGACCCTGCTTCGGCAGGGGGGTTGGACTAGATGACCCACAGAGGTCCCTTCCAACCCCTACTATTCTGTGATTCTGTGATTCTGTAATTCTTTTCCCAAGGATATAACATAATTGTATAGATACCGATTTCCCAACTGGTTCAAATCTTCCCCTTGATACTTAGCCTGATATGGTCTCCCATATACTGTCTCAAAAGGGCCCAGATTTTCTTTGGTCCTAGGTTTTACAGGTATCCGAAGTAGTGCAATAGGCAATGCTTGGTACCAATACAGATTCGCTTCTTGGCATGTTTTTGCTATCTGTTGTTTTATCATGTGGTTCATCTTTTCTACTTGCCCACTGGCTTGTGGTCTGTAGGGCATATGCAACTGCCAATCGATTCCTAATAGTTTGCTGACCTGTTGCACTACTTCTGCAGAGAAATGTGTCCCCCTGTCTGAGGAGATAATTGTTGGCACCCCAAACCGAGGTATTATTTCATTTAATAATACATTAGTTACCTCCCTTGCTTTGTTTGTTCTACAAGGGAATGCTTCTGGCCAATCTGAAAAGGCATCCGCAAGTACTAATAAGTACCTGTACCCTCCTTTTCCTGGAAGTTCAGAGAAATCAATTTGCCAATGGTCTCCTGGTACACTTCCTTTTCCAATACTTCCTAATTGTACCCGGTTACCAGTACTTGGGTTATTTTTTAAACATGTTGCACACTGTTGGGTTACTTGTCGGACTGTAGTATACAAATTTTTCCCTATTAATTTCTGATTTAAAAATTTCTACAGGAAGTCTGCTCCCCAGTGTGTCCTATTGTGTTCTTCTTTAACCACCCCCCATATCTGTTTAGCAGGGATTATAATTCTGCCATCACTTGAGTAGGCCCATCCCTGGGATGGAATCTGTCCTCCTCTTTCTGCCGCTTGTTTAGCTTCATAGTCAGCCAACCTGTTACCTCTTTCCTGGTCAGTGTTACCCTTCAGGTGTCCTCGGCAGTGCATGATGGCAACTTTTGTTGGTAGTTGAACAGCTTCTAATAGGCGAAGGATTTCCTCAGCATATTTAATCTGCTTCCCTTGTGCAGTTAGTAGTCCTCGCTCCTTCCAAATTGCCCCATGAGCGTGGACAACTCCAAAGGCATATTTGGAATCTGTCCATATATTTATCTTTTTTCCTTTTGCTAACTCCAGAGCCCTAGTTAGGGCAATAATTTCAGCCTTTTGAGCTGATGTTCCAGCAGGTAGTGACTGAGATTCAACTACTTTGTCTGCTGTTGTCACTGCATACCTGGCCTTTTGAATACCTTGTCGGACAAAGCTGCTTCCATCTGTGAACCAGGAGTCCTGGGCATCTTCCAGGGGTTCCTCTTTCAGATCTGGTCTGCTGGAGTACACAGTCTCTATAGTTTCTAAGCAATCATGTACCAATGGTTCAGAGATTGACCCGCTGAGAAAAGAAGCTGGGTTCATAACATTAGTTACTACAATATCAATATCATCTGATTCAATCAAAATGGCCTGGTATTGTAGAAATCAGGATGGGGAAAGCCAGTGGTTCCCTTTTTTTTCCAGTACAGCTGATACTGTGTGTGAGACCAGTACTGTGATCTTTTGGCCCAAGGTGAATTTTCGGGCTTCCTGAATAGTCAAGACCACCGTCGCCACAGCTTGCAGACATCCTGGCCATCCTTTGCTTACTTCATCCAGCTGTTTAGAAAAATAGGCCACAGGTCTTTTGTAGGGTCCCAGCTGTTGAGCTAGGACCCCCAGAGCTATGCCTTGTTTCTCATAAGAAAACAGCCAGAAGGGTTTAGTAACATCAGGCAGGCCCAGGGCCGAGGCCTTCATTAGTTCTTTCTTAAGTGTCTGAAATGCGTTTTGAGCTTCTTTGGACTAGATCAATTGGGTGGGGTTGTTTTTCAAAAGTTCACATAAGGGTCTCACTATTATTCTGTAATTATAAATCCATAACTGGCACCAACCTGTCAGTCCCAGAAAGGTCCTGAGCTCTTTTACCATCTGAGGGAGGCGAGTCCTGCAGATGGCTTCATTCTGTTCTGTTCCTAGTTCTCTTTGTCCTCCAGACAGCTCGTATCCAAGGTAGGTTACCCGCTGGCACACCATCTGAGTTTTCTGTTGAGAGACTCTATACCCATTTAGTCTCAAAAAGTTTAACAAACTGATAGTCCACTGTATACGGTCAGGTTTTGTTTCAGTTGCTATTAATAAATCATCTACATACTGTAAAAGAGTTCCATCTCCGGAGGGGGGGGTTCCATGCTTCAAGTTCTCGTGCTAGTTGATTTCCAAAGATCGTTGGGCTGTTCTTAAAACCTTGGGGTAACACTGTCCAGGTAAACTGGGTTTTTCTACCCATGGTAGGATTTTCCCATTCAAATATAAATAAATTCTGTTAGCATCCTCGGGTGGTCTTTGGGGGGGTCTCAAGATGAAGGCTTATACTCCTCATCACAGTGTCCGCTGGTTGACCTTTGTTTCTGCGCAGACTCAGTTCTAAGATTACGTATACTGTGTCCTTCCAGGTTGTTTTGCTCCGGTCTTGTTGCCCTCTTGGTGCCTCTTTATCTCTGTAGCTTGGTACATCTGCCCTCCCAAGGCTGAGTTGTCTGGGGTAGAATTATTTAGGAGCCTTTTTATCTTAGTGCTTTCTTGTCTTCTCAAAACAGCAAGTCAAGTTTGTCTAAGTAGTGTTATTGAGGAGCCTCTTTATCTTAAACCTTTCCTGTCTTCTCAAAACAGCAAGGATCTACTTTAATTACAATCACTCTGGTAAGTGGAAATTTTACATTTACAGGTATCACATGTGGGAGGAGATTTCTATGGTCTCTTTTGCTCCTTTGAAGTCCCCCTGGGGATTGATCGATCGTATCCCTTTCTCTGCCAGTGCTACTTCTGCTTCCGCCAAGGTGTCTGCCTCCCTCAAAAGCTGATTCCTTAACTCCGCCTTCAGTATTACATTTTGGCGCCTTTCCTCCTCCAGCAGCCATTTGTTTTCCCGCAACTGTTCCTGCAGCGTTTTTATCGCCGCCTGCAGAGAATCTACCACCGCCTCAGCCTGACCAGACCTCTGCTTCCTTTCCTCCACCGCAGCAGACAAGCTCGCTCCCAACACTGCACAGATTATCGTTTTCCCCTTCCCCCTCTTAACCTTAGCTTCCTTTTGCAGTACTTTCATCCTGTCCATCACACTCTGCAACTGAAACCAATGGTCCCTCGCCCAATCTTGCCCCTGGAGCGAGGGGCGAGATCGTTATGCCTCTAGAAAATCATACAGTTTCTCTGTTTCCTCAACCCGCATGGAGGTACAATTACATGTGTCGGCTGCCTTCTGGGTGGCCATTTCCTACAAAGGGGATATCGTCCTGAGAGGGTCACACCTTAAAGTCCGAGTTTCCCCTATACGCTCCCAGGAGGCCAAGTCGTATACTAATACATGACTCCACAAAAAAAGCAATACGAAAAAGAATAAGAAATCACCATTCACTCCTTCCTTACGCTTCGTTCGTCTCTGGCTGCTTCCCTCACGGGAGAGCAGAACCGTGGATCGGAACTCCGCACTCGCTTCGTACTTGTTTGTACATCTCATTCACACACAATCACACAGCGCACCACAACAAGGTAGTACAGCACTCTCGTCTCAAGGGATCCTGTCTGTGATGCCAATAAAATGTCCCGATCCAATGTCGGGGAGGTTTCGATATGATCCTAAGGATGATATTGATACGCAAACAGAGTCAGATGCCGTGCAACCTTGCAAACTTTATTTCGGTGAACTGGGAACTGGAGGTTGGGCAGGAAGGCAGCAAGGGGAGGACAAGAGGAGAAAAGAAGAAAGGGAGAGAGAAAGAAAGAAAGGAGTAAAGTCAGACAACCCAAGCAGGCGAGGAAAGGAGTGCAGGGGAGATCGGTTACCACCACCACCAGTGATGTCCAGTTGGCTCAGTCTCTGTGCAGGCGCTGAGGTTCCAATGAGGATGAGTTTCAGGAGAAAAGCGTCGAGAAGGAAAAAAAAAGCAAAAAAGTGTGCCCTCAGGGGAGCATGTGCTATCCTTTTATAGAGGCGTTTGCCCATGTGCAGAGCGCATTTTGGTACGTGCAGTTCATGCCAGGCGTGCTACCCGCTTAGGCAGCCCTTCGCGCGCTAGTCTGTGCGCGAGCGCAGTATGGTACTCTCCTGTGGGTTGTTGTGGCGGTTTCTTCAGAGGTCAAGAAGAGGTGATGGTACAATGGCAATGTCAAGACAAAACCAGTTCAAAGCGCTCTTCTACAGTTGGTTGTGTTAGCACTTCTGGGCTGATTTTTCCATCCTCTCCCCCTCCCAGCCAGGCTGACTTCCACGCTGCAGTGCCCACAGTTTTCTTCTTATGTCAGGTGTTGCAGGCAGCAGTTTCTCGCCTGGAGTCTCTCAGGGCAGGCCCCTCTTGCGCTCTCCTGCTCAGATCACATATGTAGTGCATCTTGTAATTTAGAATTAAGCAGCGTATGTGGCTCTTCATCAGTGATGTGGGGAATTGACAATTAGTTCAATTTTGCTATAGCTTTAGTTTAATTTTGTTATATATTTTTTCATCTATGTTAAAGTAAGAGTTAAACACTGTTATTCAGTTTAGTTCTGTTCTTTGTAATCTTGCTAACAAGGACTGTTGTGGCTCAAATGTAGCTAACAAGGACTGCTTGCGAGACAGACGAAGAGAAACAAGGACTGATAACCAGAATTTTGTTGTCTGTAAGAAGCAACTCTCTAGCTGAAACTGTTTCTATGGTTTGGGACTCAGCCAACACAGACAACTCAGGAAGTTTTGAGCCAAAGGTGAAAGCACACAGCGAGGAAGACTACGAGTCTTCATCCAGAAGACCCCCACAGACGACCACCAGACGACACTGTGCAAGTGCTAAAGGGGGGTGGAATATGATAATAAATTCCTAGAAATAATTACAATAGTCCAGCCTACTTAGATAAGCTTTGTAATAAATAGGTGCATGCTTCGTGATAAAATATCCCACCCTTCTACCAGACCACTGGTACTTTTTTGGTATTCAGCCCTGACTAAGCTTCTTAGGAAGAAGCCTGGCATTATCTGCTGTGCCTGGGTTCCCTTCCAGCCTTGTTTGAATCAGGCCGTGTTCTGCCTCTGAGAAGAAATGCCCCATTAGGAAGGTACTGGGATCAGCTAGTGGGTTCAGCCTACTTTTCCAGACAGGGCAATCCACTATTTTTCTGTTTTAATTATGTTTGTTCATTTAAGTTTCTTGTAAATATTATTCCCTGGGGAAAACACCTTTTTTTTCCCTGCTAAACATTACCACCAGCTACTAGTCTGCCCTATAAATGTAATTTGTATATCCAATAAAACCAGGACGAGATGGGGCAGACATATCAGTGTTTTATTCCCTATTTCTCTCTTGTGACAGCTTCTGCCTAGTAAAGCTAATGACCTAATGTCTTCTGGAGAGGTTAAACTGTAGTGGCATTGTACCTGCATATATCTTTTCCCCATTCATTTTACAGTACAGAAGTAATGAGGAATGTTAACAGGAGATATGGTGCTGGGAGGATTTTTGTTCACCTTTAATTGTTCTGAAATTTGAGATCTAAAATAGCCTTGATTCTTTATTAGTATGATGATGCTCCTACAACTGGCAGGAGTAAAGCTGGCTGACTCCGCAAACAGAGTCCTGATGGTTTCCATGCAAATTACCTTCTCTGTTACTGTCCTGTCAAGTGATTGTTATGAATACTTTTGACTGCATTTAAAGATATGTTAACTGTGTGCATTTAAATACACAGAAGTCTGGATAGTAAAAAGCTGTACACCTTTGTATTTCCTGTGTGTATTATGGTATATATGTAATATAAGCAGAAATATATTAATGAGCACAGTTAAAAAGGAAAAGTGGATATAAAGAACACTATGTTGTACAGTTGAAAAAATGTGAGTCTGAGAAGCTTAGCTTTTTCATTTCTTTTCTTTTGAATATATATCTTTGCATGTTCATACCTGTGCATCGAATTCTGGAAGTTACTTTTCTGGCACAAAAGTGCTCCTGGGTGTGAAAATACATACATCTCAGAGTACCCACATAACTGTTATATCCAACAAAAGGGGAACAAAAAGGGGAGCCTGTTCTTACACACAACTTCCAAAATCTACTGTAATAAGAAAAAAAATCATGGATACTAGTGAGTGTGTATGAGTACACTTATGAAGTCAACACAGAATCAAATGGGTGTGATTAATACTGAAAATTATAATCGTTTTCAGAATAGGCTTTTGAGTATTCTGCTAAGTGAAAATAGTCTGAGGGAGGTCACCTGTATTTTGCAGTGCCGTAGTTTTCTAGTTGTCAGGAATTAGTTTCTATCTTTTATTCTTTCTTATCTGTGGCAGTCATGTCTGCTGTTCTGAATTTATTTTGATTTCCTTCCTGTACTACATTTTGTTGCCAAATTGTTCAATTTTTCATTTCTAAGTAAAGCTTTCAGTCTCATTCTTTCAGCAAATAAATTTAAAAAGTATATTGGCTTTAATGATCTCATTCACTTGGGGAGTTGTTATTTGTGTTCTAGAAATTATTTGTGTGGTCTGACTGAACTGGTGTAACTATATTTAATACTAACTTGATTACCTCTTCTGTGCTGTTTTCCAGCTAGAGTATACACGTGAATATACCCACATGCTTCCAGTGACTCCACATGCTCCTATTTACTATGGTAGGATTTGTAAGCAATATATCTAATTGCACTTTTCATTGTGTAATTAATAGGCATATAAGTTAGTTGCACAGTTTTGCTTTCATTTTAGGGTTACAATAAAAATTGATTTTCCACCCTTCTGACATTCACTGGGCGGCACAAAACTGCTTCAACACAGATGAATGTCCAATGTTTTCAGTAACCAACATTCCCGCTGCTTTAATGGTGGAACAAATTTTTGGCATGATGTGTAGTTAGGTGATGAACTTGCAGATACAGAGTTGTATTCTTCCCTCTGGCCACAGTTGTAAGAGACAACAAAAAATGTTTTCACAAATACATCAACAAAAAGAGGGCCAAGGAGAGTCTCTATCCCTTACTGGATGCGAGGGGGAATATTGCCAACAAGGATGAGGAAAAGGCTTAGGTGCTTAATGCCTTCTTAATCCACTCAAGAGTGCTGACGGAACTGGCAGACGAGCTGGCCAAGCCGCTCCCCATCATCTATCAGCAATTATGGCTAACAGGGGAGGTCCCAGATGACTGGAGGATAGCCAATGTAACACCCATCTACAAGAAGGGCCGGAAGGTGAATCCCAGTGTTGGGATTCCTGGAAGAACAGGGACATATTGTGAGCAACCCAGACACTCTGAATATGGACTTGATCAGTCTGTAGCAGGACAGGCCTCAAGGACATCGAGAGGCCAGCTGCGGATAAACAGACGTTCTATAAATAGTAGCCAATCATAACCGAGTGCTGTCTATATAATCCAGGTGTTCTATAAATAGATGCTCTATAAATAGTGACCAATCATAATTGAGTGCTGTCTATATAATCCAGATGCTCTGCTAATAAAGTTGACTATTGTCTGATCATATTGATCATGTGACGAGTCCTTGATCCCATCGCAACATCCCAGGAACTATAGGCCTGTCAGCCTGACCTTGGTGCCGGGCAAGATTATGGAGGGATTCATCTTGAATGTGCTCACCGGGCATGTGAAGGACAGCCAGGGGATCAGGCCCAGCCAGCATGGGTTCATGAAAGGCAGGTCCTGCTTGACCAACCTGATCTCCTTCTATGACCAGGTGACCTGCCTAGTGGATGAAGATAAGGCTGTGGATGTCATCTATCTGGACTTTAGTAAGGCCTTTGACACTGTTCCCCACAGTATCCTCCTGGAGAAACTAGCTGCCCATGGTTTGGATGGGTGTACTCTTTGCTGGATAAAGAACTGGCTGAATGGCCGAGTGCAGAGAGTGGTGGTGAATGGAGTTAAATCCAGCTGGAGGCCGGTCACGAGTGGTGTTCCCCAGGGCTCAGATTTGGGGCCAGTCTTGTTTAACATCTTTATCAATGATCGGGATGAGGGGATTGAGTGCTCCCTCAGGAAGTTTGCAGATGACACCAAGCTGGGCGGGAGTGACAATCTGCTGGAGGGTAGGAAGGCTCTGCAGAGGGATCTGGACAGGCTGGATCGATGGGCTGAGGCCAACTGTATGAGGTTCAACAAGGCCAAGTGCCGGGTCCTGCACTTGGGTCACAACAACCCCATGCAATACTACAGGCTTGGGGAGGAGTGTCTGGAAATCTGCATGGAGGAAAAGGACCTTGGGGTGCTGGTCGACAGCCGGCTGAACATGAGCCAGTAGTGTGCCCAGGTGGCTAAGAAGGCCATCGGCATCCTGGCTTGTATCAGGAATAGTGTGGCCAGCAGGAGTAGGGAGGTGATCACGCCCCTGTACTCGGCACTGGTGAGGCCGCACTGATGTGCGGAAGCAGACTCCACAATCTGTAAGACTGTAAAGTAGGTATGTTTATTCGGCGCCGGGCAGCACGGGGGGCAGTCCCACCAAAGTCATGCGCGCCGAGCAGCAACGTGTCTCTTCAATTTATACAATCAAATATTACATATACATTAGATTTCCCAATGCACCTATACATATGCATCTATCCTCATTGCATATCAAAATCAGTTCCGAGAAATAATTTCCATATTATAATTAGTTCCAAGAAGTAATTTCCATAGACTCCTCCCAGTTGCACTTGCGCAGTGCCTCCTAGTGGTGGTCGTTGGGGGTCCCAAGATGAAGGCCCATCCTCTTCATCACAGTGTCCGCTGATTGACCTTTGTTTCTGCGCAAACTCAGTTCTCTCCTGGCTCCCATCCATACAGCAGGGTCGGTCTCGACCGGTTCTAGGCGACTCCCAGCCCCTGTCAGGAACCAACCCCTTTGTATGGAGATGCAAGACTCTCTGCTTCAGTTAATTTAGACAATAGATAGGCACTATCAGTTTTTTAAATGCACAGCAACTAGTAGGTAATGCCACTTCTATTAAAATCCCTTTTTACCCCTTCCTTCAGCACCTCCAGTACTGTGTTCAGGTTTGGGCCCCTCACTACAAGAAGGACATTGAGGTGCTGGAGAGTGTCCAGAGAAGGGCAATGAGGCTGGTGAGGGGTCTAGAGAACAAGTCTTATGAGGACCGACTGAAGGAACCGGGACTGTTTAGTCTGGAGAAGAGGAGGCTGAGGGGAGACCTTACTGCTAGGATATCCTACTGATAGGATGAGGGGCAATGGCCTCCAGTTGCATCAGGGGAGGTTTACATTAGATATTAGGAAAAATTTCTTTACTGAAAGAGTGGTCAGGCATTGGAATAGGTTTCCCAGGGAGGTGGCTGAGTCACCATCCCTGGAGGTGTTTAAAAAATGTGTAGACATCGCACTTCGGGATATGGTTTAGTAGGATGATGTTTTTGGGTGAATGGTTGAACTTGATGATCTTAGAGGTCTTTTCCAACCTATGATTCTATGATTTTCTTCTTTGAAATTGCACTCTTACTAAAAGTTGTGGATTTGTGCAATACACAGTTTGCAAGTTGCTGTTCTTCTTCTCCTCTTTTCCATTCTCATCTTGAAAGGACCAGAGTGGGTGGCAATGTCAGCAGCGATAATAAGGAGTGCATTTGGTCCTGTGGTCACGTCTTCATCTGACTAATATAAACGTACATTAGAATGGATCTCAGAAACTACTTTGGGGCTACCTGAAAACAATCAGGTTAGAAGCACAGATTGCTCATAAAAAATCTCACATACCTCATTAAACAGTCAATATACCATGTCTTTCTGGCTCTTCCTTCCTGTCAGGATGCCTCGACACGTTCACTGACTTAGCCATATAAGCTCTTCCTCTCTTAGTCCACCTTTCTCAGCACTTCAATGTACTGCAGTGCTCTGAGTTTGGCCAGTTGGACATCCTGCACACAATAACCCAGCTACAACTTCCCTGTGGCAAGCAGTCTCCACTTGCCATAACCACAGCTGACACACTCTGTGTGACTCTGTATCCATGTGGCAGGAGGTCTAAATTGTCAATATGTTTATTGCTCTTTGCAGATTGCATATAGATATGGAAATTAGATCATTTGCTAATTCATAAGAAAATGATGTGTATATTGGCTACTTGTGACTTGATGCCCTTTTGTTGTGGGTTTGTGTGGCAAGGTTTTGGTAGCGGGGGGGGCTATAGGGGTGGCTTCTGTGAGAAGCTGCGAGAAGCTTCACCCATATCTGATAAAGCCGGTACTAGCTGGCTCTAAGACGGACCTGCCGCTGGCCAAGGCCAAGACAATCAATGACAGTGGTAGAAGACAGGGGAAGAAGACAGGGAAAGAAAAAACTGTGGTGAGACGGCAGTGAAGAGAGAGGAGTGAGACGAAGAGAGAGAAATAACCCTGCAGACACCAAGGTCAGTGAAGAAGGAGAAGGAGGAGGTGCTCGAGATGCTGGAGCAGAGGGTCTCCCCTTGCAGCTCATGATGAAGACCATGGTGAGGCAGGTTGTCCCTCTGCAGTCCATGGAGGTCCATGGTGGAGCAGATATCCACCTGTAGCCCGTGGAAGGGACCCCACGCCAGAGCAGGCAGATGCCTGAAGGAGGCTGTGAACCGCTCAGGGGGAGGAGGGAGAGAAACGGGAGTGAAGTTGAGCCCGGGAAGAAGGGGGGGGGGGGGAAAGGTGTTTTATGATGTAGTTTTATTTCTCATTATCCTACTCTGATTTCATTGGTGATGAATTAAACTTCCTTTTCTACCCAAGTTCAGTCTGTTTTGTCTGTGACAGTAATTGGTGAGTGATCTCTCCCTATCCTTATCTCGACGCACGAGCCTTTCATGATATTTCCTCTGCCCTGTCCAGTTGAGAAGGGAGAGTAATAGAGCAGTTTTGGTGGGCACCTGACATTTATCCAGGCCAAACCAAAACACCTTTCAAATTTCTTCTGCATTGTCTGATCCAACACAATAAGAGGTAATGCAACCTAACACTTCATACTGAGAGTTGTGATTAAAACTATGTGCATGTATAGATCTTCAAGATTTCTGTCGAATTTAGGTGTGGCAAATGACAAAGTTACTTCCCCCAGCTGTCTGTACTATTAACTTCTTGGAGATATTTTCCCACTGTAGTAAGGCCAGCAGAAAGGCAATCAAGTATCCATAGCATTGGGGACATATGAGATTGGGACACCTTGTAAGAGATTCCTACAAAACTGAACATTTGCAGCAGGGAAAGTGCCATAGATCCATGGGAAAGAAAAGAGCAGGGAGTGGGCTGTGGGCAAAAGTTAAATATTCTGCTGATTTGAAACTGGCTTACAGGTTGTTTGCCAAATGGCTGTTCCAGGGGCAAATGGACATGGCTCCAGACTTCCAGTTAATGTGGAAGATCTGGAAGATGTTTTTACCGTCTATTTCTGTTTAAGCACAGAAGATTTTAAAAGAAGGTCTGAATGATATTGATAACATTCATCATAGGGCAGCTTAAAAAAAAGTGACAAGAATGAAATCCAGGCTTTCTTGTGTCACTCTTGCAAAGCCAAGAGAGAAGATCATACGGAAACCATTAAAAAACGAGACACGTGTTATTTTGGT
Organism: Opisthocomus hoazin; assembly: GCF_030867145.1. Classification (NCBI taxonomy): domain Eukaryota; kingdom Metazoa; phylum Chordata; class Aves; order Opisthocomiformes; family Opisthocomidae; genus Opisthocomus; species Opisthocomus hoazin. The sequence goes on from NC_134453.1 coordinate 26,678,051, forward strand.
CACTAAAGTCACAGAATCACAGAATCACAGAATGGTAGGGGTTGGAAGGGACCTCTGTGGGTCATCTAGTCCAAACCCCCTGCTGAAGCAGGGTCGTCTACAGCAGGCTGCACAGGACCTTGTCCAGGTGGGTCTTGAATGATAAAAGGTATGTATGACTACAGTCACTCAAACTCCACCTTAAAGGTAGAAAGGATATAAAAATAGCCAGGGAAATAGGGGATTTTGGGAGAAGAACATAACATCGTGAGCAAGTCAAGGGAAACTCCACCTCAGACTGCCTCTGACAACCGGGATTGGCCGACAGGCTGAGCCTTGCTTCTCCCCTCCTTGGGACGCCTTGGGCGAGACTTAAACTAAGCGCTTTTCTCGGGAATCTTAGAAATCTCTCTAGAGAGTTACTCCCTAATGTTTATAGCCAGGCTGTATTATTTATAACATTTTCACGCATTTTATACTTTATAGCATCATATTTGCATGTGCTTTCTTGCAGACAGTTACTATCACCAGCAATTCAAAAAACCTATATACCTGTTGCACATATAAAACTGCACTGTTTAAGTAGCCAGTTGTCATAGTTTCTCACTGAACGCGACCGAACCCTAGAGCACGGCCGTGCTAGTTCATGAGCATGACTGGACTGAAGGTGCAGACCGCTATTAGTGTATCCAGAATCGTGGTAGTTTAATATACATATTAAACGCGACTGGACTGGTAGTGGCAAATTGGATGTCACTCAGAATTTAAACCTAGCCATATCTAGCCTCCCACTCCGGTGAGGAGAGTTAGAAAGCAAGGGGTTTATTTTCTGCCAAATTCCTCCATCCCTTATAACGTAAGACCTGTAGTACACACCCACAATAATGTCACCCATATGAGTCTGTCCCTTAATTCTAACCCATAAGCTCTCGACTTGTTCTTCCTCCCTCTCCAGGCAGAGCTCAATACATTCCAGTTGCTCCCTCACATAAAGAGCAACTCCACCACCTCTCCTTGTTGGCCTGTCTTTCCTAAAGAGTGTGTAGCCATCCATGACAGCATTCCAGTCACACGAGCTTGTCACGTTAAAGGGGTAAGGGAGTCTGATAAGTGGCAAAAGGAGAGCCCTCCCGTTGAGTCACGAGGTTCAGAGAAGACCCCCTTGCATTCTAAACTCTCTCTCAGAGAGGAGTCTAGGTGCGGCTGGATCTACTCCTAGTCCCAAACTTGGTCAACGGTTTGTGTCTAAAGGATTAAGTGCGTAGCCACTTATCAGATTCAACTTGCCTGTCAGAGCCCTTCCAAGGACTTTCACTGAAACAGTTTCGCAAAGTTGAAACAACAGGTAATTTATTCAAGTGAAGGTATTACAGATTTGGGATTGCCGTTGATAAATGCACTGTCTACAAAAGTTGAGCTCAAAGGTAGTGGTTTAGCGCTTTAGTTACAATGTGTTCTCGGGGATACATCTGACAAAGTCAGAGGCATGACTCTTACCAAAAAGGCATCCCGGCAAGGCCATCGATTACATTATCCACCCCATGACCTTAGTGACATCTTGTCAAAAAGAATATCAGATGAATTTAGGTTCAGGTGGGTTGAGGGGCTCATCTTCCTCCCTAATAGGAGAAGGAATTAAAGGAACACATTCAGGGTTATGAACTTTAAGCACTCTAATATGCATACTAAAAGTTCTAATTAGTGAAGATTGTGCACTTGATAAACCCACACAGATAACAATAAGGAGTACAGTAAACATCAGTACATATTGAATCAAACTTTGTATCCATTCACTAATGTTTAGTCCAAGTCCATTAAAAATTTTCAAGATCCACCCCATCCATTCCCAGGGCTTCTGCTTCATAGTTTCACGGAGTTCTCGAGACTGTTCTGCAATCTTACGCATTTCTTCCATGGCTTGATGTAAAGTGACGGATACATTTGGGATAGACATACAGCAGGTTTCATCAGGATAGGAGGCATTTAGCTATCCACAAACACCACTTTCTTTTAACAAAATCATATCTAAGGCTAACCTATTTTGTAGCGTCATTTTGGACGTAGCTTGCAGCTGCAAGTCAACTGCATTAATTGCTGCTTTAGTTCAATTTGCTAGGGATTCTACTTGCCATGTCAAATTTTTCTATATATAATTGATTATTGGTTATTACTGTCCAATAACCCCAAGAAGCTTTCATTCCTAAGTTTAGTCTCATTGCTGGGGTATAATAGCTCGGCCAGGCAAAAAGATTGCCATTTTTTTGCATAGAGTTCCACATTTGTGACTGTCTTTTAGCTCTATGTCCTCGTGATTTTGTTAAGGATTGAATGAAATTAAAAGCTGTAGTAGGACACAAGCTTGGAATATCTAGAGTACATTCTAATCCATCCCAACAGGGTTGAATGTAGTCTGATATTTGTCCATTAGAACACACCCATACAGTTTCAGGTGGTGCAGGTAGCATTAAAGTGCTACATGTACTATTTCTGAGTTCATCGAGGCTGTTATGTCCATTTAGAATCATAGAATAGTAAGGGTTGGAAGGGACCTTGAAGATCATCTAGTTCCAACCCCCCTGCCATGAGCATATGTAAAGACATATTAAACTTACACATATTTGTCTACCACTGCCAATGCATGACAGAAGGTTCATATTGACAATTCTATAGTAAATTATAACTATCAAAACCACAAGAAAAGAAAACTATTGTGCATTAAAAACCAGTAACCTAAATTTTAAAGCAAGCCACATAATATACAAGTAAAACTAGAAATCAGTATTCCTATCAGAATTAAATCACTATCATCTTCTTTGTCAGATTGCTTCGACTTTCTGGGATTAGGATTAGAAATATAAATCAGCAGTCCTTGAGGGCAGTCTGTTTTGACACATGGCAGTCTGTGATTTTAGGCGTAGTTTCCCAGCATTTGGAAATACCTGTAAACCGGAAAGGAAAGTGCTCGGTTGTCATTGAAACCGGCATACAATAGGTTAAAAAGTAGGTACTATCCATCTAGTACTGATTTGATGCAGTTTTCCAGAGCTATCTTTCGTTTCCCAGGCATAAAGATTTTTTGGTTTTGTTAGTATTAGTGCCACTGTTCCAATCTGAGGCATTTTAACCAGCACTGGCTGGCCTGAGTAAAAGCCAGTAGGATATTCTCCTGGTTTTACATCCACCTTTGGCTCCAAAGTTGTGGCAGAAGCAGAGAATGCTTTCATTTTGGGACAGCCATCTCCACTCCATCTATTATTTAACTGATAGATGGCATTGGATAGTCGCAGATGCCACCCAGATTCATGGGTTTTAGCAAATCGTTTAACTAACCTGTTTGTTCGCTCAACAATACTGTTTGTTTGGGGGTAGTATGGAGTATGGAACACCCACCGAATTCCTTCTTCTTTTGCCCAGTCTTGTACCACTGTGGCTGTAAAGTGTGATCGGTTGTCACTTTGAATCTCCTCAGGAAGGGGGAGTGTGCTGAACCATTCCTTCAGGCTGTAAACTGTGTTACCTCCAGTTGCAGCCGGGACAGCTGTTGCCATGGTAATTCCTGAAACAACTTCCACCCCTACTAATATATGTTTTTTATCCCCTGAGGGTCGCAATGGACCTATGTAATCAATTTGCCAGGTGTGCCACAGTGTTTTTTTATTTCGGGTGTGCATGGGAGGCGCCTTACTTGGATGATCTTTGTTAAGTCGCAGGCGACACTGTGAACAGGCAGCTACCACTTGTTCACACAGTTTTGTTGACACAGGCCATCCTTGGGCTATGCCTTCCCGATACAAATCTGCTTGGCCTGGCCGGTGTTGCCCCGTTTTACATATCTAAAGCTGCCACCAATGTGTGAGAGGCTCCCTGTATTTGGGTTATCAGTTCTGCAATGTTAGATACTGCTGCGGTTAAAGGTGCGGAGTTGGCATTTAATCGCCTGTAATCAATCGTGAGCCTCCACTGGCCAAACAGGGGAATTATAGGGTGAGTGTGTACGAGTGATGATGCCTCGGTTTTCTAAGTCTTTTACCACCCCGTCAATACCTGATTGCAGAGCTGCTGGCAAGGGGTACTGTTTTGTGTTAGTAGTTTTTGATGGTGGTAAAGATATGGACATTTCTAGTAGATTAATTTTTTTAGGCTCATTCTGTTTGATTTCTTGCCCAGAAAAACTCCAAACTGAACCATCAGGGCATTTCCATACTCTGCCATACAACAAATCAAATCCTAAAATATTAGTTTTAGCAGCACCAACCAATACTTCAGTGCGGGTTAATCTTTGTTCGCCCGGGAGCCACAGGGTAATTTTTGCTGTAGGGTATTGCCTTATGACTCCATCAATGCCTGTAAATTTTACTTTACAGCAACCAGGTTTTACATTTAAGCATGTTGCAGTCTCCCTGGGGATGACCGAAATTTGAGCACCCGTATCCATGAGGAAATTTACAAAAACTTTCTTTAGTCCCACCGGGATGGCAATGACAGGTTCGGGAGGTATATCGGAGAGCCACTGTATAGCTAGTACCCGCTGAGGAAGGAGGCTCACAGCCCTCCCTGCGGATATGCGTTTTTTGCCTGAGGGTCTGTTAAATCAATTAGCTCCTGCTGTGGGGCAGAGGGTGCAATGTTAACAGGAGTTGCTTTATTTTCTGCCGGCTGACCTGTCTTTGTTGAATTAAGCTTATGGCTTAACGACTGTACCAGAATTTTTAGGTCAGTCGTGGATATACCAATCAATAGATGCCGTGGCACCCGAATAGCTCGAGCTTTACGCCAGAGCTCATTGCTCCTTATCAAATTTTAATTTGCATTCGGGCTTAGCCTTAGGTCTGTGAATCTGGTGAAGTCACTGAGGTGGCGGATCAGATAACTGTGAGGATCTGATCCATCCCATCCTGCGCCCGTAGTTTACTATGTCTTGTACAAATTCACTCCAAGTGATTATTTGATTTTGATCTTGGTCCTGATCCTGATCTTGCCCTCGACGTGGGCATCGGCCTTGTCTGGGTCAAGCGACTTGAAGTCGATCTTGTATATTGGCCACATATGTTTTTAAACTGGGAGGCCGCGGATCAGTGGAGTTAATCTATAGGGGCTAACATTGGGGATCTTATTAAAACATCCTGCTCATGCATTGCTTGTATGCAGGCAGCCTTTTGCACAGATGTCACCAAATCAGAGAACCCTGAGGTTTTTATAACAGAAGGTTCTCCTCTGTCTTGTGGGTCTATGCCGCCAGCCCAATAAGCCTGCATAGTTAATGAGTAATTATGATTACCTGGAGTGGTAGTTAGGAATACTCCAGGACCCCAGTAGCCTCCTGCTTCTTCCTCATTTAAGAGGATTCGGTCTCCTCCAGTGAGGGAGACTCGACATACATATTCTATCTCGGATTCCCCTGGATGCCTGGAATATTTTTCCTGCAATTTTGCCAATTTCACAGGAGACCATGGGATGGTTCGTACAGTAGTATGAGCCTGTTCTCCACCCTCATTGGTGGTTTCTGTTTTAATCAATGGTCCATGGAATAATAAAGGTCCATGGCATGTGGAAAGAGGGGCAGGCCACTTGGGAAGAGTACAGGAATGTGGTCAGAGCATGCAGGGATGCAACGAGGAAGGCCAAGATCCACCTGGAATTGAAGCTGGCAAGGGATGTCAAAAACAACAAGAAGGGCTTCTTCAACTACATCAGCAGCAAAAGGAAGGCTAGGGACAATGTGGGGCCGCTGCTGAATGAGGCAGGTGTCCTGGTGACAGAGGATGCGGAGAAGGCAGAGCTACTGAATGCCTTCTTTGCTTCAGTCTTCAGTGCCAAGGCAGGCCCTCAGGAATCCCATTCCCTGGAGGTAAGAGAAGAAGCCTACAGAGAGGATGACTTTCCCTTGGTCGAGGAGGACTGTGTGAGGGATCGCTTAAGCGATCTGGACACCCACAAATCCATGGGTCCCGAAGGAATGGCCCACGAGTGCTGAGGGAGCTGGCGGATGTCATTGCTGAGCCACTCTCCATCATCTTTGAAAGGTCCTGGAGGACAGGAGAGGTGCCCGAGGACTGGAGAAAGGCCAATGTCACACCAATCTTCCAAAAGGGCAAGAAGGAGGACCCAGGGAACTACAGGCCGGTCAGCCTCACCTCCATCCCGGGAAAGGTGATGGAGCAGCTTATCCTGGAGGTCGTCATCAAGCAAGTGGAGGAAAAGAAGGTTATCAGGAGCAGTCAGCATGGATTCACCAAGGGGAAATCATGCCTGACCAATCTGATAGCTTTCTACAATGACATGACTGGCTGAGTAGATGAGGGGAGAGCAGTGGATGTTGTCTACCTCGACTTCAGCAAGGCTTTCGACAAGGTCTCCCATAACATCCTCCTAGGGAAGCTCAGAAAGTGTGGGCTGGATGAGTGGACAGTCAGGTGGATTGAGAACTGGCTGAATGGCAGAGCTCAGAGGGTTGTCATCAGCGGTGCTGAGTCTAGTTGGAGGCCGGTAACTAGTGGTGTCCCCCAGGGGTCAGTACTGGGCCCAGTCTTGTTTAACTTCTTCATCAATGACCTGGATGAAGAGTTAGAGTGTACCCTCAGCAAGTTTGCTGATGACACCAAACTGGGATGGGTGGCGGATACACCAGAAGACTGTGCTGCCATTCAGCGTGACCTGGACAGGCTGGAAAGCTGGGCAGAGAGGAACCTGATGAAGTTCAACAAGGGCAAGTGCAGGGTCCTGCACCTGGGGAGGAACAACCCCATGCATCAGTACAGGCTTGGGGCGGACCTGCTGGAGAGCAGCTCTGTGGAGAGGGACCTGGGTGTCCTGGTGGACGACAGGTTGACCATGAGCCAGCAGTGTGCCCTGGCTGCCAAGAAGGCCAATGGGATCCTGGGGAGCATCAAGAAAAGTGTGGCCAGTAGGTCGAGGGAGGTTCTCCTTCCCCTCTACACTGCCCTAGTGAGGCCCCATCTAGAGTACTCTGTCCAGGTCTGGGCTCCCCACTTCACGAAAGATGAGGAGCTACTGGAGAGAGTCCAGCGGAGGACTAGGAGGATGGTGAGGGGACTGGAACATCTCCTACGAGGAGAGGCTGAGGGAGCTGGGCTTGTTCAGCCTGAAGAAGAGAAGGCTGCGAGGGGACCTAATAAATGCTTATAAATATCTCAAGGGTGGGTGTCAAGAGAATGGGGCCAGACTCTTTTCAGTGGTGCCCAGTGACAGGACAAGGGGTAATGGGCACAAATTGAGGCACAGGAAGTTCCGTCTGAACATGAGGAAGAACTTCTTCCCTCTGAGGGTGACGGAGCATTGGAACAGGCTGCCCAGGGAGGTTGTGGATTCTCCTTCTCTGGAGATATTCAAGACCCGCCTGGACAAGGTCCTGTGCAGCCTGCTGTAGGTGACCTTGCTTCGGCAGGGGGGTTGGACTAGATGACCCACAGAGGTCCCTTCCAACCCCTACCATTCTGTGATTCTGTGATTCTGTGATTCTGTGATCATTATCATCGCTGTCCCAGACGTCTCCATCCCATGTCTCAGGATCCGCGTTCTGTATTAATTTGTGGATTTGTTTAGCTGAGACCCAAGATGGTATCTGGTTTAATGAGAGATTTAATTTTCCTTCTAAATGTTTTTCTCACCTATTGGCCCAAAACAATTTCGATTTCAGGTAATCGATTTCACCTTTCAGGGTGTCTGTGTCATATTCTACATCTGCAATTTTTTCGGGTGGTAGGGACTCTTTAGTTTCTTTCTGCGCGCTAGATAGGTAAGCCCCTAATACAGCACAAATAAATTTTTTACCTTTAGTGTTTTTGATCTTTTGCTCACTTAGACATTGTTTTATCCCTTCTACCTTTTTATCCTCATCTTTCCAGAATTTCTGGGCCCATTCAATTCCTACTGGTGATGGTGCACATCTATATTTTTGTAGCAGTTTATCCATGGCAATCCTGCAGACTACTCCAATTTTTACTGTTGCGTTAAAAAGGGAAAGGAGTCTGATAAGCAGCAAAAGGAGAACCCTCCCGTTGAGTCACGAGATTCAGAGAAGACCCCTTTGCATTCTAGACTCTCTCTCAGAGGAGAGTCTAGGTGCGGCTGGATCTACTCCTAGTCCCAGACTTGGTAAACAGTTTATGTCTAAGGAGTTAAGCATGTAGCCACTTATCAGATTTGATGTTTGCCTGTCAGAGCCCTTCCAGGGACTTTCAATGAAACAGTTTCGCAAACTTGAAACAATAGGTAATTTATTCCAAGGAAGCTATCACAGATTCGGGATTGCTGTTGATAAATGCACTGTCTACAAAAGTTGAGTTCAAAGGTAATGGTTTAGCACTTTAGTTAACAATGTGTTCCCGGGGATACATCTGACAAAGTCAGAGGCGTGACTCTTACCAAAAAACGTGTCCCCTCCCACAGATCACTTGGTTTACAGTGATGGGCTATCCCCCCTTACTTCTGTCTGATGAGATAAGCACAAGTCAATTGCTCCCTTTGTTAACTCTTTGGCTCTTGGTGCCTGAGTCCAGCATGTCTTTTGTCTTGAATTGACAAGTCCAGCAAGGCCATCAATTACAGAGCTGTCCACCATATCTCTGTAATTGCAACGACATCATGGCCCTGGGACCACACACAGATCTCTACAAGTATAAAAGTCTGAAATCGCGGTTGGGTAACTATTTCTTGGAGCTTAAAGTATTGATAACTGTGAATGTAACAAATGTAACATGTAGGGGATGTTATCACTTCAGGTGGTCAGAATCATTGTACAACCAAAACAAGTCTTGGTTCTTTGTGAATAATTGGGATGATTGCAAGATAAGGGACTCCTGAATAATCCCTTTAGGCACCTGGGCCTTGGGAGAACGGCTATACAAACTACAGATAAGGAGGCTGCAGGATAATCTGAAGACCCCTCCGATGAGATGCCAAACAAACATGCAGGATGGACATTGCCATATACTAATGAGTTCTCGGTAAAACTATGATAAGCATTGAACCCCTCCGATGAGATGCCAAACAAACATGCAGGATGGACATTGCCATATACTAATGAGTTCTCGGTAAAACTATGATAAGCATTTCTTGCAAATGTAATGAATGTGTACGTTAACATAGCATAAATACCTGGTCAGTGTGTCCTTTCGGTGCACACCTTTGGAGGAGAGATCCCCTGTGTACCCGGCGCCGTAATAAAGAATACCTGCTTAATAGTCTTCTGACTACTGAGTCTTCAATTCCGGTTAACCTGGACAGCGTTACCCCAAGGTTTCAAAAATAGCCCTACCATCTTTGGAAATCAGCTAGCTCGAGATCTCGAAAAATGGAATCCTCTGACACAAAAGGGGACTTTGTTACAATATGTCGATGATCTCCTCATCGCTGCAGAAACAGAGGGGGATTGCAAAAAATGGACAGTGAGTCTTCTTAATTTTCTGGGACTTAATGGTTATCGAGTTTCTCAACAGAAAGCTCAGATGATTCAACAACAAGTGACTTACCTCGGACTCAAAATCTCAAGAGGACAACGAGAATTGGGAAGAGAGAGGAAAGAAGCAGTCTGCCGGACTCCAGAACCACAAACGGTAAAAGAATTAAGAACCTTTTTAGGAATGACAGGATGGTGTAGACTATGGATATATAATTACGGATTAATGGTAAAACCCTTGTATGAACTGTTGAAAAACAATGCCAGATACCTAATTTGGACCGGAGATGCAAAAAGGGCTTTTGAACAATTAAAAAGGGAACTTAAGAGAGCCCCGGCTCTTGGACTTCCAAGTGCTCTAAAACCCTTTTGGCTATTTTCTCATGAGAGACAAGGCATTGCCCTGGGAGTGCTGCCTCAACAGCTGGGGCCGTCCAAGAGAGCAGTGGCATATTTCTCCAAGCAATTGGATGAGGTAAGCAAAGGATGGCCTGGGTGTCTGCGAGCTGTTGCAGCAGTTGTCCTTAACATTCAAGAAGCTCGTAAGTTCACTATGGGCCAGAAAATGACAGTCATAGTCTCACATACAGTTTCTGCAGTATTGGAACAAAAGGGGGGCCACTGGCTCTCACCATCCCGATTCCTAAAGTACCAGGCTATTTTGGTGGAACAAGATGATGTTAATATTGTGACAGCTAACATTGTAAATCCAACATCTTTTCTTAGTAAAGATTCCGCCACTATGGAACCTCTAATGCACGACTGCTTGGAGACTATTGAAACAGTCTATTCCAGCAGACCTGATTTAAAGGAGGAACCGTTGGAAAGCGCAGAGGACTCCTGGTTCACCGACAGAAGCAGCTTCATAAAAGACGGAGCTCGTAAAGCAGGGTATGCAGTAACCACCGCACACAAGGTAATCGAGGCAGAACCTTTACCTGCAGGTACGTCTGCTCAAAAGGCAGAGATAATCGCTTTAACCAGAGCCTTAGAATTGGCGAAAGGAAAGAAAATAAATATTTGGACAGACTCCAAATACGCCTTCGGGGTCGTCCATGCTCATGGAGCATTGTGAAAAGAACGAGGACTGCTCACAGCTCAAGGTAAACAGATCAAGTATGCAGAAGAAATCTCACAGCTTTTGGAAGCTATAAACCTACCAGAGCAAGTGGCAATAATGCATTGCAGAGGGCATCAAAAAGGTAACACTGAACAGGAACCGGGAAACAAACTAACAGATCAAGAGGCTAAAAGGGCAGCAGAAAGAAATTCTGTAAAAACCTTGGCACTGGTACCAGATGGTAAACTCGTAGATAGAAATGGAATTTAAATATTCAAAAGAAGATATGAAATTAGTAAAAGATTTGGGAGCAAGTGAATGAGGTAAGATGTATTTAACACCAGATAATCGTATAGTTATACCTTCAAATCTATTATGGGAAGTAGTCAGAAAATAACACAACAAAACTCACTGGGGAGCAGATGCACTATATAAGGATCTGAACAAGAGAATAGTAGGCAAAAACCTGTACACTACTGTAAAACAAGCAACCCACATGTGTGAAATTTGTCTAGGAAATAATCCAAATACAACATGCAAAGTACACTTTGGGAAAATTGGAAAGGAGAACATACCAGGACATCATTGGCAAATAGATTTTTCAGAACTTCCAAGAAAAGGGGGGTATCGATACTTATTGGTTATAACAGACACGTTTTCCGGATGGCCTGAAGCATTTCCCCGTAGAACAAATAAGGCTCGGGAAGTGGTACGAATTTTGTTAAATGAAATCATACCATGGTTTGGGGTGCCAGCAATCATATCCTCAGATAGAGGGTCACGTGCCAAGTAGAAAAAAGTGAATCATTTGATCAAACAACAACTGGCAAAAATTAGTCAGGAGGCAAATTTGTCTTGAGACAAAGCTCTACCCTTGGCTTTACTGAGAATCAGAGTAAAACCCAGGAGCAAAGAGGGCATTAGTCCATTTGAAATTTTGTTTGGAAGGCCTTATCAATTTTCATATCAAGGGGAGGATATGGTGCAAATGGGGGAGGGGTACTTACAAGAATATCTGATAGCTTTGGGAAAGCAGATGAATAATGTTCAAAAATTAGTTCTAGAAGCACGGGGTAGGGGCCTAGATCAACCAATACACTTGATCAAACCTGGAGATTGGGTTTTTGTTAAGACTCTTTCAGGTGATCCCCTTGGAGAGAAGTGGAACGGACCTTATCAAGTGCTGCTAATAACCACTTTTACTGCAATCAAAACCCGAGAACAACCAACTTGGATTCATTATTCAAGGGTCAAGAGAGCCTCTGTTCCCTGGACTGCAGAACAACAGTCACCTCTCAAGATAAAAATAACAAGACGACCATGACGGATCTAACTCCGTGGGTAATGATGGTAGCCATGAGTCCAGCTATTTGGACAATACAGTGGGACAGGAATTTCCATCTGATCCTAGTCCAGAACATCACTCAGATACTACACAAAAATGACTGTTGGATTTGTACTCAAATGCCAACTTCAGGAGAGAGCAGGAGTACCCTCATAGGGATACCCATCCCTGGCAGCTTACATTTAAAGGTAGACCAAAAATGGGAATCAGGCAATATGAGCACTCAGCAGGAAATTCAAATAGAGGAACCCAAAGCATGTTACAATTATACCTGCATACAACGATGCTGGATACAGGGAGAGAACAACACCCCATTCTGCAAAAGTAATACTACCATAGATGTGGGGAAAACAAAAGGGTGTAACAGATATAAAGATTTGTTTGGGGAAGGTAGTTGGGACAAAGACTTACTAGCAGGCTTTAAGGCAACTAAGACTAAACCTGACGTTGGGTGGCCGGTGCCTAAAAGTCCTGAGAAAACGGGATGGTACTGGCTGTGCAGAAATCGAGCTTGGGAGGTGCTACCTTTTGGGTGGAAAGGGGTATGCACTCTGGGAACTGTAATCCCCAATATCACAATTACTGACAAGGTATATCAACAGGAGGGATGGATCAAAACTTTCCTTAGGCGGATTAAAAGGACCCAGATACCCCCAATCCCATCGTAGAAAGATCTACTAGCTTTCACAGCTTTGCCAGATGATTCCTTCCATGGCTTGGAGTAAGTGAATTAGAAAAAGCCATCGTAAACATATCAGCAGTGATAGAAAACATCGAAAACAGAACCACAGATGCCATAAGTGCCCTGCAAACTGAAGTATCGAGCCTATCAAAGGTAGTGATCCAAAACAGAATGTCCCTCGATTTACTACTAGCCTCACAGGGTGATGCCTGCACAGTCATAAACACAAGCTGCTGTGTGTATATAGACCAAAGTGGTAGAGTCTCCACGGATCTAGAGGAAATTTGGAAACAAAACAGAATATTACACGAAGTGGTTAAAAACGATACTTCCTGCGGATTTGAGGAAATGTGGAATAAGCTCACCTCATGGCTACCAAATTTATCCTGGTTGAAGAACCTGTTTTTCTTAGTTCTTGTGACAGTAGGTGTATGTGTTTTGGCTTGCATAATGATTCAGTGCTGCAAGTGCTGTAATCGATTATGTTGGGAATGTAAGAATGGATTAATCTGATGATTGCTAAGACTTTTTGATCTGAAAGAAACAAAAGTCTTAAAGAAAAAGGGGGATTGAAAGGGGATTTTAAGAAACGTGAAACTATAACAAAGAAGCCTTAATAATTTCTAGTTTTTAGTAGTCTTTAGTACTGTAACTTGTATTCCTGCATGCATAGTGATCTAATGATGTAACTGTTACACTAATCCCTGTTTTCTTATTAAGGAATGTCGTGGATGGACATGGGCACAAGCTATCACTTAGTCGTTAGACAAAATAATTAAGTGAAACAAAAGTGGTCTTGGTTCTCAGCAAATAATTGAGATAACTGTGGGATAAAAGAGACTTCTAAATAATTCCACTCCAGACAGCTCGGCCTTGGCACTGCAGATGCGCCAAGCTACAGAGATAAGAAGGCACCAAGAGAGCAACAAGATCAGAGCCAAACAACCTGAAGGACACGATGTACGTGATCCTGGAACTGAGTTTGCGCAGAAACAAAGGTCAATCAGCGAACACCATGATGAAGAGGATGGGCCTTCATCTTGGGACCCCCGAAGACCACCCAAAGATGCTAACAGACACGCGTGAAAGATATTTACATATGCTAATTAGTTCTTGGAAAAGTAATGAATATGCTAAGTAGTTCTTAGAAATATAATGAATATTTACATGTGTGATTGTATTTAACCTGAAGTGACAGGGGGTCCGGTGCGCACGTTTGGAGGAGAAATCCCCCGTGTGCCCGGCGCCGCAATAAAGAATACCTGTTTAACAGTATACATTGTACTGTTAGGTTTTTCCTACCGGATGTTCGAATCACTGGTGAGACCCCACCTGGAATACTGCGTGCAGCTCTGGGGCCCTGAGCACAGGCAAGACATGGACCTGTTGGAGATGGTCCAGAGGAGGGTCACAAAAACGATCAGAGGTATGGAACACCTCTCCTATGAGGAAAGGCTGAGAGAGTTAGGGATGTTCAGCTTGGAGAAGAGAAGGTTTCAGGGAGAAGCTGGAGAGGGACTTTTTACAAGGGCATGTAGTGATAGGACCAGAAGTAATGACTTCAAGCTGAAAGAGGGTAGATTTAGGTTAGATATAAGGAAGAAATCTTTTAGTGTGAGGGTTCTGAGGCACTGGAACAGGTTGCCCAGATGACTTGTGTGTGCCTCCTCCCTGGAAGTATTCAAGGCTGGGTTGAACAGAGCTTTCAGCAACCTAGTCTAGTGGAAGGTGCCCCTGCCCATGGCAGGGGGGGTGGAACTAGAAGATCTATAAGGTCCCTTCCAACTGAAACCATTCTGTGATTCTATGTTCCTCAGGGGCGCGACTCTTAGGGATGTAGGCATCCATGTGATGTACTTTTACAGTCAGATTCTCTAGCCAGGCAGAAATGTCTTGCCACAACAGGGCAGTCCAGATGGGTTTGTTTCTGTGCTGCCAGTTTCAATGCTTCCTTTGCTGCAGCCAAACCACAGGGCATTACCCACCATCCATGAGCCAGTGTAAAGACAGAGCACTGGCCACTTTTCTGGATCACAAAATTCTAAAGCTAGCTGGATGGCTTTCACTTCAACAAAATGGGTTGATTCATCTTCTCCTTCAGCAGTTTCTGCGACTTGTTGTGTAGGACTCCATACAGCAGCCTTCCACCTCCGATGTTTTCCCATAATGCGACAGGACCCACCAAAGAACAGGGCATACTGCTTCTCATTTTCTGGCAGTTTATTATATGGAGAGGCCTCTTCAGCACACATCACCTCCTCCTCTGGCAATATTCTGAAACCTTTGCTTTCTGGCCAGATCATAATCACTACCAGAATTCCTGGGAGACTGGGGTTTCCTATTTGGGCCTACTGTGTGATCAGGCCAAAAGCCCAATAGTACCCTTTTGGGTCACTGAAGTACCCTCTCCTGAGGTAGTCTATGCCAAGGATGCACGGAGCCTCAGGGCCAATCACGATGGGGTGCCTCTGCCACTCCTCCCCACTGAGGCTCACTTCAGCCTCCAATACAGTCAGCTCTTGGGACATCCCCTGTCACTCCAGAAATACAGAAGGATTCTGACCCTTTCAGATCTGATGGCATTCGGGTACACTGTGCCCCAGTGTCCACTAGAGCTTTATACTCTTGTGGATCTGATGTGCCAGGCCACCGAATCCACACCGTTCAATAAACGCGGTTGTCCCTTTCCTCCACCTGGCTGGAGGCAGGGCCCCTCTAATCCTGGTCAGTGTATTTGTTACTCGCTGTAAAAATGACTTAGAGGTCCCTTCAAGAAGGTCAGAAGTAAGATCAAACTTTCTACCCTATCTGGAGAGCTGGCTGCTGGAAACCGGAGTGGCATTTTTCATAGAACCACCACCTTTGGTGATCGTTTTCCCTTGCAGGTCACACACTCGTGCCTCTAGACTTGAGGTAGGTTTTCCATCCCACTTCCTCATGTCCTCTCCGTGGTCACGCAGGTAAAACCACAGGGTGCCTTGTGGTGTGTACCCTCTATATCCTCTCTCTTGAGCAGAGGAACACTTGCTCCTAATAGCTGAGACACCAGTCTGTACAGGTGGGGAGTAGGACATATTCTGTTTGAGTTGCTGCACCTCATGGGACAGTTTCTCCACAGCTGAGATGAGGGAGGAAGAAAGACTTTTTTCATATTGCCAGAGTCAGCCAGGCACTTCACCCACTGTTGGTGCCTCTTCACCTTTCCAGTCCATTACTGTTGGCAAATGAGGATGGTGCACTCTGTACAAAGTTTCTCCACCTGGATCGTGTGCACTGGACTTCATTTGGGTCTGTGGACAGGCTGCAGAGTTGGGCAGAGAGGAACCTGATGAAGTTCAACAAGGGCAAGTGCAGGTTCCTACACCTGGGGAGGAATAACCCCATGCATCAGTACAGGCTTGGGGCGGACCTGCTGGAGAGCAGCTCTGCGGAGAGGGACCTGGGTGTCCTGGTGGACGACAGGTTGACCATGAGCCAGCAGTGTGCCCTGGCTGCCAAGAAGGCTAATGGGATCCTGGGGAGCATCAAGAAGAGTGTGGCCAGCAGGACGAGGGAGGTTCTCCTTCCCCTCTACACTGCCCTGGTGAGGCCCCATCTGGAGTACTCTGTACAGGTCTGGGCTCCCCAGTTCAAGAAAGATGAGGAACTACTGGAGAGAGCCCAGCGGAGGGCTACAAGGATGGTGAGGGGACTGGAACATCTCCCCTACGAGGAGAGGCTGAGGGAGCTGGGCTTGTTCAGCCTGAAGAAGAGAAGGCTGCGAGGGGACCTAATAAATGTTCATAAATATCTCAAGGGTGGGTGTCAAGAGGATGGGGCCAGGCTCTTTTCAGTGGTGCCCAGCGACAGCACAAGGGGTAATGGACACAAACTGAAGCACAGGAAGTTCCATCTGAACATGAGGAAGAACTTCCCTCTGAGGGTGACGGAGCCCTGGAACAGGCTGCCCAGGGAGGTTGTGGAGTCTCCTTCTCTGGAGATATTCAAGACCCGCCTGGACAAGGTCCTGTGCAGCCTGCTGTAGGTGACCTTGCTTCGGCAGGGGGGTTGGACTAGATGACCCACAGAGGTCCCTTCCAACCCCTACCATTCTGTGATTCTGTGTTGTTTATAGTTCTGTTCAGCATTACTCTGTCCCAGGTGCAGAATCCGACATTTGTTCTTGTTAAATTTCTTGCCATTAATTGATTGTCCAGTGCTCCATTCTATCCAGATCCCTCTGCAAGGCCTCTTGTCCCTCAAGAGAGTCAACAGCACCTCCCAGTTTGGTATCATCAGCAAACTTGCTAATGGTGCATTCAACTCCTGCATCCAGATCATTGATAAAAATATTGAACAGAACCGGCCCTAGGACTGAGACCTGAGGAACATTATTGGTGGCTGGTCACCAGCCAGATGTAGCCCCGTTCACTACAACCCTTTGAGCCCTGTTGTCCAGCCAGTTCTTCACCCAGCGTGCTGTGTACCTGCTCATCCCACAGTTGGACAACTTGTCTGGAAGGATGCTGTGAGGGATAGCATCAAAAGCCTTACTAAAATCCAGAAAAACTATATCCACCACCTTCCCTTCATCCACTAGGTGAGTTGTTGGAGTGGGAAGCCGGAATATGGCTGTAACGATACGCATCCCAATATGAGTAAGATCGTTCTCCTCTATTAGTCAGCAAAACAGGGTTTATATAGCAAAACAATTACAACCTCTTATTGGTTAGTTACCCTTAACCATATATGGAAAAAACTGCAATAACTCACTGTGATTGGTGCAGAGCTTCATCTCCATGCGGAAGCGACGATAAGGCAGAAAGCGGTGAGGAGGCAGGAAGCGGCAGCGCGACAGCCCCCCCCCGCACCAGTACCCCGCGCTCGCCACTCCACCCCCCCCAGCAGTGCTCCGCGCTCACTGCCCTCCAGGCCCATCTCTGGCACAAAGTCTGGGTTGCTCAATGGCACCAAACTATGTCCCCTCTCATCCAGCCAGGACTCCACAATTCCCCTTTCTTGTTTTTGAGCAAGCCAGGTACAGTCGATCATCCTGGAAAGAGCTTTTTTAAGACAATTAAAGCAAATACACATTGTAATTCCAACAACAATCAACACAATACATATACGCAAACCTTCTATAATTAACTCCTTAAACCAAGCGGGCAAATTACCAAAGAGTGAGGTGAGCAATCCGTCCAAAAACCCCTGATTTTGTTGTATCTGGTTGGTGTGCTGTTTGAGAGTCCAGTTTTCTCTTGGTCATGTTACCAATTCTCATTGACCCTAGCAAGTTCAACTCTTGAGGATCATAGGGTAATGTTCGGTTTAGACCTTGCATGAGTTTTGCACTACAATTACTCACCTGAGTTTCTTTTGCACATTTGCCTGTGCTATAATTAACAAAATGACCAACGTTATAACTAGGTACACCACCACTGTCTTTGGCAAGTGTAACAGATACACAAAATCCAAGGCTTACAGATTTTACAAGCGTCACAGTTGATACCGGTGACAAGTATCTCCTTGTGACCACTCATATATCTTTCCCTTGATTCAGGTTATTTCTACTCGATTGTTCTGTTCGTGAGAGTCTGCTTGTTGCCCCTCGGCTAACTTTCCTTGTTGACTCAGAGCAGGCTTCACGGCTCAGCTAGGCACCCAGACTGGACCGCGATCTGTGGAAACACACATATATCCTCGACCGTTAAAGATTACTGGTACTGGGCCAGCCCACTCTCCAGTAGTCGGGTCCCTATAGACTACTTTAAACCGCGGCAGAGTCGTTGTGCCATTGAACCTTAGGTTCTGGTGGTGTATAACCACCGGCGGTGCTTCCCGATCACCCATAAGGCACAAATAATTCAATGTAAAAAGGACTCGATGCAACCTTGGTTGCACTTCTGTTTCAACCCCTCGCTGCTTGTCTAAATAGTCTTTTAGCACACGATGAGTACGCTCAATGAGCCCCTTCCCTGTTGGAGAATGTGCGATCCCTGTGGTGTGCTTAACTCCCCACGTCAATAAAAATGATCTTAGCTTTTGACTGACATATGCAGGTCCATTATCGGTCTTAATTTCTTCAGGCACTCCCAGTACCGCAAAGCGCGCAAGCAGGTGCTTGCAAACATGTTGCGCTTTCTCCCCAGGTAAAGCAGTAGTCCATATCATTCTTGAAAAGGTGTCTATTGTAACATGCACGTACTTCAGTCGCCCAAATTCTGGGATGTGCGTAACATCCATCTGCCACAGCGCAAGTGCCTGCAGTCCTTTTGGATTTACCCCTTGGCCTATTCCTGGACCCTGATTTCCACACTTGGGACAGGCCTGTACAATATAACGAGCCTCATTCTCTGTCAGCCCAAATTGCCTTCGCAGACCCTTCGCATTTTGGTGAAAATTCTCATGGCTCTGTCTGGCCTGCTGAAACTTGTCTACTGGAGGCATAGGGCATGCGGGACTAACTAAATTGTCAGCAATCTGATTACCATGCCCTAGTCCCAGATCCCATTGGTGACTATGCACGTGGATGACACAACAAGGCGTGGCCCATTGAGACAGTACGGTCCGCAACTGGATAAAAAGCTTACTTAATACAGGGTTAACCGTTTCCCTAAGCAAGGCATCTGCTACCCGTGGCACCACTCCAGCCACATAAAGCGAGTCGGTTACTACATTTAAAGGCTCATTTAGCCAATTAGTTAAGGCCCAGACCACGGCAGTCAGTTCTAAGGTTTGCAGCGAATCCCCATCCTGCCCTTGTATCATATGATGACACCACTGGCCCCCCCCTCCTGCCAGGCACAGACTGCCTTATGCAGCCTCTTGCCTGCATCTGTATATACTGTAATCCCTTCGGCCAGCGGCTTCTCCTGAACTCTGGGCTTCTCAAGCCATTGATTATGCTTCAAGACTTGCCACAATTTCCCCTTTGGTTGTTGGGAATGTATCCTCCCACCATAGCCTAATAGGGCTTCCTGTATGGGTAGGGCATGTCTCAACCACCATTCTAAGTCTGCTGCCTTGACAGGTATACTGATGTCCTCTGGCTCCTGTCCGGCCATTTCCACTACCCGTGTCCTACCTTTTCTGATTAGTTCCCCTATTGCTTCTGACCGTGTCTGTATACTAGTTTTCGGCTGCACGCTTAAAAATACCCATTCTAATATGTAAAATGGATCATCGCCCTTAGCAGGCTTGTCAGTGGCAGAGTCAGGGCTATTCGACGACACTACACAGTCCTGTGTCTCCCCTTTCTTGTTTTGCCACTGACAAACAAGGGCATGAGATGATCTTTCATGGTTGCAAATAAGCAAGGAGACAGGTAGGGTTAAAAGTCATCTAGCAGTCCAGGCTGTTTGCAGTTTTTGCACGATGTGTTGCAAAGCTGTCTGTTGTGTCTCTGCTGTTATTCCATAATAAGGGTCTCGCTGGTCCTGATGTCACACTGCCTCATCTATCGCCCGTTGTTGCCATGCCGACCCCCACAATAGGAACTGAGTAGGGGTTAGCAACAATCGCATTAAATTCCGACAGTCATATGGACACATCAAATCAGCAGAATAAATCCAGGTAATAATTTGTCGAGTGGCCTCAGATTTCACCCCATATTGCGATATGGTATTACGGGCCTGTTGTAAAATCTTCCAGTCATGTGGTTCCCATTTGCCATGACCATTAACATGTACCACAGGACAGGCTAACGCCTGAGTACTTCCTATGTTGGTAGCAACACTCCAATGTCCATCCAGGATAGCGTCCCTTATAGCACTGCTCCAGCGGCCAGGTCTGACCGAAGCTGGAGGCCCGATTAAACATTTTGGAGAGGAAACCTCATTTTCTTGCTTGGGGGAGCTAGCGGTGGTTGACATATGCTGTAACTGTAAGTTCATTTCCTGGAGACTCTGTAGAACTGATTGTAAAAGATCACATGCTTTCTTTTCCTGCAATTCGTTTCGCTCACCACTAGGGGGAGTCTAGAGCGAAGGCGCCTTGCTGGGGGGTGGCAACGGAGGATACAGAGGAGGGGCCGATGGTGCAGGCCGTGCCTCTTCCCCTGCCCCCTCTGTGGGCGGTACTAGCCACTCCTCCCCTCTCCCTGGCGGTTGCAGTATTTCTGGATGAGGCTCATTTCTCTGCTTAGTGTCTCTAACGGCAACTTCCGGCAAGACCCCCACCCCTTTAACAGCGTCTGAATTATACTCCGCACTCGCCCGAATCTCGGCAACCGATTTACAGGTAGTTCCAGTCATCCCTTTTACCGCAGGTAGATTAGAAACCCGTACTAATTTCCCAGGCTTAGGCGCTTTATTTTTTCCGAATTCAGGAGGTAGCACCCGGGTTTCTGCACACGCTACCCCTGGTTCCGCTTTTATAGCCTTTAAAGTCTCTAATACTGTTCGCCAAAGCTCCCGGACAGCCTTTATTTCCTTTTCTTCCTTTTCCTCTCCCACTACTGTCTTTTCCCACATTGTCTCTCCCAACTTTTGCCATTCCGAGACAGAATACAGTAGCCGGGTATCCACAGGGTGACCCTATCGCTGCCCCAACTTAATCAACTTCACGAGTTGTTTTGCCGTTGCCTCTGTTCCTCTCTTAAAGAGAATATTGACGAGCAATGTTGCCGCAGCATCTATCTCCATGCTTGCGGCTCCGGCCTCCACCTTAAATTGTGTCTGCACCAGGCAGCACCAGGCAGCACCAGCTGCTTTTTCTCTGGGAGGCGGCCGTACGTGTCTGCCCTGCGACTCTGCACCCAGGCAGCACCTCTCCCAGCCGGTGTTTTCCCACTCCCCTCCTCTCGCTGCTTACTGCAGTCTCGGAGATTCTGTCGCAGGGAAATCAACCATCCTCTGCCGCAGGGAAATCAACCATCCTCTGCTACCATTTGTTGGAGTGGGAAGCCGGAACACGGCAGTAACGATACGCATCCCAATATGAGTAAGATCATTCTCCTCTATTAGTCAGCAAAACAGGGTTTATATAGCAAAACAATTACAGCCTCTGATTGGTTAGTTACCCTTAACCATATATGGGAAAAACTGCAATAACTCGCTGTGATTGATGCAGAGCTTCATCTCCATGCGGAAGCGACAATAAGGCAGAAAGCGGTGAGGAGGCAGGAAGCGGCAGCGTGACAGCCCCCCCCCTGCGCCAGTGCCCCACGCTCGCCACTCCGCCCCCCCCAGCAGTGCTCCGCGCTCACTGCCCTCCAGGCCCATCTCCGGCACAAAGTCTGGGTTGCTCAATGGCACCAAACTATGTCCCCTCTCGTCCAGCCAGGACTCCACAGTGAGTGACCTTATTGTAGAAGGATATCAAATTAGTTAAACAGGACTTTCCCTTTGTGAACCCATGTTTTGTGAGTGATCTATATAGCACAGGATTAACTTTAATACCCACTAGAGTAATTATCAAAGCATGTGGTAGCCTTGCAAGGGAGAGGGTGCAGGAGTGGGAGACAGCCTCACAGAACTAGTTAGGGACACTGCTGTGATGGGGACGATGTCTAGGAGACATCAGCACCTTCAGGACCTTCCTGCTCAGTAACACAAGTACACACGCTGCATGAGCCCCTCTGCATGCATGCAGGGAGGAATGAGGAAGGTATATAAACATGTTTTTGGGTATTTTAGGGTACTGGAGGAAGCACATACCTGGATTTTCTGTCATTGTTTGCCCCCTCTACTCACTTTTACATAGGGGAAAACTGTGGAAATGGAAGCCAGAACATGAAGAGGCAATTAAAACTGTAATACAGGAATTAAAGACATATCAGTCACTGGGGCCAGTACACCCCTGTGACCCTATTATGGCAGAATGGGGTTTTGCAGAACATGGTACTTATTGCAATCTATTCCAGACCAGGCCAAGCAGGCCAAAAAGACCTTTAATGTTTAGCTCGACTGCATTTAAAGAGACAGAACAGAGATATTCTGAGTGGGAAAAGGGACTTTTGTCTTTAGTCTGAGCAGTTAAACAAGTTAAGCCACTAAGGGGTAACCCAACTGGAAAAACCCCTCTGAGACTTGTTTTGTTTTCTCTTTCCAGGAATGATACCAGCACACCTTCCCTGGAGATTGGGTTAACCATCGGAGGATTGCTTATCCTTCTCGCAGGAGTAATCATCACCAGCATGAACCTAATTCGGTTCATACATCAACAAGCTTGACCCACAGGGTGGAGACACTCACTTCTTTCATTTATGCTAATTAAGGTGGCAACTATAGTACATTCTGCACCATACATGTTTCTCAGTTGTGGGTGCAATCTACTGCAACAGCAATTATAAGGGAAGGTGATGAGGGCACCTTGTCCACTGAAACTCAAAAGGTAATTTGGGATAATGTGACTCAGTGCAAAAGGGATTTCCAGTCTTGGTAGCATCTAGTTAATTTCACTTATGACCTCACCGACAGTAAAGCCACAGATTTTGTTTTGACAATACTGTCGTGGTTTAGCCCCAGCCAGCAACAAAGAATCACGCAGTCACTCACTCACTCCTTCCCCCCCCCCCCCCCCCCCCGGTGAGGAGGGGAGAAGAATCGGAAGAAAAAGGCAAAACTCATGGGTTGGGATAAGGACAGCTTAACAGAACAGTAAAGGAAGAGAACAATAACACTGATAAAAAGAATATACAAAGCAAGGGAATACACAGTGCAATTTTCTCACTGCCCGATGCCCAGCGTGCTCCCGAGCAATGATTACCCTCTCCCAACCAGCTCCCCCACTTAAAAACCGAGCATGATGTCACATGGTATCAAATATCCCATTTGTTTGGCTAGTTTGGGTCAGCCATCTGGGCTGTGTTCCCTCCTGGCTTCTTGTGAAAATTAACCCTATCCAGCTGAACTCAGGATAAATATGCAATGCTTTGGTATATACCATATACCAAATGATTGCACTGGGATTAAATCACAATGGAACTGTCCTCTGTCTGTTAGAACATAGAGTATGTGCCCAACAAAATGGGAACAAGTGGCAAACTCTTGATGTTGATGCATGTGTTGTATGGGAACAACAGGGATTTATTTGTGAAAGTAATACCATTAAGGCCCAAGATCAGTCTTGACACTGAACAAAATATTTGTCATTTTGAAATATATCCTGATGATCCCCCTGAAACCATACTAGTATATATTGGAAATGGATCTGTTTGTATGAGGACCCGTTTTTATTCTATATTTATAGACAACACTACTGTAGAGATAATCACTCAAATATCTGTATTTGTAATTTTACCAAAATTATGGGATGCAATTTTTAACTACTCGGCTCCTGTCACAATCCACCAATTGCTGCAATCTAACTATACCTTGTATCAAGATTTATTGTCTGCCCCTATTGGAATGAATTTCACATTCGTAAGGAAACTGCTGCAACATGATGACCTGAGTCAATTGCTGAAACAAAGTTGGAACGATGGACAAAGAACCCTGATTACCATCCATCATGATGCATAGAGGATACACCGTGTCCTAGAAAGAGTGAAGAAAGATGGAGAATGTTGCTGGTGGGAAACTCTTTTTGGATGGTCACCAACAGCAACTGGAGTTTTAAATTTGCTGCTGCATCCAGTTGTAGTTTTGTTACTTTTGACCTTATTATGTTTATTGCTTATAATCATTCTGTATATCAAAGTTGGGCAAAAGCTGAAACAAATTATGTCAATCCAGCATGTAAAAATGTATACAATCAATTGATTCTATATGTAAAATGGTATATAACTAGCATTGTGACACTTAAACTAAACAGCTTATCAAATAATTGTACTCTTACCACTGATCTGCAGTACGACACATATTTATGACACAGAGGCAAGAGGTAACCATACTACCACTCTGGGTTGATAAAGTGAATTGACTGTAGTCACGGGATGGAGTATGATGGATGCACTCAACCCCTTAACCAGACCACCAGTAGTTTGGTACAAGCTCTAAAGGAGGTAAAGGCATAAGCCATAGCCGGGCCAAGAACTCCTCTACTTTCGATCTGTTCTTTGAAAACCCACAAAGGAGCAGAGTGACACAGGGAACACTGATGCGTATGAGCTTGGAACACTGATCAAGCGATTGACACATGAATAGTGGGTTTATTGTTATTATTTATTATTAATTTATTATTATTTGTTATTAGTTTGTTATTATTCTTCATTTATCAAGGAACAAAGAAAGTTGTGGGTACAAGGGGTCTTGTGCATACCTTTCCCATCGCATGTAATTTGACTACGAGCCAACCACTTTATTCCATAAATAGGACAGCCTAAGTGAGCCTTCTTTGAACTCTCCCTGCTAGGCGGCTGTGGCTGCATGGCGGTGATCTCCCCTTGAGCTGGGACGCCTCTCAAGGTTGTTCCTTGAGGCAGGGAGATCTTTCACCAATGGTAGATCTTTGGTAAGCGACCAGTATCACGCATAACCTTGTATTATGGTAACTTTGATTTGTGTCTTGGTAGTTTTGAAACATTGTTCAAATGATTGTGATGTACAGTGATAGTGAACCTTGCCACTGAACTTTAAGTCACACATTTACAACATCATATTAAAACCACTTTTGCTAATACCTTTGACGGTGATTCTTTAAGCAATCTAAATTGCCCATCTGTGACACTCCTTCATATCTCTTCCAGGCACCTCAACCCTTGTATTGCTCTCTTGGTGGACTCCTAACAGATGCTTTCCAATATTTTGTATTGTGCTCTGTAGAAACAAAGACATTTTGTCATTAATCTTTCAGCATGCAGAGAAAAATAGGATCATTGAGCTCTTCTGAACACTAGGCTGTCACTTATCCCTGGTCTTTATCCAGGACTTATAGGAAGACAGAAATTTTCTTGTGTCCCAGATCTCCCTCGTACGTGGTGAGGGGAGACTTGGTTCTGACTGTACTGTGGTTTGTGCATATAAACCTGTTTCTTAGCAGAAGAGTGTCCCAAATGGTGCCCTGCAAGGGCATGGCATACAGCTGGCACACACAGCTATGCTTTCCTAGAAGTTTGGCTATATGTTTGACAGTAATGGTGATTGGTGTATAAGTAATGCTTAGAATTGACAGTGGAGCAAGGTCCAAAATAGTTTGGAAACCATTGCCTTGGAATGTGTACTGAAAAATGAGGACTGTGATTTATCATTTCCTTCAGAGAAAAACATCTTGGGCAATTCTGATATGAAACAGCTGTATCAGATACTGGTGAAGATAATCTGGTGTTTGCTATTGTATCTCTCTTCAGCTGATGGTAAAGGCCAGGTACTAATTAAGAAGAAGCAGAAAAAAGAAAAAAAAAAAAGCTTTACATTGACAAAATGCTGCATCATGTAATAAATGGCATCTTATTTATTGTTTCTGCAAACATTTATGGACTGGAATGAAACCTCTCATAAGGAGTAGATCATGCTTCCATCTGTCTACTGCTGGGTTATTCCCCTTGCATTTGCAGCAACTAGTTCTGACCTTGTTAAAGGTAGATCATGGAACAGTTGGATGATTATAACCAAACTTCTAGAGTGATTTCCGTCCTATGTTGTTATTCATGAGGATAATGGCTGTTCACGGGGCTGAGACAAGCTAGTCATCCATTTGCAGCTTTTCTAGGTCCTCTTTAGAAAGAGTGCTATTTTGTTCCTGGATAAATCTCTGCTAGAGCTGAACCAGGTTTGAAATGTGAAGGCTAAAATGAACTTTATGAATCAACAGATCAGAGATATAGAATCTTTGCCAGAGAATATCTAAAAAAATGAGCACATGAAGGAAGATTATAAGTTGGTAATGAATAATCAGTAATATTTTTCAGTTGAGGGTTTGATTCAAAGTTCTCTGAAGTTTCTCGATATGAAGATGTAAAACCAGCTTTGGCTAGCCTTTCACTGCCCTCCCTGACTAGGAGGGCATGGGTGCAGACCTGGGTGCTTTGAGGCGTGGAGATACAGTGGTTCTGAGGTGCTGCAAAGCTCTTGGGCAGCCCTTTGAGTCATGTTCCCAGAACTGGAGCAGTGCAAAATTAGATTTGAATACTCTGGGCTGCATTATCGAGTTGCACCAATAAAGAGCATACAACTGAATCTGGAAGAATGCAGCTAAGTTGCAAGTACAAAACAACCTCAGTTTCTGTGAGCCTGAAAAATGGAGAGAAACTAAAACTAAAGAAGGAAGGAAAAGACTGGGCAATCGGTATCAGCTAATAGTGTCAAATGAGGCAGTTAAACAAGGGAAATTCTCTCAGATTGTGCAACTGTTTTTACCATTAAAATCAATCAATGAGGGCATTGCTACAGTCAAAGCTGCAAAGTTTTATCTGATAAGGGTTGAACAGAAAAATTTAATTCCTGATGTATACTGATTGGTATTACACCAGAGGTTTTGACCATTTCGGGGATGGGGGAGGAGAGAAAAAAAAAAAAAAAAAAAAAGAAAAAAAGATCTTGTCTCAGAAGAGAAACAGAAATGAAATAATCTGCTGGAAGTTTCTCAGAATCTGTACTGAAAGGACTTTTTTTTCCATGGGAACAATTAAGAAGTGCTCTAAAAATAGAGTTAAAAATACTTTTCAGTGTTTCTAGTGATTTAACTAACAGACTTTCCTGTTCTGGAAGGTATAGAAGCAAATTTTGTTTTATCTCAATAAATTGCAAGCAGATTTATCTGGTCATTAAATATATCTTCATTTTCTTGTATGCTGAGCCATAATTTAAACAGGTTACTCTTCTCTTTAGAAATGACTTTTTTTTTTCCTTCCCCTCTTGACTTCCAGAAACAAAGCTGATTTTTTTTTTTCAGTATTTATGTGTGCATTATTAAGATTGTATGTAAGTGTTCGACTCATTTGGGAAAAACTTGGTGAACCAAGAAATATTTATCAGATGTGATGCAGATCTTGATCAAATATTTTTTCCATGTATAGTAAATTTGTTTTTTTAGTATAAAATATGTGCCTTTATTGCATGCAGCTGGCCCTCCTGTAGTTGCCCATGTCTGTGGACATTCTTGGTAGACTCTTCCATGATTTTTCAGTAGTTCCAGGATGGAACATTTGGATTTTTTTAAAATATCGCAATTATTGGATTATTTTGTGTGGCTTAACTAAGTCATTAAAAATACCATGCAGTCTGTATTTATTAACAAAACACATGATCCCTTAGCTTCCAGCATATCTCAATTTATTTATCTCAAAATATTGGCAAAACGCACAAGTTGTAATTTCCACTGAGTAGCAGTTAGCTTAGACACAGAAATCTAGGTCCAGAATAGCTAGCAATGCTAGCTCTGCAAGGAATTCCTAGCTGGCATGGTCCTCATGCCCTGCCAGTTTCCTCATAGGCTGTAAAGTTATAAGTAGAGAGACACTGGCATATCTCTCTTCCTGCCCTTCCAGCTTTCCGGAAGGGATGACTCCTACTGTGCTTTGTTGCTATAGAAAGGTCTGGGTCAGGGTTTGGCAGATCAAAAGATTGTATAGGAAAACATGTCTTTCGCAGGGATTAAAAATGACTATCAGTCTCTCTTTCCAAAAGAGAAAGGAGAAACCTAATGGCATTGATGGACAAGCCCTCAGTATCGCAAGTTACTTTGGCTGGAGGACCTACATGAACTCCAAACACTGGATGATTTGAGAAAAGACACGTTCTTTCTTCATTGTTGTTAATGGCAATCTCTTCCTTCCTGCCTTGTTACTGAGTATAGGATAAAATGTCACATTTCTGAAGTGTTATAATACCACAGGATGATAAAAATTTAAACCTATCAGACTGAAAATTCAGAGTAAAACCACTTCAATTTAGACTCCTACTTGAAATTCTGCATTTTCTTCAGTGCAATTTTGTGGAGTCCTGGCTGGATGAGAGGGGACATAGCTTGGTGTCGTTGAGCAACCCAGGTTCCGATCCGGAGGTGAGCCTTGGGAGCGGCGGACACGGAACCCTGTTGGGAAGGTAGAGCGACGAGCTCGGGACACTGGAGCAGGGGGACCGTCACGTCGCCGTTTCCTGCCGCACTGTCACTTCCTTCCTGCCACGCTGTCGTTTCCTGCCACAGCACTGCTTCCACATCGAGATGCAGCTCTGCACTGTAACCACGGTGATGGAATTAGTTAATCATAAAGCACGAACAATGCTGCTATGTCCCTTGTACAGCCCTGCCCATCTGGACATTAGGTCTGGGAACAGAGGGTTTAGTCCCTAGGTAATCATTAATGTTAAACAATAATGGTGAAGGGGGATTTTTAATAGAAATAGCGTTACCAAATGATTGCAGGTGTATTTGTGGTACCTATCTATTGTGTGAATTAACTGAAGCAAAAAGTCATACATCTCTCCCCAAAGAAGTTAGTTTTAATTAAAACCAGCAGGTGCCTAGAACTGGTCAAGATGACCCGTGCCGCAGGGACAAGAGCTAGAAGAGGACTGAGTTTGCGCAGAAACTGTGATGAAGAGGATAAGCCTTCATCTTAGGACCCCCGACGACCACCACTAGGAGGCACTGCGCAAGCGCAACTGGGAGGAGTGTATGAAAATGGACTGATTTGACTATGAAAGAAAGGGCTTATGTAATCAGATGAATATGTATATTTTGATCTATATAAACTGCACGGAAAGGGTATGGGGTATGCACGTTCGGCGGAATTATCCCCCGTGCATCCGACGTCGCAATAAAGAATGCCTGCCTTTTAACACTACATTGGTGTTACGAGGTTTTATTCCCGGATTTTCAGTGACAGTTTCTGGCGACCCAGGTGGGACTCTGCTTGTGAAAACCGACGGATCCGCGGGATCACGGGACCTCCAGCCGGCATCGAGGGATTCTCGAGGAGAACCTCTGATCCCCGGACCGAAGGATTCCAAGTAAGTCCCCTGGAATTTAATTAAGGCATTCTTTAAGTGTAATATACGCCTGCTCGTAAATCGTGGTGAAAACCTCGTAGAGTTGGGCTGAAAGGTACCTTTGTGGAAAGTCTCTGCTCGGTGAAAGCCGGTGGAGCGGGGCCCAAGGGGGAGGTCTTCAACAGGGGGTTGAAGTCTCCAGGATCTCAGCAGGGGGCTGGGATACCAAAAGGGAGCTCCAACAAGGGTTGGGGTCCCTCTGATTAGTGTTTGTGATATAGTGCACAATCACTACCACTGGTCATTTGAAGGATGGGCACCTTTCCGAGTAAAAGACCCATCCCAAGGGGCACGCCTTTGGGATGTATTTTAAAGCACTGGAAAGAGCTGGGGGGGGATCCTTTAACTCGGAAACAGTTAATTGAATATTGTAATCCTTGGTGGCCGTTATATACACTGGATGACGGGCAGAAGTGGCCGGAGGACGGGACACTGTGTTATAATACCATTTTTGAATTGATGTTGTTTTGTAAAAGGGAAGGTAAATAGGAAGAAATGACATATGTAGATTTGTTTTTCTCGTTGAGAAATCATTCAGAATGGCAAAGGCAGTGTGGGATACATCCGCGCGGTTCTATGGTAATGGCTTTAAAGAAAGGAAACTGCAAAAAGGGTTCAAAAAAACTGTTGCGTCGCTTGTAGTGTTGGCAAAGAGTGTTTGAAATATGAGCCTGAGGAGGATGATGTTGAATTAATGGTTGCACCTTGTCGGAGATGGGGAGGTAATGAGGAGGACTGAAAATCTGAGACAGACAGTCCTTCCGTTTCTCCTGGGGGGGGGGGGGGCAGGAAGATTTAGCCTGGTTTCGGGAAGGACACAGGGAAGGACGGGGGGGGGGGGGGGGTAGCAGAATCGGCTTCTCCCCTCCAAGCCCCTCTCTGAGAAGATAGGGAATGAGGAAGTAAAATTTTTAATAAATACAAGGACCACTTATTTGATATTAAACACATGTAAAGGGAAATGTAGTCATAAATCTGTAGATGTTGTTGGTGCGACAGGGTAAAAAGAAAATTAACCTTTCTTAGAGCTGTTGAAATTTAGATTGAGAAAACAGTGGGTAACTCACCAGTTTCTATATATGCCTGAATGTCCATTGCCTTTGTTAAGACAAGATTTATTAAGCAAATTAGAGGCACAAATAACTTTTAAAAAAAATGAAGAAATTGAATTATTGATACCTGAATCAAAAGCCGTAGAGGCAAGGGTGTTTGTGTTACAGGATTCTTTTAAGGAGGAACAAATTCCAGAAGAGGTGGAAAACGCAGTAATCCCGCTTGGTTTAGGCAAATGAAGTTCCGGGACAGTCCAAATTGGCAGAACTGGTAAAAGTGACCTTAAAACCTGGATCCAAACCAGTAAGACAAAAACAATATCCTATTAAGTGGGAGGCACGAAAAGGATTAGAGGGGTTAATCATGAAATTTTTGGAATATGGGCTTTTGGTAGAATGCGAGTCAGAATACAACACACCTATATTACCGGTAAAGAAACCTGGGGGACGGGAATATCGACTAGTCCAGGATCTAAGAGCTATAAATCAAATAGTTCAAGATATACACCCAGTAGTAGCCAATCCCTATACTTTATTGACATCCCTGAATGAGGAGCATAAATGGTTTACTGTACTAGATTTAAAGGATGCCTTCTTTTGCATACCTCTGGATGCACAAAGTCAAAGCATATTTGCTTTTGAATGGGAAAGCCCTGCAACAGGACGAAAGATGCAACTGACATGGACTGTACTTCCACAAGGATTTAAAAATAGCCCCACAATATTTGGAAACCAGTTGGCAAAGGAATTAGAAATATGGAAGAGACAAAACCAGGAAAAGGGGACATTGTTACAATATGTGGATGATATTCTAATAGCAGCAGAAAACAAAGAAGAATGTTTTGAAATTACTATCAGTTTGTTAAATTTCCTGGGCCAAGGAGGATATAGAGTCTCCAGAAATAAGGCCCAGATAGGAAGAGAAGCAGTGATTTATCTGGGATTTGAAATATCTCAAGGGCAAAGGCAACTAAGCAACGAAAGAAAGGAAGCCATTTGCCAAATCCCAGAACCTAACAGTCCAAAGGAGCTGAGAACCTTTTTGGGAATGATTGGATGGTGTCGGCTTTGGATTCCAAACTATGGACTATATGTGAAGCCACTTTACAACGCTTTAAGAAAATCCAAAGACTTGTATCTGACATGGACACCTGAATGCCAAAAATCATTTAAAGAACTTAAAAAAGCATTGATGATGGCCCCTGCTTTGGGTTTACCTAATTTAACCAAACCTTTTGAACTGTTTGTCCATGAGAGGCAGCATCTGGCCCTTGGAGTGCTGGCACAACATCTGGGATCCTGGAAGCGACCAGTAGGATACTTCTTTAAACAACTTGACAACGTGAGTAAAGGATGGCCGGGATGTTTGCGCGCTGTGGCAGCAACAGTATTGCTGATTCAAGAAGCTCGAAAATTGACTATGGGCCAAAAGATGGTGGTATATGTACCACACATGGTAGTAACTGTTCTAGAACAAAAGGGGGTCATTGGCTGTCCCCCAGCAAAATGCTAAGATATCAGGTTGTCTTGCTGGAGCAAGATGATGTGGAACTGAAAACCACAACCATCGTAAATCCAGCAATGTTTCTGTCAACGAAAAATCCAACAGAAAATCTAGAACATGACTGCCTGCTAACTGTTGAACAAGTCTATTCTAGCAGACCGGACCTGAGGGATGAGCCTCTGGAGAACCCTGATCTGGAGTTGTTCACGGATGGAAGCAGCTTTGTGAAAGAAGGAAGACGAATGGCCGGATATGCTGTTGTCACCACGACCGAGGTATTGGACTCAGGAACGCTACCTGCAAATACCTCGGCACAGAAAGCAGAACTGGTGGCATTGAGGCAAGCCTTGCGAATGGCAGAAGGAAAAAGGGTAAATATATGGACTGACTCTAAATATGCATTTGGTGTAATTCATGCTCATGGAGCCATCTGGAAAGAAAGAGGACTGCTCTCAGCCCAAGGTTCATCGATAAAACATAAAGAAGAAATCCTTCAGCTCCTCGAAGAGGCGCAGAAACCAAAGGAAGTGGCAGTGATGCACTGCAAGGCTCATCAATTTGGTCGGACAGCTGTAAACATAGGTAATCGATTGGCAGACAAAACAGCAAAGGAGGCTGCTGAACAAGGTATCTTTGCACTAGTAGCAGTAAAACAAATAAAAATCCCAAATCTGAAACAAAATACAGTAAATTGGATGAACAATTAGCAGAACAATTGAAAGCATCACAAAATACAGAAGGGTGGTGGGTAACGCCAGAAAAACAGGTAATTGTAACCCCGCAAGTTATGTTAGAACTTGCGAAAGAAAAACATACACAGACACATTGGGGTGTAGATGCTATGGTCTCAAGCCTAAAATCATCTGTGGTGTGTGTAGGAATGACAAGAGTAGTTAAATCAATAGTACCCAAGTGTCCAATTTGTCTCAAAAATAATCCTTTAAATCGGAAAAGGGCACCCCTAGGGGTAACAAAACAGGGTAACATTCCAGGAGATTACTGGCAAGTTGATTTTTCTGAACTCCCCAGGCAGAATGGATTCAGGTATCTATTAGTATTAATTGATACTTTTTCTGGATGGCCGGAAGCCTTTCCTTGTCACACCAACAAAGCGAGAGAAGTAGTTAAAATATTGTTAAAAGAAATAATACCAAGGTTTGGGGTACCAATTGGCATGTCTTCCGATAGGGGACCACATTTTGTAGCAGAAATAGTTCAGCAAGTAAGTAAAATTTTAAGAATAAATTGGGATTTACATACCCCCTGGAGGCCACAATCAAGTGGGAGAATTGAAGGAATGAACCAAACATTAAAAAGACAAATAAGTAAAATTTGTCAAGAGGTGTCTTTAAAATGGCCACAAGCTTTACCATTAGCACTCCTGAAAATCAGAATCCAACCAAGATCTAAAGATGGTGTAAGTCCATACGAAATTTTGTATGGCAAACCTTATCAGACTCCTTTAATCCCAGGGGATATAAAAATAGCAGGGGAAACAGATTTAAAAATGTATTTGGTTTCTTTAGGAAAAACACTTGAAGCACTCCGAAAATACATTGTGCTGACCAGATCGCTTGCTTTGGATACACCTGTGCATCAGTATCAACCAGGTGATTTCATGTACATAAGGACTTGGAACTCTGAACCACTGCAGGAGAAAAAGTGGAAAGGACCTTTTCAGGTACTGTTAACAACTTACACTGCAATCAAAGTAGAAGGGGTGGAACCGTGGATACACTACACTCGAGTGAAGAAGGCCCCTTCGTGGAGAGTCATCAATACAGATCCAGAGACTGCAAAACTGACTTTGAAATATATCTAAAAAGAGTAGTTATTACTGTAAAATGCGAGGAGACTGTATCTCGATCTGGAAACTGATGATAATAGGAGCACTGTTCAGTGTATTAGAAGTAAGAACAGAAAACGTTGATTCACTGCCAATAAAAGCAGAACAATTAATATACCTCCTAAGGAGGACTCCAGAAAAAAATTTGATGATCGGGCTTATAAAAGAATTTGCAAATTTACAAAATGTGACTCAAATAACTGCATGTCTTCCAATCCCAAGGGCGGTAGGAGAATCAGTCCCATGGGGAAATTCAACAAGACATGCAAGAAAATTGGCTTCATAAAATTTTTAATGGATTCAGGTGGAATATTAGTTCTTGGGTCAAATCTTTAGTCGGTACCGGACTGCTTTTACTGGTAGTAGTTTTAATAATAATACTGCTCATTTATTATTGTCTAAAAAAGGAACTCACCAACAGAACAGCTTTTAATCGAATGATTATTCAGGCTATTGCAAGAAGACAAAACCTTAGTGAGTCGGTTGTAACACTTCCACCACCCTATAGCGAAACAAGTGGACTATAAGTGTAGTGTTGTAATTTTGAAAAGTATATTTTAATAGTATTTAATCATTATATGATCAAGAAAAATTTAATTATGGAAGTATTGAAAAGATAATTATTTCAAAACTTCCAAAGGGGGGAAATGTAACCACGGTGATGGAATTAGTTAATCATAAAGCACGAACAATGCTGCTATGTCCCTTGTACAGCCCTGCCCATCTGGACATTAGGTCTGGGAACAGAGGGTTTAGTCCCTAGGTAATCATTAATGTTAAACAATAATGGTGAAGGGGGATTTTTAATAGAAATAGCGTTACCAAATGATTGCAGGTGTATTTGTGGTACCTATCTATTGTGTGAATTAATTGAAGCAAAAAGTCATACATCTCTCCCCAAAGAAGTTAGTTTTAATTAAAACCAGCAGGTGCCTAGAACTGGTCAAGATGACCCGTGCCGCAGGGACAAGAGCCAGAAGAGGACTGAGTTTGCGCAGAAACTGTGATGAAGAGGATAAGCCTTCATCTTAGGACCCCCGACGACCACCACTAGGAGGCACTGCGCAAGCGCAACTGGGAGGAGTGTATGAAAATGGACTGATTTGACTATGAAAGAAAGGGCTTATGTAATCAGATGAATATGTATATTTTGATCTATATAAACTGCACGGAAAGGGTATGGGGTATGCACGCTTGGTGGAATTATCCCCCGTGCATCCGACGTCGCAATAAAGAATGCCTGCCTTTTAACACTACATTGGTGTTACGAGGTTTTATTCCCGGATTTTCGGTGACAGCACCAATCACAACGAGTTGCAGTAGTTTTGCCTATATATGGATGGGGGGTTTAACCATTCAGATGCTATAATTGCTTTGCTATATAAACCTTGTTTTGCTGACTAATAAAGGTGAACGATCATACTCATATTGGGGTGACATCATTACAACGTTTCCGTAACCCACGCCAACATTTGGTAGCAGAGGATGGACGGTTTCCCCTGCAGGAATCCCTGAGACTGCGGTGAGCAGCTAGACGGGGGGCGTGGGAACAACGGCTGGGAGGGTCCTGCCTGTGCGCAGAGGCGCAGGGCAGACACAGACGGCCACCTCCCAGGAATTAATCGAGCCACACTGGCGCTGCCTGGCGCAGCTAAAATTGAACGTGGAGGCCGTGGTCGCAGGCATGGAGATAGAGGCTGCGGCAACATTGCTCGTCGGTGTGCTCTCTAAGAGAGGAATAGACGCAACGGCAAAGCAACTCGTGAAGTTGATTGGGCCGGGGAGGAGATAGGGTCCACACTGATATAGGAAGAGTCAGCAGTGGTTAAGCTCCTCCAACCCATCCTCTCCGTGAGAGGGTTACAATATGACTCAGCTACCTTGAAGTTTCTGTTGCTGCTGCACTGTAATCGATGGCCTTGCTGGACTTGTCGAATGCAAGACAAAAGACAAACGGACTGAGGCATCAAGAGCCGAAGAGCTAACAAAGGAAGTAAATAACTGGTGCTTATCTTATCAGACAAAAGTAAGGGGGGATAGCCCATCACTGTAAACTCAGTGATCTGTGGGGCGCCCCGGAGGCTGCGCAGCCAGAGATTGCTTCAGAGATTGCTTTGGACAAAGCACAGATGGCCCCCGAATACACATACCAAGATGCCCGCTCTGAAGGCGTGTCACACTGCTGAGTCCTGCTTCTGACGACACGACATTCCATGCCAAGAGCCAATCGATACACAATAATTGACTTAGTCCCACCTCGCAAAAAGATTTCCAAACATATAAAAATTGGCACTTGAAAACTCTCTTTGGGAGGAGGAGCCAAGCGAGAACTTCACCTGACGGACGGGTCGACGGGCCTGAACCTCTCTTCCCCCCCCCAAGAAGGGACGCCTTTTTGGTAAGAGTCGCGCCTCTGACTTTGTCAGATGTACCCCCGGGAACACATTGTTAACTGAAGCGCTAAACTATTACTTTGAGCTCAACTTTTGTAGACAGTGAATTTATCAACGGCAATTCCGAATCTGTGATAACTGTCGCTTGAATAAATTACCTACTGTTTCAACTTTGCGAAACTGTTTCAGTGAAAGTCCTTGGAAGGGCTCTGGCAGGCTAGTTGAATATCAGACTCCCCTTACCGCCCCCCCCCCCTTTAACGTGACATGCACGGAGAAAGGACTTAAGCCGTTACTTCTGCTTTCGCTACATTAACACCCGAGGGAGGGACCTGCTTGGCAACAACTCTGCTGTTTCAGGGTCCTAGCCTCCCTATGCCACCTGTGAAAGCAGGAGGGGGGTCCGAGTCGGCAGCCCGTGGAGGCAGGGAAACCTGTGGTCCAGGAAAAGGAGTACGCATGGCGAGACCCACTGGCACAGGGGTTTCCACCCCCACCGCCAGAGTCACCACCACCGCCACCGCGCCACGGAGAGGGATTCGCTGAGGCGCCACCGCCCACAGGTCAGCCGGGTGCCGCCGCTGCCCCTTCCGATCGTCCCACGTCCCCGAATCCTGTACCGCGGTATCCTCCACTTCCTCCGCCTACGCCGCCTTCTCCAAGGACTCCAGTGACTCGTTGTACAGACGAGAAGGTTACGGATACTTTGCTGCCGGAGCCACCAGTCCCTAACCCATATAACCCGTTTTCTCTTCCAGCCCCACCTTGCGCCATGCCGTGGAATGGGGGGTTGGGAAGCGGGGGAGGGTCGGGGGTACAGTGGAGAGGGGTAGCTGAAGTGGTGTGTGAACTGTAAGCGAGATAACCACAATACCAGTGAATGCAGAAAACTGGGAAACAGATCAGTTGTTCGACTTGGATGTGTGGCAGAGAATCATGGACTCTGTGCACGCAGGTCGGCAACAAAGAGGAGCGATAATTAGCCCCTGTTTTTCGAGCTGTTGTTAGAAGTAATGGAGTGCCCGCGGAATCACCGCGTTTTTTTGATGTTTTAACTTGGAAGGTGTCAGGAGAGTTACCTTTTAAACATACTTCAAGGGGTGATGTGAATGCGAGTCGAGTATTAACAACTTGGCGTTTGGTTTATGAAGTGTTAAAAGATGTGTGAGCACAGAAAAAAGTGGCCAGAGTCATTCAGAAAAGTCCTTTTGTTGCAAATGTACCACCTGAAGAAAGCCGTGAGCAGGGGCTGGGTCCAACAGACCCTGAGCAGGAATCAGGTCTGTTCCCTCCCCCCGGCTCGCTGGAGAATGGGACAGTCACCGAAAAAAGGAGCGAAGGCTCCATTAAAAAATTTTTTACAGTGAAGTTTGAAAGAACAAAGTCTTGCAGTTTAAAATACCTGAGAAAATCATTACTTGGAAATCAGTACATACAGCTTTAAATGCTCTAAAACTTACAGAGACTATCTTAGAAGCAGCTGCTACTCCTCCACTGTTATCTCAAAAGCAAGGACAGAGCAGCAGTCTGTTGAAATTTAACCCTACATACGACGAAATTCCTACCGAACATGAGAAGTGCGGGAAGTAAATCTGCCAGAACCTGATGATCCTTTGAATCCAGAGAAATGGGAAGTGGGGTGCAAAAATCCGGCATCCCAAAAGTGTACGACAGGGTCTCTCTACAGCAATTGGCGTACCCGACCTGAGATCAAAACGAGGTGAATTCCAACATAAAACTGCACAGTCCCTCAGACGCTGTACAGCCGCCGCGCCAGCAGTCACTGCATCGAACGGGTCATCAAACCTTACACCTGGTGGGGCACATGGCCCCCCCCGGGCAACCGGTGGCATGGTTCCCCCCCACCCCCACCCCCCGCCCCCTTCCCTCGATCCCAGCGCGCCGGCCAAACAAATTTTGCCAACAAATTTGTATATAATTTTGCCAACAAATTTGTATATAATTTATGAGGGTTTTGTTTTCCAGCCTTATCCTTTTTTCGATCAGTAGTGTGTTAACACGCAGGAGTTGAAGACTCTGGAATGGATCTTTTTGTCTCATACTCCCATGAAAACATTGACCACAAAGGTAGACATAATAGTGTCCTTAATAACACAAGGTTGGAATCACTGTCAGCAAGTTGATACTGTTTGCCTGCTGCTGGCTAAAGATGACTTTGTGGTATTAAACAGAGAATCCTTATCGCTGCAAGCTGCTCTAGCTGATTATTTAA
Organism: Opisthocomus hoazin; assembly: GCF_030867145.1. Taxonomy (NCBI): domain Eukaryota; kingdom Metazoa; phylum Chordata; class Aves; order Opisthocomiformes; family Opisthocomidae; genus Opisthocomus; species Opisthocomus hoazin. The sequence continues at coordinate 26,716,413 of NC_134453.1, forward strand.
ATGACATACGTTATACCCTTCCACAGCATAAGCTGTTACATTCCCTCTCTCAAATTTCATTGCAGCCAACAAACCGATGTGTTTCTGTTCCTATTAAAGGAGCACAAACAGTGTTTCTGGACGAATCAAGGAAAAACACATAAAGCTGTAGTGGTGTGGAAACAAACAAATTCATCAGATTAGCAATCATCTATTTTAGTTGTTGAAGGATCCACAAAAATTGTTAAGCTATCAGCGGCCTTGCACGTCTTTGAATTGTTTTCGACTGAACCACTCAATGTTGTCGCAGATTCTGCATATGTTGTGAGTATTGTTCAACGCATTGCAGACGCAATGATAAAAGAAGTCAATAACAAACAATTTTTTTTACCTTGCTATTGAAATTAGCTACACTACTTAAAAATCGTGTACCTGTATATTTTATAATGCATATATGGTCACATACTACTCTACCAGGACCAATAACTGAAGGAAAGGCTGTAGCAGATAAATTGACAATGGCAGCAGTACTGCCACGCAGTTTCAAGCAAGCCCGATTATCTCACGACTTCTTTCATCAAAATGCCTCTTCCTTGCATAAACAATTTGCTTTTCCCCAGGGGCAAGCCACAACAAATGTTCATGCATGCCCTAACTGTCAATGTATTACACCCGTACCATCGTGTGCAGGAGTGAACCCTCGTGGTTTACGAGCTGATGAGTTGTGGCAAAGTGATGTTACACATATATCAACATTTGGTCGACTGCGCTGTGTACATGTTAATGTGGATACTTTCTCAGGATTTCTGGTAGCCACGGCACATACGGGAGAAAAGGAACGTTTCACGGACAATTTCTGTTTTCCTACAGGACTGGAGTATACAACATGCTACAGGTATACCACATTCTTCTACTGCACAAGCCATTGTCGAAAGTGTCCACGGGACCCTCAAAGCTATGGTAAATAAACAAAAAAGGGGGAATCCTATGGGCAGTGTTACCCCACAGGAACAGTTAGACAAAGCGTTATATGTACTTAATTTTTAAAATCGTTCTGATGATCAATTATTTACAATAGCAGCTGACCGTCAATTTGGGATGGTCCCTCCATTTGTGGTTCGACCAAAAGTATGGTATAAAGAATTTGGGGAATCGCAATGGACAGGTCCTGTAGAACTAATAACGTGAGGAAGAGGGTATGCATGTGTTCTTCTTTCAACAGGCCCTCGATGGTTACCGGCAAAATATGTGAAGCTATCTCATGAGCTGAAAGAACGTAACGCAGAATCCGATGCCAGAGGTGACCACGCTCACTCTCAGGGAGCAACCTCTGACGTGGAAGCAGAAGAGATCCACTCTGGATAATCCTATTATACAGGGAACACTGAAAAAATTACAGCAAACGCAAGTACTCTGATGGCTGCAGTGGGTACACCACCCACACCAATTAATACATTCCTTGCATATTTGGCAATTATCTCCCACAACAGCTTTTGTATAACGAAGCAATCTTGGAGGACACGGTATACGTGATTTTAGAACTGCGTCTGCACAAGAGCAGAGGTCAACTAGCAGACACCGTGAGGAAAAGTATGAACCTTCACCTGGGGGCTCCCGACAACTTCCCAGAGGTGCCAATATGCATGTACAAAAGACATTAATATATTAAAAAAAAAAAAGGGGGGGGGGAGAAATGGAGAATGATAAGTACTTCGCAGAAATGTAATGCTTATGTATGTTAGCATGGCATAAATATCTAATAGGAGTGTCTTTTCGGTACACACATTTGAGTAGAACTATTCCCTGTGCGTTCAGTACTGCAGTAAAGAATGCCTGCTTTCTAGAACTCCAACATTAAGTTTTAGAAAGTTAATTATTTTGCTACTTTCTAGTAATAGATTTTGGGTACCCAGGTAGAACGCTGCTCTTGAACTTCAATGGTCCGAGGGATTGCAGGACCTCCAGCCGGCACCGAGGGATTCTCGGGGAGAACCTCTGATCACTGGACCAAAAGTTCTGAGCGCGAACCATTAATAAGGCAAAGGCATTCTTCCAGTATTGTTTCTTGTTGCCTATTTGTTAGTCATAGTAAAAGCTTCACAGCATTGAGCTATATCCCTGACGAGAAGGGAAAGCGTCCTTTCTAATCCAGAATTGAAAAGAGAGTACTCTTCCTGAAACTGAAGCTTGGGAATTTGTCTGTTAAATGTTGAATTATTATTGTCAGTCCTGTCTTTGCAATATTTGGATTTATGCTGAAAACTTGGTGAGCCTGTGTGTGTGTGTGTGGTCGCGACCATGAACGTGTGATTTTATGTTACAGTGCTTGTATTTCTGTGATCTGATGGATTCATTTGGTTTCTGTGATCTAACGGATTTGTCTGGACTAAGTAACTGTTTTGTGTCTCTGGTTTGGTGCGTTCTGCAGGTATTGACTATTTCTGGTTTTTGACTTTAGACTGTTGTATTTGGACTCTGATTTATCAAGACTTTGGAAGCATTTGATGCAGCAAGGAATAGATGTGGTGATGTTTGCAGCTTTATGCTTTTATGTACATTAGTTTTAGCCTATATAGTTAATGAGTCATAGTTCTAGATACATTTATCTTAACCTAGGTAATTAATATGGATAGCCAATACTAAATGTTATGGATGTTTGTACATGTGATAAGTATACCTATAACCCAAGTGCAAATTTACTGAGCTCATATTATTGATAGACTGCTGTTTCGACGCCTAATGCGATGAGATGCATCCCCTCCAATTGACAATAATGATATGTTGTGGTCAAGCGGTACTTTAGTCCCACCATCCACACAGGAAGAAAATTGGATACAAGTAAATCCAGCAAGAAAATTGAATACAAGTAAATCAATCTACACCCATATGCTAGGTAACAGATTTACCATCAGTATGTATCATTCTCAAGTTAATTTAATCTTTCTTTATATCGAGCAGGTTATGGTATGCACTTCACATCTCTATGTCTTCAATTAGCATTTGTGTTCTTATATCTGTTAGTATTGTAGTTTGTGTGGGCCTCTGAAAAAGTGGTAGCAAGCTGAAGACCAAAATTATGTCAGCTCTCATCATCATCAGCAACCTCATCAACTATACCTGGCTTGCTCAAAAAACAAAAAGGGGGAATTGTGGAGTCCTGGCTGGACGAGAGGGGACATAGCTTGGTGCCGTTGAGCAACCCAGGTTCCGATCCAGAGGTGAGCCTTGGGAGCGGCGGACATGGAACCCTGTTGGGGAGGTAGAGCGACGAGCTCGGGACACTGGAGCACGGGGACCGTCATGTCGCCATTTCCTGCCGCACTGTCACTTCCTTCCTGCCACGCTGTCATTTCCTGCCACAGCACTGCTTCCACATCGAGATGCAGCTCTGCGCCAATCACAACGAGTTGCAGTAGTTTTGCCTATATATGGATTAGGGGTCTAAGCATTCATATGCTGTAATTGCTTTGCTATATAAACCTTGTTTTGCTGACTAATAAAGGTGAATGATCTATACTCATATTGGGGTGACGTCGTTACAACGTTTCCGTAACCCACACCAACATATCATTATTACACACATGAAAGAGCAGGAGTGGTAATAGTCTGAAGGCTGTACTAAGATCATCAGTCATCTGGTGACATCCCTGAGTCGAGCAAACTTCCCTGAAAAGATGGTCCAGTCTACAAATGGGTGCTTCCATTCCCCTCAGGAGGGAGTCACCAATGACCACTACTTGTCGTTGTTTCTTCTCAGTGCTGATCTTAATGTAGGTCTTGTTGTGAGGGGTTGGTTGATCTGACCTTGGTGAGAGTACTTGCATAGATTCCTCCTGCTCTATTTCGTCATGTGCTTCGTTTACCATACCCAGAGCCTCATACCTATTTTGTAAAGGTAGCTGAAAGTGTAAGGATGGGTTCCTCTAACAGCTCCGTGCAGTAACCTGCTTCCACTCCTTCCTATCCTTCATAACGCTGCCTTCCTCCTGGCACAAAACAGAACCTGGACCTACCTTAGTAGTGGCCATGCTGAGTTCACTTGTGTCTACCAGAGATGGCAGAGCACAGCTCCATTGGTCATTCTTCATCTCAGACGCTCCTCAGTCTACCCACCTCCACCTGAAGCTCGGCCACCAGGCAGAGCAGAGCAGTTCATCTACCTGGTCACAACCCCCACAGGTGTGCTTGCTATCATCCTCCATCTCCAGGAATATCCCTGCACACACCCTGCAGTCTGAAGCCTGTGTGGTCACATGCCTTGACAGGAGCTCTGTCTGTGTGGCTGCATTGGTTCTAGTGGGTGCTAGAAGCTCAGGAAAGGGCCCATCTCCCGCATTTTATTTGGCCTCTCAACATTGGGTAGGAGCTGCAAGGCAAGCTGGGGTAGACAGTGACTGGCTTTGAAAGTGCAGATACAGAGTTACAGCTGATCATATAGAGGACAATGTGCAGGTGATGTAATCTATAAAGATTACAGGAAGGAAGCAGCAGAAACTTTGCCAACAGTCATGGGTGTCTCCCATTTACTTATTTCTGCTTCTATTTTTTCTTCTTTTCTATGTGTCTGAAATTACTAAAGGTGATTCCAGGAAATAGTGGGGATGATGGAGGTTTTTCTTTAAAAATAGTGATGCGCTCGCTATAATTGCATTAGTGTTTTTGATAGGCACAGGCGTCGAGGACTTAGTGCTTCCTCGTTTTGGCAGCATGTTTAGCACATATGTTATCCTGTAGATGTCCTTTTCCATGTCAGGGTTCTCTTCCTTATGTGAGAATGATAGGGTGGCTGTGGTTTCCTGAGGCTTCTTTTCTGCCTCAAGGATTAGAGCTGTAGTTCAGATCATCAGCATCCAGACACTATGCTGACAGCCTTTTTTCTATCACACTAGTATGGACAATATGAAAAAATCTGTAATTAATAAAAGTCACTTTGTAATCTTACTTGATTCTTAGTCATTCGGCTTGGATAGCCCTGAACAGAACAATACAAATAGAAATTAATAGAGAAAGCAGAAGATATCACTGTTTGTGAAACTGAAAAAGGGGACAAAAAAGTTTCTTTTATAACGGGCTTACAAAACCATCAATGAGGCATTTCAGCTTAACTAGTCTAAGTTTCTTTCTACCAAATCAGAGTTTTTCTGGGAGTATATGGGCAACCAGACAAAGTTCCTTACTGGGCCAGTGAAGTGCTTCTAGGTAATTATGATAAAAGTAATTGCAGATTCCCAGCAGTTTAGTGACCCCAGCAAGTGACTTCTCTGTGTTGCCAACAGTAAAACTGCTGACTGGAAACTTGCCAGTTCACTACTGTGCATGGGAACAACTTTTTTCTGTTTAATGTTGTTTCATAAATATATATTCAGTTGTTGCAATAATAAAATGCTGGGACTTCTACAATTGTAGGATCTGCTTTATGCAGTCTGTCCTGTGCCACCTACTGTATTTGCTTCATTGGACGCCATGCTTCCCTTCAGGATTTCTCCCTTGTAACTACAAATGTGTGAACAGAAAAGCTTTTCCAAGTGCTCTTATTTACAGTCCTGGAAAACAGACAGAGATCAACACACAAGGTCATGAAGTGCCTAGGGAAAACAGTAGCATTTATTTCCAGAGATATCATAGTGGCGTAGCTTCTTACTCACTCACAAACTACACGTGACATTGTTATTTAAAAAACATTCTCTGGTCTGTCTGCAGCTGGTTAGCAATTCAAGATATGTGCCTTTTATGGAGCTGTATTGGGTTTGCGTGGCAAGGTTTTGGTAGCAGGGGGGCTACAGGGGTGGTTTCTGTGAGAAGTTACTAGAAGCTTTCCCTGTGCCCAAGAGCTAATGCCAGCCGGCTCCAAGACGGACCTGCTGCTGGCCAAGGCTGAGCCAATCAGTGATGGTGGTAGCACCTCTGTGATAACGTATTTAAGAAGGGGAAAAAGTCATTGCACAACAGCAACTGCAGCCAGAAGAGAGGAGTGAGAATATGTGAGAGAAACAACTCTGCAGACACCAAGGTCAGTGAAGAAGGAGAGGGAGGAGGTGCTCCAGGCACCGGAGCAGAGATTCCCCTGCAGCCTGTGGTGAAGACCATGGTGAGGCAGCTGTCCCCCTGCAGCCCATGGAGGTCCACGATGGAGCAGATATCCACCTGCAGCCTGTGGAGGACCCCATGCTGGAGCAGGTGGATGCCTGAAGAAGGCTGTGACCTCTTGGGGAGCCCACGCTGGAGCAGGCTTCTGGCAGGACCTGTGACCCCATGGAGAGAGAGGAGCAGGTTTGCTGGCAGGACTTGTGACCCCTTGGGGGACCCACACTGGAGCAGCCTGTTCCTGAAGGATTGCACCCCATGGAAGGGATTCACATTGGAGAAGTTCGTGGAGGACTGTCTCCCATGGGAGGGACCACATGCTGGAGCAGGGGAAGAGCGTGAGGAGTCCTCCCCCTGAGGAGGAAGGAGCGGCAGAGACAATGTGTGATGAACTGACTGCAACCCCCATTCCCCATCCCCCCCGCATTGCTCGGGAGGAGGAGGAGTAAAATCAGGAGCAAAGTCAAGCCCAGGAAGAAGGGAGGGGTGAGGGGAAGGTGTTTAAGGTTTAGTTTTTGTTTGTCATTATCCTATTCTGATTTGATTGATAATAAATTAACTTAACTTTCCCCAAGCCGAGTCTGTTTTGCCCATGACGGTAATTGCTGAGTGATCTCTCCCTGTTCTTATCTCGACCCATGAGCCTTTTGTCATATTTCTTTTCTCCCACTCTCCAGCTGAGGAAGGGGAGTGATAGAGCGGCTTTGTGTGCACCTGGCATCTAACCAGGGTTATCCCATCACAGGAGCTGAGTTGTTCACATGCTCTGTATGCTCTGTATAGCAATTATATGAATTGGCCTGAAAGAACAGAGTATTTGGTAGTTGGTTTGTGTTTCCTAAAAAGATACACATGCCTAAAAGAGTTAACTAATTGTGTGGTTGAATGGAATGAGAGGAGTAAATAAATGTTCCCCCAGCATGGGCTATCCCACTGAAGGAAATATAGCAGAAAACCAAGGGTCTAGGTTTTGCAGCTTTAGAGGAACAAATCTTACCCAGAAAAACTCTTGAGCTCCACGAGGAGTTCCCTGTTTAGCCAAGCTGGCTTCTGCCCTGCTTGCTTGACTTGCAGCACAATGGGATTGCCTGCTCCTGTGATTGTAAAAGGTGGTTCTTAAAAACTGACCATCACTCATGGACCCCTAAGCCCTCAAAAGCAGATTCCAAGGGGACACTGCTAAGTAGCTCCCTGAAGCTGCACTCACAATAGACAGGGCAGATGCAGGACATGGAATGATGCTGCTAGATATGAGCCCCAACAAATCTGAACTTTGCAGGTGTAAAATCGAAACCACAAAATATCCGTTTCACTTGAGAAGCCATTCCTACAAATTATGTGACCCTACTCTTTCGTCCCCTTTCTGCTCTCTCCCAAAACGAAGTGTAAGGTTACTAGATCCACAAAGGCTGCATGCACAAAATGGGGGGATTTGCACAACCCCCCTAAATTCCCAAGGGACTGTCAGCTTTAACAATTCAGTTAATGACAGTGATGACATATATTGGTAACAAATGAAATCAAATGAAATGTCTACTCAGGGATTTTTTTTTGATGGCATTTCATTCATTAGATTGCTAGCATAGCTTATTTTCAAGATAACAGCATAAACTTTTGCTGCATATGTTTTCTTCAGCACCACAAACCTCAAACATTCAAAAATCACAAGTTAGGTCCAAATATCACAGTTGGTGTCAATGAACTTTGGGTTCATCTTAGTTTTGAGCCTCAGAATGCCATTTCCAAGTTAGTCTCCCTAATCACATGCAACAGAAACTTGCTTTTAAAACAGATATGTTTCGATTCTTCTGCAAGTCTGACTCCAGAAACTTTTTTTATCAAAACCAGACAATGCCCAGAACTAAATCTGAGGTGAATGGGCTGATAAGACAGTAACTCTCTACAAACAAAAACAGTTTTTAATAGCACAATAGACTCTGAAACAAAGGCAGTGAAAAAAATGAGAATTAAATCCAGTTTGACAGAATTCTTTAAATTATACATTCTTTAGAGAAGAGACTGTCTCTTGATTTGCACGACATTTGGCACTGAGACCCCAGGTCTCAGCCAGGACCATGATGTACTACCAGAATTTACACACATTCAAATGGAGACCAAAGATGGTTGAATATAAGATTTCTGCTGCTGAACTGCAAAAATATAAATACCCATTTATGCACGAGCATTAAGGAAAGTAGACATGGAAACTGTATTCTTTCCAGTCAGCTGATTCAAACTGAAATGTGGTTAAATCACCAATTTCATTAAAATATAGTTAGCATACAAAAACCTACAGGAAATACTCAGTAGGGCAGCCAGAAATGCAAAAAAGAACAGGACGTTTCCAGTGCTACCTGCAAAGGAATTGTGTGGGTGTGTTATGGGTTTGTGTGGCAAGGTTTTGGCAGCAGGGGGGCTATAGGGATGGCTTCTGTGTGAAGCTGCGAGAAACTTCCCCCATGTCTGATCAAGCCAGTGCTAGCTGGCTCTAAGACGGACCCGCCGCTGCCCAAGGCCAAGCCAATCAGCAACGGTGGTAGAGCCTCTGTGATAACACATTTAAGAAAGGGAAGAAAAAAAAAACTCAGTGGTAAAACGGCAGTGAGGAGAGAGGAGTGAGACTATGTGAGAGAAACAACTCTGCAGACACCAAGATCAGTGAGGAGGAGGGGGGTGAAGGAGTTGCCTGAAATGTTGGAGCAGAGACTCTTCCCTTGCAACTCGTGCTGAAGACCATGGTAAGGCAGGCTGTCCCCCTGCAGTCCATGAAGGTCCACGGTGGAGCAGATATCCACCTGTAGACCATGGAAGGGACCCCGTGCCCGAGCAGATGGATGCCTGAAGGAAGCTGTGACCCCATGGGGAGCCCCGTGCTGGAGCAGGCTCCTGCCAGGACCTGGGGACCCATGGAGAGAGGAGCCCACTCTGCAGCAGGTTTGCTGGCAGGGCTTGTGACCCCGTGGGGGATCCATGCTGGAGCATCTTGTTCCTGAAGAGCTGCACCCCATGGGAAGGACCCATGCTGAGGCAGTTTGTGAAGAGCTGCAGCCCCTGGGAAGGACTCACATTGGAGAAGTTTATGGAGATCTGTCTCCGGTGAGAGGGACCTTCACACTGGAGCAGGGGAAGAGTGTGAGGAGTCTTCCCCCTGAGGAGGAAGGAGCAACAGAGACAACTGTGATATATTCACTTTTTGCTCTGTGTCCTCCAGAAGCAGGCACAATCTGCTGGCTTGTGGAAAGGCTGCAAGAGCAGGATTTGATACCTCGTATTTGAGAACTCCTGCACCAAAGCATCTCTCTGCTGTTTCTGTAGAATCTCTTGGGATCATTCCACAAAAAAAAATCAAAACTGATTTTAATTTCTCAGTGTTTTAGGGCACTGATGCTGTGAAAAGCCAGAGTTGAAGACTCAATAGTCAAAAGACTATTAAGCATGTATTCTTTATTACAGCAGTGGGCACATGGGGATCTCTCCTCCAAATGTGCACACCAAACACCCTGTCATTTCAGGTTAAATACAGTCACAATATACATATTCATTATATTTCTGAGAAATGCTTAGCATATTCATGGATTTTTCCAAGAACTAATTAGCATATGTTAATGTCTTTCACATACGTCTGTTAGCGCCTCCGAGTGGTCGTCAGGGGTCTTCAGATGAAGGCTGGTACTCTTCATCACAGTGTCTCTTGGTTGACCTTTGTTTCTGAGAAAGCTCAGTTCTGAGATCACATATACCGTGCCCTTCCAGGTTGTTTTGCTCTAGTCTTGCTCCAAAAGTCCTGAACATAGAGCAGTCCTGTGAAAGCTGGAGTCGAGGACTGTTACACTGCTCTGTGCTTGCAGTACTTAAGCGCTAGTGTATATCTGCTGCATTCTGAAGCAATGACCTCAGCTTGGCTGCAAGGAGAAACATACACAGGCTAGTCTGGACACTTATAGAAGTTAAGCTGTAGCAGGAGAAGTCTGTGAGGACTGTCCAAAGCTCACAATATATCTACGCATGACTTTTGCTAATAGCTCAGGAACAGCTACGCAAGCCAACAGACTTCCGGAGGCAGCATACACAAGTCTTGCAAATTCTGCTTTGGTTGGAAAACAGCTTATCCTGCATTCAGCTGGGATACGGTTAATTTTCACAAGACTCTAGGAGGGGACACAGGCAGGAAGGCTGACCCAAACTAGCCAAATAAACGGAGTATTCGATACCATGTGACATTATGCTCGGTTTTTAAGTGGGGGAACTGGCCGGGGAGAGTGGAATCTCTGGAGTGCACTGGGCATTGGGCAGTAAGAAAATTGCACTCTGTGTCATTTGCTTTTCTATATTCTTTTAATCAGTATTACTGTTGTTATTGTTCTCTTCCTTTGTTGTTCTGTTAAACTGTCTTTATCCCAACCCACGAGTTTTACCTTTTTCTTCTGATTCTCCTCCCACCCCACCGGGGCAGGGAAGAGTGAGCGATGTTGTGATGGGATCAAGGACTCGTCACACGATCAATATGATCAGATAATAGTCAACTTTATTAGCAGAGCATCTGGATTATATAGACAGCACTCGGTTATGATTGGTCACTATTTATAGAGCATCTATTTATAGAACACCTGGATTATATAGACAGCACTCGATTATGATTGTTTACTATTTATAGAGCACATATTTATAAGGCATCTAGGTTATATAGACAGCACTCAATTATGATTGGTCACTATTTACAGAGCATCTGTTTATCCGCAGCCGGCCTCTCGATGTCCTTGAGGCCTGTACTGCTACAGACTGATCAAGTCCATATTCAGAGTGTCTGGGTTGCTCACAATATGTCCCTGCTCTTCCAGGAATCCCACAAATCCCCCCTTTTGTTTTTGAGCAACCCAGATACCATTAAATGTCTTCTTGACCACTTTTATAGCACAATTTAACAAACATCCAAAAATGCCTAGCATGATCAGAATCGTAACCAGCATCGCTAACCCCTGTTTGACCAGATCCGATAACCACCCACAGATGCTCAGGTGACTAAGCCAGTCTGTCAACCCTGACTCTACCTTTATAGCGTTCGGATTTTGTCGTATCTCGCTCAACTGCTTGTGAATCGATTTTGAGTGATCCGACAGATTCATGCAACACATCCCATCTAAGTCTTCACACCCGTGACCGTGCGCTAAAAGCAAAAAATCGATTGCCGCTCTATTTTGTAACGCTGCATGTCGTACGCTATTCATATCTTCAGTTAATTCCAATATAATTTCTGACGTTGTATTTATTTCCTTGGCTACTAAACACGCTAGCCTCCCTATATCCGTTAAAGCTTTTGAAGCAACTCCCCAAGGTAATAACAGTGACAATACCACTATTCCTGCCCTGTCATAGAGTGATAAGTTCCCATCGCACTGTGGCATCAATTTTTTAAGTGCTTGTTTTGCCCTTGTATGATTTTTCAGGATACTCATGGGTGGGGCAAACATAATTAATTTCCCAAAATAACACGGTCTCCCCATGGCTCGCTTTGGAATGCCTTGCCATGCTCTGTCTCCGCAGATCAAAAAATACCCTGGGGGGATGGCTTTAGCTGAATCGTTTACCCATACGCTTATCTTTGAATTTTTTGTCTCTGCTCCTGCTGACCCATTACAGTAGTCGTCCTTGTTTTTGTAGTTGTAGGCTGGTTTTGACTCATTTTTCTTACCTAATTGCACTTGTCAACTGGTCACATTGGTCCACCCTGTCCAATCAAACCTACGATAATGGTTAGTTCCCATAAATGTGCTTCTGGCAAAGTGGAAGCAAAATTCATTCCCAAACATGGATCCAAGGAGATCTGTCTCCTGGGGATTCCACTGTAGGGAAACATTTAAGGCATTAATCACAAGAGCGGCTGCATAGCCTCCGCAAGGCAGCTTTTGTTGCCGAGATCCGCGGGATGTTTCTTGTCAAGAGCAGTTCGCACTCACCACTGCTTCCTGTAAAATGGTTTCACTTGAAACCCAACCCTTCCAATCGTTTGGGTCCCAATACGGCGTTCCAATTAGACATGTTCTAAAAGGATCAGTCATCGATTGCATAGAAATACAAAATTATGTTTGATTGGTCCAATTCGCAAAGGTCAACCACATATTGGATCTAGGGTCAATCTTGTGCATCGCCTCTACCTCGTGGGGTCTCGTTAACCACAATAAGACACTTATCAGTCCTATTATCACTCTCGATGCATCCTTCTGCAACTCCGTTGCCATCGCTTCTTCTCCTTCTCCCATTCTTCGGGTCGCACACACCATGATCTCGGGACAAAAACGTTCCCTCCGCACTCCTTTCCTACAGTTTGTTTGTTAAGAATAAGGTGATAGCGGTTATAAAGCTTAATTACCTCACAAAGCACAACAGCAATAACTTTCGTTTCTTAATTTTCAATTAACGTTACAAATTTTGCAAATACGCGCTCGCGCCCCAACACAGGTCCTTGCGTTGAGGCTAAAACACTGCCCTGGGTGCCTAATGGGCGTTGCAGGAATTGTTCTGCCCACTGGGAATGTGTGAACAGGTCCACCTGCAATTGGCACCACGGGCACGACCAATGATTAAAATCATCTCCCTTTCTCATCACTTTCCATCTCTCTCCTTTGCATGTGTTACAGAGCAGTTTTACCCACGGCCGACACCTCTCCCCATGTGTCGAGCAGTGCAACTGCTGTTTTTGCCAGATAGTTCACTCAGGGACCCGGATTTGTTGCCGCAAATCCCCAGCCAACCCCCACGAATCCCTCAGGTCCACTTCCTCTATGAAGATAAAATCAAGACGTTTCAGTGGGTGAAGTGCAGTCAGCCATGGCTTCAGTTTGTCGGTCAGCCGCTTTTGAAACCGTTGCAGGTTCGGCGCTGTTTCCTCCCAAGTCATTCAACCGTGGCTTAACCCACCTTGCTGGCACCCATCGCAGTCCTGCTTCTGACAAGACACAAACATAACCTCTGCCAGTCAATTTCACCTCTACCGGTCCCTTACATTCTCCTGAAATTAGATCACGATACAAGACTTTTGCTGGCGTTGACCCCTGCACTCCTGCTTGTGAGGACAGCTAATGCACCACTATAGGGGGAGACACCCTATCTTCTGTAAGGCGTAAGTAGTTTAAAACATACAGTGCTTTTGCAACATGCTCCGTCGGGCTCTCCAAAGTTCCCCCTTTTCGTTTTTGCAAAAGCAACTTTAGGGTCCCATGAGCCCGCTCGACGATAGCTTGACCTGTAGATGAGTGTGGAATACCGGTAACATGATGAACGCCCCACATTTGACAAAACCGTGCAAATGTCCTAGATGTATAAGCTGGTCCATTGTCTGTAATTCTTGCGGAATTCCTAATGCTGCAATGGCGGCGTGCATATGCTTGATTACGTGTTTGGCAGTTTCCCCTGTCTGAGCTGTTGCCCACATTGCGTGTGAAAAGGTATCAATGGATACATGGACATACTTGAGTCGACCAAATTCGGGGACATGAGTAACGTCCATCTGCCATACTTGCAGTGCCTTCAAACCTCGTGGGTTGACACCCAGTCCCAACCCAAAACCCACCTTCTGACAGGCTGATCAGGACTGTACAATCCCCTTTGCATTTCCCACCGAGGTACTAAACTGTTTTGCAAGCATTTTGGTCGATTGGTGGAAAAAATCATGAGACAAGCGGGCTTGCTCAAACAGGTTTACCGCTCCCAATTGCGCTATACCTACCAACCGGTCTGCAGCATTGTTGCCTATTGCCAGACCCTGATTGAATTGATGGCTGCAAATGTGGGTAACAAAATAAGGATGTTGCTGTTGGCCTAAGAGATGAGACAATTGTAATAGCAAGACATACAGAGTATTGTTCTTGATCTGTCTCACCATTGCTCTTTCTAGGCGATTTGTTATACCTACAACATACAGAGAATCGGAGACAACATTAAGAGGTTCATTTTGCCAATGCTGAAATGCCCATACTACTGCTTTTAATTCAAGGGTCTGTAGCGAATCACTGTCCTGTCCCTGCAAGATGTGATAATACCACTGCCGTGCCAAATTCCACTTGATCGCCCCCCTTTTTGATTTTCTCCCTGCATCTGTAAATACTGTAATGCCTAGCACTGGCGTCTCTGATCTACTTGGTTTTATTTCAAATTCCTGTGCCTGAAACAGGGGTAACCACTTTTCAGAGGGGTAATGATTGGAGATTTTTCCAGGAAAACCTGCAATTGCTATCTGCACTTGGTCGGCGGTAGTCATCAGCCATTGCCAGTAACTTTGGGCTATAGATAAGTATATTACCGCTGGCTCCAGACCTGACAGATCAATGGTTCTTTGTCGGCCTTTGATCACCAGGCTTGCCAGCAATTCCACTCGACTGCAGACCGTCGTTTTCGGGTTAAATGATGTAAACAACCACTCCAAGATTCGAACTCCCTGCACTTCCTATTGAACAATGAGGACTAATGGGTATCTACGATGCTGTGATGAGTTTATAATCATTAACTGTAAGGGACGGTCTAAGATTCTTCTGGCGGCTATGCCTTCTTTTATTTTCTGGACAATGTGCTGCAATGTTTCCTTCTGATTTTCCGTCAGCTGTCTACGTCCCCCTGCTTGACATGATGTTCCCAGTAATGGCATCAATGGTGCTAGGTCATCGTTTGTGATTCCACAGACTGTTCTAACCCATTGAATGTCCCCTAAGAGTTTCTGCACATCTGTTAATGTCTTTATCTCTGTGCTTAGTTCTACCTTTTGTGGCCGCACAACCCCTCCTGTGATGATCCAGCCCAGATACAACCATGGTCCCTTCTTCTGAACCTTTTCGGGCGCTATCTTCAATCCCCTGAGCTCAAGTTCCCTTTCGAGTTCCTGTAATATGAGTTCTGACTCTACCTTCTCTCCTGCGATCAGTATGTCGTCCATGTAATGATAAACTAATAGGTTCTTGTGTTTTGCTCTAAATGGTTGCAAGGCCCAAGCAACGAACATCTGGCACATGGTAGGTCAATTTTTCATGCCCTGTGGCAAGACTACCCAATGGTATCTTTTCACTGGCCTTTCCTTATTTACTTCAGGTACGGTAAAAGCAAATTTTTCAGCATCATCCGGATGCAAGGGAATGGTAAAGAAGCAATCTTTTAGATCGATAACTAACAATTCCCAATTTTCTGGAATCATAACTGGAGACGGCAACCTCAGTTGTAGGGCTCCCATGTCTTGCATTACCTCATTGACTGCTCGCAAATCGTGCAACAGTCTCCATTTTCCTGATTTTTTCTGGATCGTAAAAATAGGAGTGTTCCATGGATTTGTGGACGGAACAATATGACCTGCTTTCAGTTGTTGATCAATCAGGTCATTAATGATTTGCAACCTGTCTTGCTTCTGCGGCCATTGGTCCACCCATACTGGTGTTGTAGTGGTCCAAGTGAGCTTTATGGTTGGCTGCTGCACAATGGCTGCTCCTAAAAATCCTGAGTAATAAGTTTTACTCCCATCTGTGACAACACATCTCTTCCCAACAGGGCAATCAGTAGGGCCATTACATAAGGTCTAGTGGTCACACTCTTACCATCCTTAAACCCAATCATCACGGGCATTTTACTAAAGAGTGTTTGCTGATATACCCCAACTCCTACGACAGCCGTACTAGCCTGGATTGTTGGCCATCCTGTTATAGACGCTCGTGCTCAAGTCAAATTGAGAGGCCAATTTTTCATTAATCAACAAGAATTTATTAGCAAGCGATAAAAGAGCAAACAGCGCTGGGCGGCCGGGGAGCTTTTCACTCTACCAGCGGTGCACGCCCCACCTCCACCAGAGTCCCTTTTTACAGTTTAGCAATTCCGGTTCCACGTAGTACATCCTGGTATCCTTCTGCGGCTGCGCATGCTGTTGGCAGGGGGGGTCGCTCTGGTCCCTCTGGTGGTCGTGAGGATGAAGGCCGTAGTCTTCCTCCGTGTTGTGGGTCAGTTTCTTTCCTTATTTGGTCATGTTGACCCAGTACCTAACAAGAAGTTACTTAACAGCTAAAATATATTGAGCAGCATCTTTGGAAATTCCCACTTTATTTCTTCGACAATGATTAAAGAAGTGGTTGTGCAAGGGTTAGCATTAACAATAGAGCAAATACCAAAGGAAGAGGGAAGAAGGGGGCCTCCTTCACCCTCTAGCCGGTTTGAGAACAAATATTATATGCTTTGGTTTATTACAACTTCCCCCTCTTTTAATTTGTACTAATTTGTTCTTCAAACCATGCAACTGTCTCTCATGCTAAAGAGAGAATCAAAGTTTCTTCCTTGCTGGTTTCATCTCCCTCCAGGTGCTCGTATTGTCTTTTCAACAGCATCAAATGGGCCGCTTCTAATCTGCCTTTTATTAACCCAATTACCTTATTCAAAATACAGGGCCCAAAGGTTAGAACAAGTATTAACAATATCAAGGGTCCAGCAATGGTTGACAATAGGGTAGTTAACCAGGGAGAATGATTAAACCA
The DNA here is from genome assembly GCF_030867145.1 of Opisthocomus hoazin. Taxonomy (NCBI): domain Eukaryota; kingdom Metazoa; phylum Chordata; class Aves; order Opisthocomiformes; family Opisthocomidae; genus Opisthocomus; species Opisthocomus hoazin. The sequence continues at coordinate 26,732,972 of NC_134453.1, forward strand.
CAATTCGTACCATCCTTGCTGAGTCTCTTTCCCTTCTGCGTTTTTCGAGACCCTCTCTCAGTTTAGTCATGGTATCTCGCACGACTCCGGTATGATCAGCATAAAAGCAACACTCTTCCCCTAATGCAGCATAGAGCCCCCCCTGCTGTAAGAAAAGAATATCCATGCCCCTTCTGTTTTGCAGCACAACTTCTGACAGTGAGGTCAGGGACTTTTCTAATGCTGTAACTGACTTTTCTATTCATTCCAAATCTTCGTCCACAGCGGCTCTTAAGGAGCTAAAACCTTGCTGTTGTTGTATGAGAGATGTTATTCCTGTCCCGGCCCCTACCGCCCCAATACCCAATAAGGTGGCTATTGTGATAACAGTGATGGGTTCCCTTTTTGTAATGCAGGGATTTTTCATATCCCAATGGTCATAGATTATTTTCTCTTCATGATATAGGATTCTCGGGACAATAATAACTTGGATACAATATTCGCTAGAAGCATTAAACACAGCCAGAGATACGCATGGAGTAAGGCCCGTTTTGGAACAGATCCATTGAGCTCCTTCAGAGGGAATAACCCATTTTTCATTGGTTTTCCCCACTGTGGACGAGACGGAACTACAGAGCTTCCGTTTATGTCCCCGCACTTTACCTATACAGACTCCAGATCCAGAAACATATTGCATGGTTATTCCCTCTTTCCTATCTCTCCAATAACACTGGGGTGGTGCGGTTCGGGTGTCTAGGTTATATGTAGTATTTACTCCTATTGCCTCATAGAAAGGGGGTTTCACATCATAACACAACCAACAGTGTGTAGTTAGATTTGGGTTGGTTTGGTTCGAGGCGTCATAGGTAGCTTGCATTACTTTCCACAGGGGGAGTTCTCCCGTTCTATCGAGGGGGGGTATTACAGTGTTTCTGGTGGTTTCCATGGGGCTAGTAGCTACCTCTTGTCCACTAATAATTGGATTGGGGCCAACTCCTTGAGGAGGACTTTTTACTTCCTCCTTCCTTATAAATATCAATCCCCCTCGATCTTGTCCGGGTTCCCAGTACCTGACCCCCCAAGTTCTTCCCGTTATCCATCCCGGGTCTTCTGGTTGCATTACTTGGAGGATTATGGCATAACAATTACTAGCCCCTACAGATCCCCCAGACCAATCAACTTGTGGATGTTTACAACCTAGTGGTCCCCATGTCGTCGTTAGATACTTATCTTGGAGTGGGGGTTTACAGGCGGAAGCGATAGTAACGCAGTCCCAATACGCACAATAGTATTGATTAGGAGAATTACAATATCCCTTTCCTGGGTTAGATTGTGGACACAAGTAATAGCGCCGTTGATTTAGGTAAGGCTCTATGGGTGCTAATTCACACAGCTCAACAGTAAAGCTAGGGGGTCCTGCTGTTACATTTCTACGAATTATTTGTGTCTTTTCCCAACTGCCAAGGACCCATTCAAAAGGTTGGTGGTATTCATTCGCGAAGATCGTCAAGGGGCAGCATATCCAAAATACCAGTGCCCGTTTTAGGAGAATTGGTGGGTTAATGGCAACCATATCAGAGTGGTGGTAGCTACTCTTGGGTATTTTAACTTGTGAGGTTTGGGTTCGAGTGGTTTTTGCCATTCCAGACTTAATTCCAGGATGCCTGTTTGCCGAAGAGTGGAGGGTGTTAATTCCCCACAACTTCCTTACGCCTCTGCCTCCTTTGTCTACTCCGTTGCCTGGAGCAGCAAGGTATTCCATCTTCTCGGCAGCAGTCGTAGTCTTCAGGGGACCTTCCTTTTTTCTCTCTTCGAGTTATATAGGCCTCCCAATTTTTACTCTTTACCTCTGGAGCTGAGAAAGCCAGGTAAGGCACTTGCTTTCGGCACACCACTCTGATTATTTCCAGGTTCACCTCCCTATATTCGTTAGAATGCACACAATTGAGTTCTGGATTTACGCCTTTTGTGAATATTTCCCACCACTCTTCAGATTGCCAAATAATGTGTCCAGTTTTTACTGCGCATTTAAGGGTTTGCTCTGTTAACCTCCTTTCAGTTAAATAACATTTTTCACAGATGTCTGGGGTGAATTCTCCTTCTCTATTATGAACCCACCAATTGTCCTTACATATCTTACATTTAAAACAAACAAAAGGGTAACAGATACAACCGGGAGTTTGGCAGAACACAGTCCTGTTCATCAGGTTCACAGTATGATAGCTTCACTCATCGGCCCTCCTCCGGAAGGTGACTTTCAAAGTGTCTGGATTCCTCGTCGCTTCCCAGTAGGAGTCTCGAACAGGTCCTTTTATTCTGGTGGCGTGAGTCCAACCTCGCTCGGCCGTCCGAACTGCGGTGTCTGTAGTGAGCAACACAAGAAAAGGTCCCTCCCAACGAGGGATCAGAGAGGACTCCTTCCAGGTTTTTATAAGTACTTTATCTCCTGACTTAATTCGATGTATCGCTATATCCAAAGGCGGCCTTTGTACTACTAGTCCTTTGTTTATTAGCTCCTGCCTTTGTTTCATTAATTCAATGATATATCTTTGCAACCATTGTTCCTCCACCTTTGGATGCTCAGCAGGTATTTCCAGGTCATAAGGCATTCCAAACAACATCTCAAAAGCTGAGATTCCTGTATCCATTCGGGGTTGTATTCTCAAATTTAATAAAGCCATTGGAAGACATCTTACCCAATTCATTTTTTTTCTATCATTAACTTAGTTAATTGCTTTTTGATTTCTCCATTCATTCTTTCAACCCTTCCTGAACTTTGTGGGTGCCACGGGGTATGATATTCCCACCGTGTTCCCAGAGAGTCCAAAGCCTCCTTAATGACCTTTGAGGTAAAATGTGGACCCCTGTCAGAATCTGTTACGGCTATGTTCCCATACCTTGGTACAATATTTTCAAATAGTATCTTTATAACTGTTCGTGCTGTAGCGCGAGCCACCGGAAAGGCTTCTACAAAGTGTGTAAGATGATCAACTATAACTAAAAGGTATTTATATCTTCCTACTTTTGGGAGTTCTGTAAAATCGATCTGGATTCTTTCAAACGGTCTCTTTGCAAGATCCCTTCCCCCTAGTACTCTCTCTCTAAGTTGCTGTTTATTTACTCTCTGGCATGTTAGACACCCTCCCAATGTTCTTTTGGCAATTTCGTAAATTCCAATACACATGTATTTAGTTCCAAAATGATCTACGAGTGCTTGTACCCCCCAGTGAGTCTGTCCGTGTAATTCTTTCATTATTTTCCAGGCCATACCTTTCAGGACTACCTCCCTTCCATCAGGGAGCACCCACTTCCCTTCTTCTTCAATTACTCCCATTTGTTGTAATTTTTCTTTTTCTCGGGCTGTAAAGCTCTTATTACTCCCAATCACTTTTTCAGGCTCCTTTCCTTCCTTTATCATTAGTAATGCAGCCCTCTTTACTTCTTCATCAGCCAAATTGTTTCCCCTTATTAAGGCAGAGATCCCTTTTTGATGACCCTTCACATGTACTACTGCTATCTGTTTGGGTCCTCTCAGGGCCTTTAAAGTTTGTTTTATTAAAGCTTCATGTACTAGGATCTTCCCCTGGGTGTTTATTAACCCTCTTTCTTCCCAAATTTTCCCAAAGGTATGAATGACCCCATAAGCATACTTAGAATCAGTGAATATAGATCCCACCTTTCCTTTTAGTATCTGCAATGCCCTCAGGACCGCTAACAACTCACATGCCTGGGCTGACCAGGTAGTATCCAAGGGGCCAGATTCCCTTACTTCTAAGGTGTTTCCATCTATTATGGCATATCCTGATTTTCGTTTTCCGCCCACTACTCTTGATGATCCATCTACAAATAATTTCTCCCCACTTGATAACTCCCCTTCCTCTAGGTCTTCCCTTATTTTGGTTTGGGATTCTATAAATCGAATACAGTCATGTGTCAGTTCTTCACTTGGTTCCCCATACAAAAATTGGGCTGGATTCTGTAAACTAGTCGTTTCAATTTCTAGTTTAGGTGAGTGTATCAATATACCTTCATACTTTAGTAATCTAGCATCAGTAATCCATTTTTCTGCTTTTTGTTGTAATACCCCTCTTATATTATGTGGAGTGTACACCTTTAATTCTCCCCCTAGAGTGACCTTCTTAACTTCCTCAACTAGAAGGGCGGTAGCCACTATAGCTTGTAAGCAAGTGGGCCAACCCCTACTGACAGGGTCCAATAATTTAGAAAAATACCCCACGGGTTTCTTTTTGTCTGCTCACTTTTGGGTTAAAACCCCATATGCCGTTCCCTCTTCTGTGTTTACAAACAGATAAAAAGGTTTCTTGACATCAGGCAAACTTAACACCGGGGCATTTACCAAATCTGCCTTCAAATCCTCAAAATACTTCTCGTCGGTTTCGCTCCATTTTATTAATCCTTCTCCCACCAGTTTTTGATATAGGAACTTTACCTTTTTGCTATAATTCTCAATCCACTGTCTACAGTAACCGAGCAACCCCAATAATTGTCTCGCTTGTCTTTTACTCTTTGGCATTTGTAGCGACAAGATGCCTTTTACTCGCTCTGGATCTAGTTTCTTGGTCCCCTTGCTTAACCAGTGTCCCAAGTATTTTACCTCCTATTCAGTAAACTGTAATTTGGACTTGGATACTTTTAATCCTTTTAGACTAAAAAAATTCAGTAATTTTATACTTTCCTCCCTTACAGCCTTTTGATTCTCCCCTGCTAATAATATGTCATCTACATACTGTACCAGTGTTACTTCAGGGTTCAGTTCATAGGTATTTAATACTTGTTCTAGGGCCTGCCCAAACAGGTTTGGCGACTCTGTAAATCCTTGCGGGAGCACGGGTCCACCTTAACTGCTGCTTCCTATGAGTCTCGGAATCTTCCCATTCAAAGGCAAAGTAATCTCTGCACTCCTCCTTTAAAGGACAAGCCCAAAAAGCATCTTTTAAATCGATAACACTGTACCACTTCAGTTCCGGAGAAAGCTGACTCAACAGAGTATATGGATTGGTTACCACTGGAAATCTAGTGAGTGTTCTTTTATTTACTTCTCTCAAATCTTGTACTAAATGGTAAGAACCATCTGACTTTTTAACAGGCAGTATAGGGGTGTTATGAGGTGACATGCAAGGCTCCAATAATCCTTGTTTCAATAATCTGTCGATTACTGGTTGTAGCCCTCTTTTACCCTCCTGGGATATTGGGTATTGTTTTACCCTTATAGGGATCTCGGGGTTCGTGATAGTAATTTCAAAGGGAGTAATATCTAGTTTCCCTACTGACTCAGGGGTGTACCACACTTCAGGGTTGATTCTTGCTTCATCTTCCGCAATGAGAGTGTACAATTTAACTGTTATTTCCCTGTCCCTTACTTCTAAATTTATCCCTAACTCAATCATTAGGTCTCTTCCTAACAGATTATAATCTGCTTCAGGTACTAATAAAAAGGATCCTATGCCAAATCGAGAGGGGGTTTCTATTTCTACCTTTTTTATTAACGGGACCTCAAAGGGTTCTCCTTTTGCTCCTATTACTCGCAATTTCTCTGGGGAAGGAGAACATCCCCAGGGCACTATTTGGACTGTGGATCTTTCAGCCCCAGAGTCCACAAGGAACTCCACTTCTTGGCGCTGGGGACCCAATTTTAATTTTATCAAGGGCTCGGTTCCTTTTTGGGTCCCCAGCAAATAGAGCCCCTGACCCCTTCAGTCCTCTTTGAACATCCATTCATCCTGTATCCTCTTTCTACAATATTTCTTCATGTGTCCTTTCTTTTGGCAATAAAAGCATTCGACTTGCTTCATATCCTTCATCTTTCTTTGGTTCCTCGGGGGTTTTTCCCTGGGTCTCGGAACACCCGTTCCCCAGGCACGGGCCGGAGTTTTATTCTGCCCTGCCCTGACCGCTGCCATCAAGATCCTTGCTTGTTTCTTCTGGCTCTCCTCCTCCCTTCTCACATAGACCTTTTGGGCCTCTCTTAACAACTCATCTAATCCCTTTTCTTGCCAATCCTCCAATTTTTCTAACTTCTTTCTAATATCCACCCATGACTTTGCCACAAACTGAGTCTTTAACAATGCCTGCCCCACAGGAGTAGCAGGGTCTAATCCGGAGTAAAGCTGCAAGCTCTTCCGCAATCTTTCTAGCCATTCAGTGGGGGTTTCGTCTTTTTTTTGGTATTCATTAAAAGCTTTATTAATATTCTGTCCTCTAGGGACAGACTCCCTAATTCCTTGGACAATGTTTGTATGCAAATCAGACATATATGCTCGATGTTCAGCATTTTGATTATCCCAATTTGGTCGTTGCAATGGCCACTTAACCTCTCCCCCAGGACCTTGCTGGTGCTGCTGGTCCCATATTCTCATGCCCGCCCTTCGGATCATTTCCCTTTCTTCCACTGTAAACAATATACCCAAAATTGCTTGCAATTCCTCCCAAGTATATATATTAGGGCCCAGGAACTGGTCCAATCTTTCGGAAACTCCCAGAGGGTCTTCCAGGAGGTTCCCCATTTCCTTCTTGAATTCTCTTACATCTCCTGAACTCAAGGGAACTGATACAAACCCCATTCCTGGCTGCGGACCCCCCATTGCTATTTCTCTCAAGGGGTATAACCCCCCTTTCGATTGCTCAGCTTTTCTTGCCTGGCTCCTAGTTACCCTTTTATTTTCCACAAGGGTACCAGGAGGAGTGAAATGAGAGTTCTGACTAATTGGAGAAGGGGGGGGGAATTCTGGTTCAGCATAGGTGCAGAAGGGGGGGGAGGGGTATTGTCAGGGGATGACGCAGAAGAAAAATAAGGAGGAGGGGGGGGGGTAGCTCCTCGGGCGTTCTGGTCTTTTTCTTAGGGTTCTTTTAAAGAAAAACCCGGACTCTAGTGTCCGACCCAATCCACAAACTGGCATACTCACTTTCCTGTAAACTAAAAGGCTCCTTTGAATTCACATATATATTTAAAGCTCGA